>NC_059394.1:651250-1252500 GCF_905220565.1 Melitaea cinxia
AAAAAAAAGAGCAGAGCGATTTTTTCTTCTTCAGGGAAACTATTCCGCTTTGTTGATTATATTATAAAACGAAAATAAGACGCCCAGTTTGCTATTCTAGTATATGATAGGGGCAGTGATTCTCCGCTCCTACAACAATATATTTGAAATAATTGTATTTGCTCGCAAACGAAAAAAAACCGACTTCAATTACATCGACAAGTAATACAACGTAGATAGACGGAAATAAAGTCAAGTAAATACGCGTTATCAAAGATTACTCCAAAAGTTCTAATCAGATCTCGATAAAATTTAAATGTGACCACATAACAAACACCAGCTTTCGATTGAACTAAAAATCATTAAAATCGGTACACCCAGTAAAAAGTTATGCGGATTTTCGAGTTCGATTTTTTAGAGTTTCCCTCGATTTCTCTGGGATCCCATAATCAGATCCTGGTTTTCTTATCATGGTACCAAAATAGGGATATCTCCTTTCCAACAAAAAAGAATTATCAAAATCGGTTCATTAACGACGGAGTTATCCCCGAACATACATCGACGGTCGAATTGAGTAACCTCCTCCTTTTTTTGATGTCAGCAAAAAAAATAGAAAATACCGCGCGCTACAATTAGTTGAACAGGAAACGCAAAACTTATAATATTTCAATATAGATATATTTTTATAGCGATTTCAGACTTATGCGACCGTTCATTCAACGTTTTAATTTAACCAATTGTTTTATATCGGAATGTTTTTCATTTGACGCTTTATTGCCAATATTGAAGAATGAAATATTATTGGAAATATGTAAGCCTTTATTTATATTTTTTTCTTTATTATCTACTACTGTCATAAATAATTCTTAAAAGTATTTGATAAAAATATAGATGTATTTTGTGAATTGTAAAAGTTTATTAAACACTGTGCTCGCGACTTCGTCCGCCTGGAATTTAACGAAAAGTTATTGTTCAGTTCGCATATAGAGTTATAAAATAAATAAATTTCTAGAACGAAAGTAGCCAAAGTTACTCATTACTACGTCAGCTATCTGCCAGTGAAAGTCCTTTCAAAATCGGTCCAGCCGTTTCAGAAATTAGCAGGAACAAACAGACAGATAGACAGATAAATTTTTTATAAAATGTCATTTTGGCATGTGTACCGTGTATACATCCATATGCATTTAGTAAAAAGCGATTATTTTGATATTATAAACAGACACTCCAATTTTATTTATTTGTATAGATTATACATATTTATAGATAGTTATGGTACAAATCATGTCCGCGTGGAATGGTGCCAAGAACGCTGGCAGTATTCCCCGTTGAATCGCTATGCCGATTCTCTGGGCAAAAAATGCACCAGCCCACTTGTCACCAGTGGAAGCAGCAGAAGTTTTCTCATTTAATTATTTTTTAGCACTGCTACGCCAAGGTCCAAGTGTTTCGACTACAAACAGCACAAATGGTAAAATAAAATATCATCTATCGTATTCCCTCGATAAAAACAGTCACTGAAATACAATACAGGTCGTTAATTTAACAAAAAAATATTTACGGCTTTTGAGTACAAAAATATAACAAAAAAGCCGGTCATAATGTCAGTGGGTACGTCTTAATGAAGAACATAAATCAGGATGCGTCGTGACCGACAGAAATACTCTAACTAACAACTGGCAACAACGGCTATTTTCGACTTAACTATTTGGTAGTAATCTTCTTTGTGAAAACATAGAGACAATCAAATGACTGTTAACGCGGGTATTAAAAAGATAAGCAATTAATTTCACAGATAATTAATGAAACTTTGATTTGTAAATAAACAAATAAACATCTTATAACATTCAAACACATTCGTCTGTTCCTAAGAAGCAACTTAATGCTTGTTAAAGGTAACAGTCGGTTATATAGCTAAATATTTTTGGAACGAAGTTCCTTGTGGGGCGTTGCGGAGGCAAATAACGTCCGTAACGGTAAAAAAGGGGTAAGATTTTTATGTATAGTCATGTGTGATGACTATACAGTGTCTAATTTTTAGTCTACGTAATGACTGATATTATTATTTTTCTAATATTATTATTTTATTCGATAACTATATTAAGTAGTGTTTTAAAATCATAATAAAAAATGTATATCCGATTAATTATTTTCGTTATAGGTACCTCGAATAGAACTTGAAATTAATATTTTATAATGAGGAAACTTCGTTCCTATCTGGTGTCCCACGACACCTTCCTTTTTTTAAAAGTGTCTTACTATTGTGGTTCAAAACATGTAGGTAAGTAATAAGTATCAAGGAATATTAATATTGAAAACAATACAAACAGTACAACATGACAGCACAACTGAGGTAGGGCACAGCAGGAAATTTCCTGCTCAAAGTATGGAGCAACCCGACTGGGGTAGTACCTCGACATTACAGAAGATCACAGCTAAATAATATTTCTTTCAAACAGTGTTGTGTTCCTGTGGTGATTAAAGCGACCAGAGCTCCTGGGGGTTTAGGGATACACGCTTGCGATTCTTCAAATATTTAATTGGCAAACTAGCCATAATAGGAAGAAGAGATAAATGTATGTACTAGTTTTAAAGTATAAAAAAATATATATATAACAACAAATTTTTAAAGATGGCGAACAGAGAACTTCGAGTATTTAACAAACTGTCAACCTTGAAATATGAAATTAGAACGCTTCCAATGTGAAATTCAACTATACACTGAATTTTAATAACTAGCTGCCCGGACAGACCTTGTTCTGTCAAAAGTTAATAGTTTTAAACCTTTTGTGAAAAATAATTGTGTTTGTTCGCAAACGAAAAAAAAACCGACTTCAATTACATCGACAAGTAATACAACGTAGATCGACGAAATAGTCAAACAACTACGCGTTATTAAAGATTACTCAAAAAGTAGTTATCAGATCTCAATAAAATTTATATGTGACCACATGATAAACATCAGCTTTCGATTAAATTAAAAATTATCAAAATCGGTACACCCAGTAAAAAGTTATTACGGATTTTCGAGAGTTTCCCTCGATTCCTCTGGGATCCCATCATGAGATCCTAGTTTCCTTATCACGGTACCAAACTAGGGATATCCCCTTTCTAACAAAAAAAGAATTATCAAAATCGGTACATCCAGTAAAGTTATGCGGTATAATACAACGTAGGTCGACGAAAAAAGCGTCAAGTAAAAACACATTATTAGATATAACTCGAAAAGTAGTTGTTAGATCTCAAATAAATTTAAATGGGACCAATTGGCACATACCACCTTTCGATTAAAACAAAATTTGTCGAAATCGGTCCACACGGGCAAAAGTTCTGATGTAACATACATAAAAAAAAAAAGAAGAAAAAAAAAATACAGTCGAATTGAGAACCTCCTCCTTTTTTGGAAGTCGGTTAAAAATTAAAGGAATTGGTCGAGCCATTCTCGAGTTATGTACTTAGCAACATTCATTGTTATTTATATATAAGAGATCTGTAAACGTATCATGGATTTTAGTTAATTTATCAAACGTCATTTTTATTCTTTTTCTACTAAAAATGAACACTTACCTTGCACATAGTGTATATTTTGTAAGGATGTTTTGTATGGACACAGACAGAATTTTTTTTTACAACAATTACAATTTTATACCTATAGGCTTTCTTGGTAAACGACATATGGTAAACAAAAAGAATTTCTCAATTCGAACCCAAAGTTCCAAAGATTAGTTCCATTTAAACCAATAACTTCTATAACCTTATAATAGTAGTATAGATTATAAATATTATTTTTATACAAATGAAATATCAATATGAATAAGAAAATCAATGGAAAAAAATTGAAAAGAATTTTCCGAGCTTGCAGCTTTAATAGAGTTTAATTAAGAAAATCAATGAAAAAAATACTTATATTTTGAAAAGAATTCTTCCGGCTTGCAGCTTTAACAGAGTTTAACCTACCCCGTCGCTCTCCAACGTTCATAAAGATACACATAATAAAACAAAAGAGTTAATTTGTTTGAACATGCTCTTCCGTGAAACCAAACAAACGGTTAGAATTTTTTTTTTTTTACATTTGTTAAACTTATTAAGATAGTTTCAGGATAACATTTTATTAAGGATATGATATTCAAAAATGTTTAGAACCCAAAAATAAAATCGTACATATTTTGCTTTAATTTTAGGAATAATCAAAATTTTTGAAAGTTTTTTAAAATTTAAAATATTCCGCATCATAGTAGAAAGATATCCTGTAATAATTTAAGAATAATAATAAAAAAGGCGTGGCGACTATGGGCAAAACACATGAGTTCACGTTATTTTTGGCGTCAACTTGTGGAGGCCTATGTCCAGCAGTGGACTGTATAGGCTGTAATGATGAATAAAAAAGGCAGAAAATGTAGGTCGTCAATTCGACTTTATGTTTTTAGTGCGATACCTCACAATTTTTTGCCCAATCAAAACCAAGTGTTTGTCATGTGTTCCAATTTAATTGATCGAGTTATGACAAGCCAATACACTGTCGATGTAAATTAAAGTCGTTTTTAGGGTTCCGTGGTAAAACGGGACCCTGTTACTAAGACTTTTTTCCGTCCATCTGTCATCAGGCTGTATCTCAAGGACCATTATAGTCAGTTGAAAGTTTTACAGATGATGTAATTCTGTTGCCGCTATAATGGCCAATTATAAAAAAAAAAAAAAACAAAATAATATATAAAGGAGCTCCCATACAACAGATATGATTTTATTGCCATTTTTTTAGATAATAGGTAGGTATATAGTTTTTATATTTTATTTTTATAGATATAGGTAGGTAGGTATAACGAGAAGCCATCGTGCGCGAGTCTGACTCGCACTTAGGCGAATAATTCTGTAAAAGTAATATTTATTGTTTGCCATTGCCATGGTTTTCTACCTATAACCTTCATGAACTATAAACTGTAGTCGCTGAAATCTTTTTGGTTTTCTTTTGCTCCTTTTTTTGTTAAATTGTACACATTGTTCTTTTCATAAGTAATTAAATAAATAATTTAACTATATCTTAATGACAGGTTAACAACCTTCGAAGTACGTCTTAACAACAAGATACCACCTTTAGTATGCCAAGTTATGCTAACCAAACTGACATAGAACAAGTAAAGCCGAGGCACTTCACGCTATCCACAAAGAGTTTAGTCGCCAACAATAAAAACTATTTTTACTGCAAGCCCCGGATATCATTGTTTACACTTAGAGAATGGGCGTCTCACATCACTGTTCTATTTCCCATTGTTGTCCCTACAACGCTCTACAAGAATACACAAACGACCGCAACCTCAATTACATTGTCCATGTACGTTAATTAAAACTAATCTGTGTTATCTGTGTTGTCTAAACAAGGCCTCAAAACCCAAAAAAAAAGAGAAAAAAAGCCTAAAAAATGTTTTTTTATCACTGATTCTGTTCGTCCTATAGTCCTTTTCTCACAAATTTATATTTTGGGTGTTTTTATGGGAAGACATATTTTTAAGAACAGAAAAAAAAACTCCAAATATTTTTTTTTTTTTTTTTTTTTAATTATATATCCCAGTAAAAAGTTATGAAATGACACACATTTTTACTAATATTAAGAGCCAGAAGCTAAAGTGAAGAGTGTTTCTTTGTTTGTTTGTTTTAACGAGCTAATCTCAGGAACTACTCGTCCGACTTAAAGAATTCTTTACGTGTTAGATAGTCCATTTATCGAGAAAGGCTATAGGCTATATATCATCACGCTAAGATCAATGTGAGCAGAGCACTAATGGAGAATGTTTCAAAATCGGGTTTTTTTTTTCAAGTAACTATCCAACGCGGACGAAGTCGTAGGCAGTAGCTAGTAAAAAATACAGTCGAATTGATAACCTCCTCCTTTCTGAAAGTAGATTGAAAATTAAACGCAAATCGGTATTTAAATCAGCGTGGCAGGTTCAGCTCCAATCCTTCGATACATATAAAGATAACTTTTCCCAGTAGTGTAACGTTTTGAAAATATTACAGTTCATTTCGATTATAGGCAGTCAGTTACTTCTTATAAGAAAATATGGAAATGGGACATAATCTTCAAAAAGGTTACACATTTTGTCTGCGGAGGCTCGATATAGAAACATTTTGTATATGATTGAAGAAATCCCCAGGAGACAGTCAAGAAATCCTACCTTTACGTTCAAGGTCACAAAAGTGAATCACAATTCACACATATATGTTATTCGGGGAATTTATTTTCAACTAGCTCCGACTAGCGACTTTGTCGATAAGAAAGAAAGAAAGAAAGAAAGAAAGACATTTATTTGAGACACATACACTGCTTACAGACATACAACAAACACAATGAGAGCACAAATACATTAAAAAAGTAAAAAGAAAAAAAAAAAAGAAGTCAAAATTAAGTAAAAATGTAACTAAAAATTTAAATATTTGATTTAAAATAAGAAAAGTAAAATTTTATCAAATAAAAAAAGAATTAAAATAAAAAATAAAGCGAAAAGAGTAATAATAAAAAAAAAAGCAACGCTAGCTACATTATTTTAACATAAGCTAGCATTCATTTCGATTTCAATTTCAATCGAATCCGCCCTATCGTAATAAAATTGAAGAATTTGTTCCTTTGAACGCTCTGATGAAGTTCTGTTACTCTAAATAAAAAAGTCTAATATTTATAAATGGAGGTTAAATTTTTTCGACGGGGGAAGTAAAATCGTAATAACATTTTATTATTTATACATTTAATCTACTCTAAGTTATATATGCTTCTGTCTGTGAGAAATTTCTTCCGAAATCACGCCACGGTTCGCTTAAACCGAATATAAAAATCATCATATCAAAAATTTCGATCCAGCGGGTACATCGTTCCATAGCTTAATTGGCTAGAACGCCGACACGGTTAGTCGGAGACGCGGGTTCGCACCCCGCTGGAGCGGTCAATTTTTGATATGATATTCAAAAATGTTTAGGTGAATATACTTTGAAAGATATTTTTGGACCACTTACTAAAACTTCTACTTTATAGGTAAAAACGCCAATACCGGCCCAGGCAGGTTCACTTATTTTCAAAGTACACTACAGCAAATGGCTTACATTATCTTTGATAAGGAAAAAAACATCGATTCCATCAGTTTTTCTTAATCTTTCTATCAGCTTGTCAAAACCCCCGTAAAAAAAGAATTTTTGAAGTTATTCTTCTTTCAGCGCATTAGGGAAAAATGATAAGAGTGATTTTTTATGATGCTTGCGCAAACCGTTACAAACAACCGACACCCTGAAGCTAGCTAGTCAACGAAGAAGAAATTAGCAACGTGAAGTTAGCTAGCCAATGAAGTATAACTTCTTACGTGCGTACAAGTACAAACACATTTTTTTTTTTTGTTTTTAAATCAGCCCAAATAGACACATACATATTTGCTCTCGTATAAAAGCTTGTTTTAAAATCACAAACGATTCTTTTGGTTTTCTTTTTTTACATAAAAGGACGAAGGCTGACAATACTATCTCCTCTTATTTATTGTGAAAGACTGAAGTCACAGATAAAATATTCACTACGAGTACTTGACACTACTGACTGTGACTAACAAATCCTCCAAAAAGTATTTATGAAATGATTAAAAAAATTTAATGTAATACTATACAAAGAAAGAGGCCTTTACTGCTACAGGCTGAATTGTAATCGAATCTTGAATGCAGTGCTCCTGTGTATGTGTGGTTACAGATGTGTGATGGTTTACAGTGGACATGACCCTTTCAATGCGCAAAATGAACTATGGCAGACGTGTCCTGGAGTGAGGACCACGTGCTGGCAAACGCAGTGTGGCACGTCCTCCGGCCTGCTGGACCAACGATCTACGGAGCATACCAGTGGTGGCTGAATAAGGGTTGCGGAAAACCAAGATGTTTAGCACAAACTTGGGCAGTCAATATCCAGCAGTCGATTGCGATAGGCTGAAGAAATGATCGGTAACTCAAAATGATCAGAAACAAATATGGCAAGATCCCATCCTATTGTTTAAAACAACATCTGCATCGAAATATTTTTCACGTCTTAGACGTCTAAAATTGTAATGTTATACACGTTTAAATTGTACAGTACTAATGCGCGGTAGACGTGAGTTTAATGTGCGTGGGTAAAATTAAGGACGACAGGTTACCGCTCAAATTGTGATCTTAAAATAAATCGCTTGACGCATGTGCAGTAATTACTTTATAAATAACCCTTTAGAAATGCTCTTTGAGTTTAGTACGAGATTTCGGTATGCCTTTTTCTTTTTTTTTTGCAACTATAATAAGTATTTACGCTTCAGCCTGTAATATCCCACAACTGGGCATAGGCCTCTTTCTCCGTGTAGGAGAAGGATCAGAGCTTAATCCACCACGCTGCTCCAATGCGGGTTAGTGGATATATTCCCTACTATGAGTAACGATCGCTATCAGATGTACATGATAACAACCGGGACCGACGGCTTAACGTGCTCTCCGAGGCACGGTGAGGAGACCCACTAGGACTTCACAAACACCCAGACCACGTCAAACACCTGTATGGCCAATACAAATGTTTGTCATGTGCGGGGATCGAACCCGCAACCGCCAGTGCAATAGATACAATCCATAGCTGTAACCGTTGCGCCAACGCGGCGTCAAGTATAATAAGTATTTAAAAAATATAATTAAATTTTAAAAATATAAAAATTCAAAATTAATGAATTAAATTAATGAAAATTATTTTTTTTTCAATAAATACTGAATATTAAATACAAGAAACGAGAATATATAAATGGGTGAACCAATTATTTACTAAACTATTTATTTCCAATAACCAAAACCGCGCTCCGTTTCAACAAGTGTACTGCAGCCTTAATTCAAGCCAATCAATGATTTTTTTACGTATGAAAAGATTTAATTCAATTCTGCAGCCATTTTTCATTTCGACTTGGTGAAATATTAATAAAAAAATTCTTGGTATTGTTCGTAATTCGAACTAGAGTTTATTTCATAGACGCAATTGACGTATACGGCTGCTCGTTTCTGCGCCCCTGGTACTGTGAAATTTTTTAACGGAAGAATAAATTACACATATTCTGATATTAAATACTTTATGATTATCTGTTTGTTTCTTTTAAGTAATTTTAACATGAATATTGCATCAAAAAGGTTTTATATCGAAATTGTATTTAATCTTACTGACATTCTACAATTTTTATTGAAAACGCGTGGAGCGTTGTAATTATCCCACTGATGGGCAAAAGCGTTTTTCAAAGCATTATCCACTTTATAAAAATGGGATCGATCTTAATCCGTCATGCAGCTAAACTGGAAATCCGCTAATATTTCTTAGAACTTCTTCGAAAACAAATTAATAATAATAATAATAATAGTTTTTTTAAATTTGACATTTTAATGTTCAACGTTTTTGAACATATAATCTGTTTCTTGTGACACATGTTCTATCATCTACGGTATATGAACAAAATACCGAAAAAACTTGTTAGGGGATAATAATGAACCAAATTTATTATCAACCATTTGTCTCTAAAGTAATGTTTTAGAACGAAAACATTCTGGTTTAACTTTTATCTTATAAAAAAATCGTAACAATTTTTTTGTTACAGTAGCTTGAGAAAAAAATTGTCGCCTGTAAAATGATACATAAAAAGAAATAAAACGAACAAAGAAATATTAAAAGCTTAGACATTCATTGCAAATACAACTTGAACTTAGTTCATTTTTTTTTTATTATTTTTACTAGACATTGTTCTAGAAATTTCTAGAGCTTTAGTTTTAGAATAAAACACATAGGAAATATATTGCGGGAACGCTGAAGGCCTCTGCCCTATATTTGCAGGCGGCTTTTAAAAGAAAATAAAAAATAAATCCGTGGTATAAAAAAAATTCTATTGAATAGATTACCTCAATAGATGGGTTAGAATGGAAATGTTTCTTCTGCTCCCTTGTATTAATTAAAATCAGTTAATTTACAGTATAAAAATAAGATGCTCTGTATGGGCGTAGGCAAAGATTGATACTTGCTGCTAAAATGAATATATTATTTCAGCCTATCACAGTACACTGCTGGACATAAGCCTCCACAAGTTCACGCTAAAAATAGCGTGAACTCATGTGTTTTGCACATAGTCACCACGCTGGGCAGGCGGGTTGGTGACCGCAGGGCTGGCTTTGTCGCACCGAAGACGCTGCTGCCCGTCTTCGGCCTGTGTATTTCAAAACTCCAACCCTCCCTAAGAGTTCTGGTCACCTTACTCACCACAGAAACACAACAGTGTTCTGTTTGAAAGAAATGTTATCTGGCTATGATCTTCTGTAGGTTCGAGGTACTTCGCCAGTCGAGCTGATCCAGATTTCGAGCAGAATGTGCGATAATAGCTATTTAGCTTTATCTCTTATTATAGTATAACTGATCATATCGTATACATCAGGATTTCCCAATAAAAACTTCTTTGTACAGTTTTACTTTACCAATAAAACACCAATTTATCCAACACAACAGCCTTTCATCCCACTAAAGGATAAAGACAAAACAAATGTAATCAAAATAAATATATTTACTTTTGCAGATTAGCCAGAGGAAAAGACAGAAACATTTTAATAAAAAAAAGTCTAAAGTATAAATTAGTAATGTTTTCGGAACAACCAGATATTTCAATATTGTTTATTCATCGCAGATTAATCTGTCGGCTCAAACATCAAGGCAGAGAAAAGCATCACAACTTCGAGATCAATAAATCATCTCGTTAGAAGGCAGAGCCCTTTCAAGTGGCAGGAAATGTGTCCCTTGATTAACGCCCGCCACTCGTCTTTTGACATCTTTTGTGTTATGAAATGAGAAAATTTATTACTTTCCGAATTTCGCCAGTAAAAAGTACAATGAAGCGTTTCTGAATCTCTGCAAAGCGAAACCATTTCTAATCCACTTATGTTCTAGAAATAAATTCATTGCTTTGAAATATTAATTTACGTGACGTACACAGGACACTTGAAATTATACTTTTATGAAAAGTATACCGCTTGTTTGTCCGAATATATATACGAGCCTGGATATGAAGGTAGGCAAAAAGGTTTATTTTTCATCAGATTTTTTTTTAAAGAAAGGGTAAATCTATCGATATGATTCAACAACGAGTTGACTCATGAAATATTTCTTTGTTTTACATACGGGGTCATTTGTTCCTAAAATAGGCAACTTAACGCCTGCGCTTTCGGTAACCGTCAGCTGATTTAGTAAATACTTTAACATAAATATACATATATAATGTTGACGACGTATTGGCGCAACGGTCACAGCACTAGTTTGTGGCTGTTGCGCTGGCGGTTGCAAGTTCGATAGCCGCACATGACAAACATTTGGATTGGCCATACAGATTTGGCGTAGTCTGGATGTTTGTGCATTCCTTGTAGGTCTCCCCACCGAGCCGTTACTCATAGTAGAGAATATATCCACCAACCCGCATCGGAGCAGCGTGGTTAAGTTCTGATCCTTCTCCTATATGGGGAAAGACGCAGTGGGATATTACAGGCTGAAGCTTAAATATACATATATAAATAGTGCACCCATATTCAGTGGGAATCGTACCTACAACCGTGGAGCGATAAGCAGAGTTCCTACCAACTGCTTCAACGTGATAGTAGATTTATTACTTTTAAAGATTGCTCATTAAACTTTCCTCTTGTAAGATGAGATCAAGACGACTTTCAATAGTTCAACTCGGAGGTTCAATCGCGACTTTGAGAAGTAGAAAAATGTTGAAATAATTAATTCCATGAGATTAAACTGATGAGAAGTTTCTTTGAAGTGAAACTTCTTCAGTGATCTGAAAGTGGATGAAATGAAAATGTGTTACGATAAAGAAACAAATACATAAATGTAGAGGAGAGAATGAGATAGAAGACATTATTTTTCAAAAGTTTCACTTCTGCCGTGTGTGAATTGCACACACATGCTTTTTTATTACATGATAAATATGTGTGCTTCTGTTGAATGGGGTAACGTTTTATAGGCTATGATTAATTCCATATTGCGATTTATAATTTACTAATCATAATTGAATTATTAATGTTATTACTGAATGGCGTCTTGAAATTTTTGAATTGATCGTAGTGAGTTTTATACGGTAATAATGAAATATGTCAAATAAAAGAAAACTAATGATCGCCCGGAAATCAAAATTCAAGCTTAAAAATTTAAATTAAAAATAAAATAAAATTAAGAATTTTTTTTAAAAAATTAAATTCGACTACAGACTTTGACAAGCATCAAAATAGTATTATATGCGTGTGTGTGTCAAATACATGATAGTGTATGTAATGTTTTTTTATTGATTTAATATATTTTATGCATAAAATATTTTATGCATAAATTAAAAAAAATCTTAGCATTCCGCACTCCTTCTCTATATAAACGATAAGTGTGCAAAATTTCATGCTCTTCCGTCCACGCAATTTTCGTAAAAAGGGGTACAAAGTTTTTGCTTCACGTATATAATAATAATAATAATAATATAATAAAGACGTTTATTCACCAAGCATAAAAAAAACAAAAGATTTCTTAATCTAATTTACAGAGATTTTATAAAAAATGCTGGTGAAAAGGTCAAAGACTCAGCTTATTGCTGCTTTTCAGTCCGCACCTTTACAAATGCTGCCAGCACAGGACGTTAGATAGATATAGATACTACTGATGACTGCGGACATGATTGTACCAAAACTATCTGTAAATATTTAGTTATTAAGTGTTGAATATTAAATCTATAATATATATAAAAGCGAAAGGTCACTCACTCATCACGAAATCTCCAAAACTATAACACCTACAAACGTGAAATTTGGCAAGTAGGCTCCTTATAGGACGTAGACATCCGCTAAGAACGGATTTTACGAAACTCGAACCCTAAAGGGGTAAAACGGGGGTTGAAAGTTTGTATGAAAGTCCTATGTTTTTGTAGTAAGAGAGTTGAAATTTAAAATGTACGCTCTTTAGATGGTGAAAAGGTGTCCAAATAATGTATCTTTAGACAGGAACTCCCTTTTGGGGTTAAAACGGGGGATGATAGGTTGACTCCCTCATCACGAAATCTCCGAAACTATAACACCTACAAACTTGAAATTTGGCAGATAGGCTCCTTATAGGGCGTAGACATTTGTTAAGAACGAATTTTACGAAATTCAACCGCTAAAGGGGTAAAACGGGGGTTGGAAGTTTGTATGAAAGTCCTATGTTTTTGAAGTAAGAAACTTGAAATTTAGAATGTTCGCTCTTTAGATGGTGAGAAGGTGTCCAAATAATGTATTTTTAGAAAGAAACTCTTTTTTTGGGGTTAAAACGGGGGATGATAGATTGATTCACTCATCACGAAATCTCCGGAACTATAACAGCTACAAACTTGAAATTTAGCAGGTAGGTTCCTTATAGAGCATAGACATTCGCTAGGAACTAATTTTACGAAACTCGACCTCTAAGGGGATAAAACGGGGCTTGGAAGTTTGTATAAAAGTCCTATGCTTTTGAAGTAAAAGACTTGAAATTTAAAATGTACGCTCTTTAGATGGTGAAAAGGTGTATAAAAATGTATCTTTAGAAATCAACTCCTTTTTAGGGTCAAAACGGGGGATGATAGGTTGACTCCCTCATCACGAAACCTCCGAAACTATAACAGCTACAAAGTTGACATTTGGCAGGTAGGTTCCTTATAGAGCATAGACATCCGCTAAGAACTAATTTTACGAAATTCGACCCCTAAGGGGATAAACCGGGTTTGGAAATTTGTATGAAAGTCCTATGTTTTTGAAGTAAGAGACTTGAAATTTAAAATGTATGCTCTATAGGTGGCGAAAAGGTATTTAAATAATGTATCTTTAGAAATCAACTCCCTTTTGGGGTTAAAACGGGGTATGGTAGGTTGACTCACTCATCACGAATCTCCGAAACTATAACAGCTACAAACTTGAAATTTTGCAGATAGGTTCCCTTTAGGCCGTAAATATCTGCTGAGAACGGATTTTACGAAACTCTACCCTTAAGGGGATAAAACGGGGGTTGGAAGTTTGTATGAAAGTCCTATGTTATTAAGGTAAGAGACTTGAAATTTAAAATGTATACTCCATAGATCGTGAGGAAGTGTCCAAATAATACATCGTAATATATATATATAAAAGAGAAAGGTCACTGACTCACTCATCACGAGAACTCAAAAACCGCTGGAGGTCCATCCATCCAAGATGGACAAAGATGAAATTTGGTAGGGAGGTAGATTATAGTTAGTAAACATCCGCTAAGAACGGATTTTGCGATATTCCACCGCTAAGGAGGTTTAATTGGGGTTGATAGTTTGTATGAAACATACACAGCCTGAAAATAAAACTAAAAATGTGGTGTATAGAGAGGTTTTATAAAAATAACTATTAAATTATACTAAATTGTGCCTTTTAAAAAGTTACTCAGTTTGATAAGCATTTCAAGTGACTGAAATAAAAAAATAATTTGCGTTAAACATCTTAATAGTAATGCATACCTTCATAACCACGCGGACGTAGTCGCGGGCAACAGTTAGTGTATTATATTATAAAACAAAGTACCCATAATTGTGTTTGCTCGCAAACGAAAAAAACCGACTTCAATTACATCGACGAGTAATAATACAACGTAGATCGACGAAAAAATAGTCAAGTAACTACGCGTTATTAAAGATTACTCAAAAAGTAGTTATCAGATCTAAATAAAATTTATACGTGACCACATGATAAATATCAGGTATCGATTAAATTAAAAATCATCAAAATTGGTACACCCAGTAAAAAGTTATTGCAAATTTTCGAGAGTTTCCGATCCGCGATTTCTCTAGGATCCCATCATCAGATCCTGGTTTCCTACTCATGGTACTAAACTAAACATATCTCCTTTTCAACAAAAAAAGAATTATAAAAATCGGTACATCCAGTAGAAAGTTATGTGGTATAATACAACGTAGGTCGACGAAAAAAGCGTCAATTAAAAACGCATTATTAGATATAACTCGAAAAGTAGTTGTTAGATCTCAAATAAATTTAGATGGACCAAATGACACACACCACCTTTCGATCAAAAGAAAATTTGTCGATATCGCTCCACCCAGTCAAAAGTTCTGAAGTAACATACATAAAAAAATACAGTCGAATTGAGAACCTCCTTCTTTTTTGGAAGGCGGTTAAAAAGTGTATGTGATCGATTCGCTCAAAATCTACTGAACGGATTTTCATGTGGTTTCACCATTGGAGAGAGGGCTCCACCATTGGCAAGAGGAAGGTTTACGGAACGGCTAAGCCGATTTTGATGAGAGTTTCACTGGAAGTTTGCCGGGAAAACTTTGTGACACACTAATTTCAACGCGGGCGAAGCCGCGGGCACCGCTAGTATGTAATAAAATTATGCACATGATGCTAGAATAGAAACAAATGATTTAAAAATTTTGATACCACTGTTTGGCCAATATATAAGCAACCTGGTTTATACGCGTATATATTTTTTATTAATAATATATAAAGCAACTACCAGTTTTGGGATCTAACTTTTCTTAATATACAAAAACAATAAAGGACGTTCTTGAAGCCGATTTTACAAAGTAATTTATATTTATTAACAAATAAAACGCCTCGTTGGCGCAGCGGTTACAGCACTGGTTTATTATGGCTGTTGCGCTGGCGATTGCGAGTCGATCCCAGCAGCAGCGTGGTGGATTAAGCTCTGATCCTTCTCCTACATGTGGAAAGAGGCCTATGTCCAGAAGTGGGATATTACAGGCAGATTGTAATAAAAAAACAATAAGAAATGTTTCATTTTATGAGTTACATTAAAAATTCATATTTTTCTAGTCTCAAATAACACTCGCATAAGATAGAATAAGTTCAAGTGATTTCCATCCGCTGTTGCAAGCCATTAATAAAAGACATGCAGCTGCAGAATATTGCTGAAAAATTGCAAACTTTTGTCATGATTTTCTTGTTTATAAAATTATTTATATACCGCTATATTATATAGGAGACATTATTCAAGATAGTTCTACGAGTGGAGGTACGTTTTAAGCTTGGACGTGTACAAAACGTTTGTTAGGTTAAATATTTGTTATAATATTTTACGCCATCTTCTAACAGACTCGCGTAAGTGACACATAGCAATCTATCGCGCGCCTATTGCCATATAATTGTAAATTGCTAATTTTTTGCTAATAGACATACAGTCTTTTGGCCTATGCAAGATAACTGAAAGTATACAGGCTTTCGATAATTTAATTAATGAAACCATATCAAAAATTTGTTTATTCGAACAGGCTTCAAAAGCATTTTCAAACCTTCATTTTACAAAATACGCAGTAATATTTAAAAATTTATTATATTTAATTAAAACTCACAATAATAAGACTAAATGTGGGAAAAGTGAAGTTAACACCGCATATAAATGGAATTCCAAAAAAGCACCATGAATGTCGTATAATCTCATGAGTAAGCCGATTCTAAAGCACACCATATTTTGACACCCATCAAGAAGTTAGGATATTGAAGCACGTCAATATTGACGATGGATCAGCGTAATGGATTAAGCTCAGATCCTTCTCCTACGTAGGGAAAGAGACCTATGCCCAGCAGTGGGATATTAGAGGCTAAAGCGTAATTTTGAAGATGCGATGTATGTTACCGTTATTAGTTTATTATTTAATTTTTTCATTAACAGTTTTTTCATAAACACGCAGTCATCTTTTCCCAAAGTTGGTGTCTTGAAGCTTGTATTTTGGGTAGTGATGTATACCAAAACATAAAACCCAAATTAAACTAAAGCAGTCTATGAGTGTCACACTTCTGGCCTCTTTTTCCAAATAGAAGAGGAATCGAACGTTATCCATAACAGCTGTCTACTGCGAGTTGGCGAATACTTTCCCAGCTATGATTAACAGCTACCAAGTGTTATGATAACAATTGAGAAAAGCTTCTTAACGTGTTCTCCACATGCAGATATTTTTCCAGAACAGAAATCGAATTTTCTTCATAACTACTTCTCGAAATATTTTGCACCAACTGATTATATTCAATCTACTGGCGTATAAAATCCTAAAATCATTGAAACAAAATACCATCCATAAAAGAAATTCTGATCATGCACACTATCTAATCGGCAGTTAAAAGTCAATGTTATGCAAATAACGCCCGCCAGTTACTGACAAGGGGGCGTCGTATAGCAATATTTCTTTAATCCGACGCGCGGAATATTGAAATACCAAAGCCCCCCCATTTTATTCCCCTCCTTTCCCACCTCCCTATTTTCCTCAATACTCTCCGTTCTCCGATTTCGAACTGACACGCTATCGATACGTGATTCCCGACGTGGACGTGATAGAATTACCTAATAGTTTAAAATTTTAAATTTCATATTTCATTTACTTAGATTGCAATGAATGGTGGATTCGAATCATTTACGTTTCAATATTCGATTTGTAATAGACGACGTTAATTTAAGCGAGAAGTGATTTTGTCATAATCTGTGTCTGAAAAGTTAATGCAAAGATATTTTAATTAACAAAAAACGTTACTTTTTTAAAGGAGATTTAGTCCACAAGTACTACGCCACATGGAAACATTACATGTGTTACATAAAAGAAAATTAACGAAGTTGTCATCGTATACCAATGTTTACAATCTTGTACAATAGTTCAGCTGGTTCTGAAGAGGTTTCTGATTACAACTTCCAAGTTCTTTAAAATTTTACGTTATTGCAGCATTTCATTTCTGATATCTTAATTTATGATGTGAATTGCATCTTCAATTATGCGTCTTTCCCCATGTAGGAGAAGGATCAGAGTTTAATCCACCACACTACTCCAATGAAGGCTGGCGGATATGTTCCCTACTATAAGTAACAATCGCTATCAAGTGTACATCATAACAACTGGGACCGACAGTTTAACGTGCTCTCCGGGGCACGGTGGGGAGACCCACAAGGACTAACAACTAGACCAGAAATAAATATTTGTATAAACACAAATATCCACTCCGAGCGGGAATATAACCCGCGACTGTCGGGGTTTAAGCGCCGCCGATACGACACACGCACCATTATATCAGAACGGTTGACAATTCTATGTTTAATCTCAAGAATGGTACGACTAGTTCGGCTAATTTATTTTTATGTTCCTAAGTCCCACGGAAGGATTAATACAAAAAAAAAAAATACTATTAACTTTTGACAGAACGTAGTCTGTCCGGGGAGCTAGTACCTATGTATATTTTTACCAATTAGGGATGACTCACAATTACACGCCTCGTAACGCATAGATAATAAACAACCGATGTTTAAAATAATAGTGAAATATAAGGACTTTATTTATAAGCTGTATTTCCAAACGTACAATAGACGTGATTGTAATAATCAGTCCAATACAAGTTCGTTGCAAAGCGATCGCGTGACCAGACGCCGCGATTCCCTGCGGACATATCCGTATAAACACAGTTACCAATCATTATATACATTATATTATTATATAATATAATATAATAAACATGTTTGGTACAAACTTTGAGTTAAGCCTGTATTTTTGAATCAAAAGAAACTTCTTAGTTATGGAAAAATGACGAAATTTTCATATTTTTCAGTAACATAAACTCAGTGAAAACTTTAGGTACAGTATATATATAAAGAGATCCAAAATATATATCGAATACTAACCTCTATCTCTACCTCTGAGTAACGAATATGTGTATAAACAGTCTTATATTCAAGTGATTTTCATTTAATTTGTAATAATTTTTTTTATTAGTATTCTGGTCTTGCATGAACACTGGTCCTACATGCATCACTTTTATGAAAACTCTTTGTCTTAATCAAATTGCGGAAAACTTGGATGTCTAGCGCGAACTTCGGGAGGCCTATGTCCAGCAGTGGACTATGATCACTTCAGCCAATCACAAGCTTACACCAAAAATATTGTGAACTCATGTGTGTTGCCCATAGTCACCACGCTGGGCAGGCGGGTTGATGACCGCAGGGCTGGCTTTGTCACACCGAAGACGCTGCTGCCCGTCTTCGACCTGTGTATTTCAAAGCCAGCCGTTGTATGGCTATCCCGCCCTCAGTCGGCTTTTTAAGATCCAAGGTGGTAGTGGAACTGTGTTTTTCCTTAGTCGCCTCTTACGACAGCCACGAAAAGAGAGTGGGTGGCTATATTCTTAATGCCGTAACCACGCAGCAAAAAAATTAGATATAGCATCTTAATATTATGTTCGGCTCTTAAACTCTGTCTTTTGGAGTCGATGGACTATCGTCTGACGTGGACTGCGATAGGCTGAACTAACTTACTAACTTAATAAATAAATAAATAAAGATCAACAACGTACACACACGGTCGTCTGTTCCGATAAGCAACTTAATGATTGTGTTATATGTAACAGCAGACTGATATAGCTACATTTTTTTTTTTGATAAATATACATGTAAATAATACACAATAATATATATAGTACACCCAGACTGGTGGGAATTGAACCGACTACCCCAGTAGCAAGCACTACAAAATGCGCTAACGGGCTAGTCATCATCTATCTTATGTAAATAAAAATGAATGTTGCTAAGCGCACTCGTGTACGGCTCGAGCAATTCGGCTAATTTATTTTTTTGTATGTACCTTAAGGCCTACGGAAGGTTATAATATTTAAAAAAAAATTACTATAAACTTTTGACAGAACGAAGTCTGTCCGGGCATGTAGTATCAAATATTTTAAAAATATCATAAGTGTACATTTCATTAAACAAGTTATAAGTGACGCCTGTCATGTAAAAATACCCCACGAGCGATCTACTTGAGTGTATCTGAAGCGACGTAAAAATGTAAATTGCGTCCATTGATCAAGAGTTCAAAACCCTACAGCGTCATTTAGTAACAAAATATTTAAAATTCATAACTCGATCCCGCTTCAATATCATGTACATTTACATTTTTCACCTGCTTTTTGTAAGGGAAAAATTACTAAAATAACTCGACCCTTGGCGCATTTTTTTTTTACCTTAATTAGTTGTATTTAAAAACATTTTAAAAATTTCGTTCGTTTAAGGTGTGCGTTTTAACAGATTTTATTAAATGGCTCACATTTTTTCGGAGCCTCCTTTTTGGATCTTTCGGTTCACAAAATTAAAACGCTCTCTGTATTTAAGTATTAAAAGCACTTCGGAATCCTCATCACACAATTATATTAACGTTTTAAATTCGGTTCCGGAACGTAAATCCCTCAGAGATATCAAGAAACTTGACTGAAAAAATCATTAGAAATGACTGAATAAAGCCTAAGCCTAAATGATTCTAACTATAACGCGCAAGCGACGTATTGCATGGCACTTACAACCTTGATCCGTGATCATTATCGATAGTTCAAATCGCAGCGGCCTACCTCCTTATAACTTTTCAGAAGTTCCACTTCTTTCGTGTGTGCATTGCTCACAGTTTTTTTTTTTTTAATTTAAAAATAAATCAGAACTTATTAGATTTAATGACGTCAACAATACGTCTCAGTGAATATAATTAACTCTAGTTGAGACAAAACAGTCGCTTACCTATATCATCATCATCATCATTACAGCCTATACAGTCCACTGCTGGACATATGCCTCCACAAGTTTACGCAAAAAATAACATGAACTCATGTGTTTTGCCCATAGTCACCACGCTGGGCAGGCGGTTGACCTTTTGGCGGCTGGCTTTTTCGCACCGAAGACGCTGCTGCCCGTCTTCGGCCTGTGTATTTCAAGGCCAGCAGTTGGATGGTTATGCCGCCACCGGTCGGCTCTTACAACACCCACGGGAAGAGAGGGGGTGGCTATATTCTTTAGTACCGTAGCCACACAGTACACCTACCTTACCTTACCTGTAGTATGTAAACACTTTATGACCGATATATAAAAAAAAGTAAATCAAATTAATCTTAAATAAATACTCCACTTAAACCTCATTAATCCACAAGAATATATCCCTGTATTAAATTTCATGGTTCTTAAATCACTCGAAGTGGCCTTGAGATTTTTACCTTAGAGACGAGGGTATGTCAGGATTCAATTTTAAGGACAAGAGCACTTTCACGGTTCCACTCATGTTAGGTTCGGATTCTGTACGTTTATATTATGAGCTCCGATCTTTTGATTTTTTGACGTAATTTTTCAATATTACTTATTACAATAATACTTTCAATTTATTTTAAGAAGTTTGTTTTTACCTGACTGCAGAAGGAAGGTGTGGTTTTTCGAGTGTATGTATGTATATATAATATGTATGTAGAGGTAGAGGTTTGAAGGATTTTAACGTTAGTCGTTTTGTCAGATGTCTTGAAAGTCCGAGTGACATAAAAAAATAAAAATTCAAATGGCGGGTTTTGGACGACATAATTCAAAAAATTTAAATATTTTTTTCAAAATATCGAGTAGAGTATCTAAAATATTGGAGCATATTAAACTTGGTTAGCTGGTTTCAGCACAATATTTATGTATATTAGTACCATTATATATAATGTGACGCCCTCTAGAGGTCGAGTTAAAAAGTCATCCATATTTTCGTATGTCTTACGCTGTCACTGTGTAATTAAAATCCGATATAATGTAAAAAATCACAACAAATTATAATTTAAAAAAATTAGCTATCTCGATTCGGATTGGAACCCGAGTCACACGTGTATGTGAGAGTAAAGAGCCCTTATGTCGACGGAAACTTAACTCAGTAAGCATCAGTACTCTCCGCATTGCTTTGCTTAGAAATAAACTTAGGTTCCGGAAAGATGTTTATTTAGTGATGATAAAAAAAACTGTTACAAAAATTAATTATTAAAAAAAAAACAAACAATATTCCCTGTACTCGGTGTCCCATTCTACTAAGTACCCCGCCAATCCACCGAGGTTTACAATATAAAGAAATTCAAATCTAAATTGGATATGTTACGATGAGTGCATTTAATTTATTCAATTTTTGTTTATACAACTATACAACTAGATCGGTATACAAGCGTACGGCTCACCTGATGGTAAGAGATTACCGTAGCTTATAAACGTCTACAACACCAGAAGCATCACAAGCCTTACCGATCCTATCCCCAATTCCCCTCAGGAGCTCTGGTCACCTTACACACCAACAGAAACAGAACACTGCTTAAAAACCTTGAAGACAGTATTATTTTGCAGTCATCTTCTGTAAGGTCGAAGTATTTCCCCAGTCGAGCTGCTCCAGATTTTGAGCAGGAAATTTCCTGCGGTGCCCTACCCTCAGTTAAGTCAATTTCACATATTATTCTACAAACTCACATATTATTCTAAAACCTGATTATCTGAATAATAAAATGATCGTAACTTATAAAATTTGTTCCTGAAAATATTTTCAGTTTCATATATTTAGTTTTATCTACGAATAAATCTGTAGCAGGCGGCGCTGTACATGAAAAATGTTTTCAAGTGATTAATCGTTCCTTGATATTATTATCGACAGAGTTGAAGCCAAAACATCGCTTCTATTGGAAATATAAATAGTATCGTTTTGTGTATGAAATATTAAAAGGATTTTCATGACACCTGACAAATAAAGGAATAAAATATGATAAATAAATCTAATATATAAAATTTTCGTGTCGCGGTGTTTGTAGTTAAACTCCTCCGAATCGGCTTGACCGATTGTCATGAAATTGTGTGCATATCGGGTAGGTCTGAGAATCGAACAACATTTATTTTTCATACCCCTAAGTTATAAGGGGGGGAGGATTGAGAAGTTTAATAAAATATATGGCAAAACAACGTTTGCGGGGTCATCTAGTATCTTATAAGATACACACTCGGTCGTCTGTTCCTACGGTAAATAAAATAAATAAAAATAAAAATAAAAAAGCCTTTTATTTCATGCATTTTTTTTTGAACATTCGTTATTTACAATCTTTATTACAGTCATGAAAAAAATATATAGAATGGATTATTTTATACAATAGTTAGACATGACCATTTTGATTTTTTTCTTATAATAGTAATGTTAATTAATTATAGTTGCGTAAAATTAAGTAAAATAAAATTAGAAGTAAAATTATAAAACAAACTTTAAAAATAAAATTCGAAAATCATAATTAATATTAAAAAAATTAAGAAGCAAAAATAAAAAATAAAAATTAAACATTAACATTCAAAAGTACAATTTAAAATCAAACTTCATTCAACTAATATAATTTGTAAAGTTTAAAAAATTAGTATCAAAATCAAAGTTAAAAGATAACAATTAAAAAAATTAACAATTAAAATATACAAATTAAAATTAAATTTAATTTGATTGGAAAAAAAAATCAAAATTAAATTCAAAATTCAAAAAATCAAAACTAAAAATTTAAATTAGAAAATTCAAGTCAAAGTGAAAATTAAACATTAACAATCAAAAAAAATACAAATTAAAATCAAATTTCAATCGATCGAATAACTGTAACATTAGAAATTAAAAAGAAAAAAAAAAGAAAAAAAAAGAAAAAAAAAAGAAAAAAAAAAGAAAAAAAAAAGAAAAAAAAAGAAAAAAAAAGAAAAAAAAAGAAAAAAATTAAAAATTTAGTTTTATTGATTGAACTATTGTAAAATATAAAAGAAATCAGAATCAAAAAATTAAAATTAAAAATCTAAACTAAAAATTTAAATTTCACTGATTGAATAATTCCAAGATAAGAAAAATAAAAATTTAAAATATTCATATTATAAAATTATATTATATTATAAATAAATTCTAATAATGATATGCATGAACCCCTCAAGTTGTGAGGGTGAAGGCCTCCTCCAGAGAACTCCAGTGGTCTCGGTCATTGGCTTTTGCTTGCCAGTCTTTACCTGCCACCTGTGTGATGTCATCCACCCATCTGGTTATAGGTCTTCCTCTTTTTCGGGTACCCGTTCCTACGGTAATCAACTTCAAATGCTTAAATGGTAATCAACTTCAAATGCTTCAAATGCTTGTGTTATAGGTAACAGCCGGCTGATATAGCTATTTTTTATAGATATACATAAAAATAATGAATATATAAAAATGTATATAAATACGAATATCACACATCCAGACTCAGGCGGGAATCGAACCTGCAACCCACAGACCAGAAAGCGGGGCCACTACAACTGTGCTAACGGGCTGGTCAATAAATAACTTATGACCTAAGATTGTACTTATCTAACAGATAGAACTCAAGATAATGTGACTATGCTTTAATCGCTTCAGCCTGTAATATCCTACTGCTGGGCATAGGTCTCTTTCCCCATGTAGGATAAGGATCAGAGCTTAATCCACCACACTGCTCCAATTCGGATTGGCGGATATATTCCCTACTATGAGTAACGATCGCTATCAGGTGTACATGATAACAACCGAGACCAACGGCTTAATGTGCTCTCCGAGGCACGGTGCGGAGACCCACAAGGACTGCACAAACACCCTGACCACGGCAAACACCTGTATGGCCAATACAAATGTTTGTCATGTGCGGGATCGAACCCGCAACCGCCAGCGCAACAGGTACAATCCATGGCTATGACTGCTGCGCCAACGCGACGTCAATGGTTTCATATTAGTGTTTAATTTAATATAATTTATGTTTGGGAAACAAACAGATATACATAATAAAATACATTTACACAAATGAATAGTACAAAATCCAGCAAAGTTTCCACCAATTACACATATCATAACGTTTCAGCTGTCCCCGTGTAGAAAAGGATCAGAGCTTATTCAACCAAGCTGCTCCAATGCGGGTTGGCGGATACATCATAAAGAGGTTCACAATTATCATAAAGATAGTTTATTTTTCCTGATATCATTGAGTTTTTCTACCCGATATTATTGAGTGTGTCTGTAAGAGAGAGTAGTGAAACTATTTCACTTAAGATAAATTAATAATTTGTCTCATATATATGTAGAATATAGCCACCACCTCTCTTCCCGTGGGTGTCGTAAGAGGCGACTGAGGGATAACACAGTTCCACTATCACCTTGGAACTTACAAGGCCAACCGATGGCGGGATAACCATCTAAATGCTGGCTTTGAAATACACAGGTCGAAGACGGGCAGCAGCGCCTTCGGTGCGACAAAGCCAGTACTGCGGTCACCAACCCACCTGCCCAGCGTGGTGACTATGGGCAAAACACATGAGTTCACGTTATTTTTGGCGTAAACTTGTGGAGGCCTATGTTCAGCAGTGGACTGTATAGGCTTTAATGGTGATGATGATGATGATGACTTAGAAACAGAAAGTCGTCTTTGTTTTCTAATTTTTACGCGAATTTCACTCATTATAATGAAACAACTTTTTCAGATTTCATAGCGGTTTATTAAGTGTTTTAATGCCCGACGTTTCGGTTACTTTATAGCTAACATGGTCACATGATTCCTCCCGTACAGTATATATATATTATAAGAAAGATATTTTTTTTTCGTTTCTAGTTACAAATTAATCTGAACTTAAATCTAAAATTACACAATAAATAAAAAATACTTATATATTTTGTATATTTTTAACGAATAAATTAGAAACTATTAGATCGAGTTCAAAAATTCTTTCACAAAGAGAATAAATACAACGTAATCACTGAGTGACATGGCTATATTTTAATTTGAGAAAGTGGAGGAACTGAAATTGTATTTTTTTTAATGTCAATAGGTCGGCAAACAAGCGTACGGCTCACCTGATGGTAAGCGATTACCGTAGCTTATAGACGCCTGCAACACCAGAAGCATCGCAAGCGCGTTGCCGACCCAATCCCCAATCCCCCCCAGGAGCTCAGGTCACCTTACTCACCAACAGGAACACAATACTACTTGAAAACAGTATTATTTTGCTGTGATCTTCTGTAAGGTCGAGGTACTACCCCAGTCGGGCTGCTCCATATTTTGAGCAGGAAATTCCTGCTGTGCCCTACCTCAGTTAAATCCAAGCGGCTGAAACCGTAGATGAAAAACTAGTTACGTTGAATAGTATGTTCATTAATGGACAAAGACACATCGATGTGTTATAAGCTACAAGCGCTAGCTACTTGAACGAATTCATTCGCATCGAAGAGTTTCATTTAAATATATAATATACTCTTCCAGCATTTTATTATTTTAAAGAAATGAAATGTTTTATTAACTGTAAAAACCTTTTCGCAACAAAGAACGCAGTAATGCAGAAAAGCCGACATCAAAAAAATACACTGCAAGGACATGAAAAGAGTAATGGAAAATACAGAATTAAATGGCACAAAAAGTAAAAGATACGACTATTATGAACAGAACTAAACTTAGGTAGCTTATAAATGGTAATATTCTTCTCTTTTATCAATATATATACTAGCTGACCCCGCAAACGTTGTTTTGCCATATATTTTATTAACCTTCTCAATCCCCCCCCCCCCTATAACTTAGGGGAGTGAAAAATAGATGTTGGCCTCTCAGACCTACCCGATATGCACACAAAATTTCATGAGAATCGGTCAAGCCGATTCGGAGGAGTTTAACTACAAACACCGCGACACGAGAATTTTATATATTAGATATAAAAAACTGGGGTTTCGCCACCGTGCCTCGGAGAACACGTTAAGCTGTCGTTCCCGGTTTTTATCAGGTACACCGGATAGCGCTAACCCACAGAGATACAAAGAGAGAAAGTTACGTTTCGTATATCACTGTAGGGAACAACTAAAGAAGTTTTACTTCAGTCGTGTGGTCTAAAGCACACTCGTTTTATTTAATGAAAATAATTCATTTAAGACCTTCCTTCCATTTAAGATACTACTTAATTATTAAATTGTATATGGACAATTTTAAATACATAAAGAATTACCCTAGAAATTCTAGTCCATCTATCTCAACCTACACTCTAATATTATAAAGAGGTAAAGTTTATAACTTTGTTTGTATGTAGGGGGTAATCTTCGCAAATACTGATACGATCATGAAAATTCTTTCACAAACAGAAAGCTACACTATTCAAGAGTGACACAGGCTATATTTTATTGTGATTTAACGAAAAATTCTGTGAAAAATCTTACATATAAAATTCTCGTATCACAATGTTAGTTACAATACTCTTCCGAAACGGCTGGACTGTTTTTATAAAATTTCGTGTGCATATCGGGTAGGTCTAAGAATTAGCCAACATCTATTTTTCATACAGCTAAGCTATAAGAGGGGATTAAGGGGGCTAATAACATATATGACAAAATAACGTTCTTTTTTTTAAATATATAGACTAGCGCTGCGATCTTACCTGATGGTAAGTGAAGATGCAGCCTAAGATGGTGCGCGTTCGCCTAGAAGATACCTATCACGCGTGATTTAGCGACATCAGCTAATAGAATATAAATTCTTAATCTGTTAGCTTCGCATTTTAACATTATTACTATAACGACGATTCAAAAAAAAATGGCTGTTAAAGCCTATTCGTGACAAATGAACGTTCATTTGATTGATAATGTACAATTACAATATGACCAGCCGGAGCAATTAAATATCCTTGATGTAGTTTAGTGTTCAATACTACTAATGTAAATAAAAATACTAGTAATGTTAGGTCTTTTGTATTGGCCATACAGGTGTTTGCCGTGGTCTGGGTGTTTGTGCAGTCCTTGTGGATCTCCCCACCGTGCTTCGGAGAGCACGTTAAGCTGTCGGTCCCGGTTGTTATCATTTACACCTGATAGCGATCGTTACTCATAGTAGGGAATATATCCGCCAACCCGCATTGGAGCAGCGTGGTGGATTAAGCTCTGATCCTTCTCCTACATGGGAAAAGAGGCCTATGCCTAATAGTGGGATATTACAGGCTGAAGCGTAATGTTAGGTCTTAGTTTATTATGCAACTTTAATTTAAGTAACATGTGGAGTTTGTACCTCGCAACCGTTCTAGCGTAGTGATGCGTCTAGTCACCTAAACACTGGTAAACGCGAGTTCGCCTCTGCCGGGTATTTTTTCAACAGTTTTCGGGGTTTACTTTGGGGCTAAGGGCCCCGTATGACAAAAATATAAGGAGTAAAATCTACTCAACAAATGACCTCGTTACGTTTCTTGTAACGCCATCTATAGAGTGATTTAATTCGGTTATTTACTATTTGATATGGTATTAATTCTTAGACTAGTAAGCCTTTTAGTGCCTATTTAGACAGTCAATCTGAAGGAGTAAGCTCCAGTCGTGCGTCGGAGCTGACACACACACTTTTTTTTTTGGTGGACGTCCTTGATGGTCTCCACACCGTACCTCAGAGAGCACGTAAAACTGTCGATCTCGGTTATTATCACAGATCTGGTCGTGATATTTATTCGTAGTAAGTATGGAGATTATCTGCTAACATTCAAATACCCTTCTGAAAAGAATAAAACGCCTTGCCCAGCAATGGGACGCTAAAAGCTGATACAACTAATTATCCACTAAGTTGTAGCGGAGCTCTAATATAATCTAGTATAAGCTTAGCTGTCCCATACATATATAATCATTTGGTCACTATTTTTTTATATGACATAGCAATAACCCATATCATGTTACGAAGTGCTTACACGAAATGTAACATTTTAAAGCCCCTCGATTATAATTAGTATTCTTGTTACCTTGTATGTAATCAATTGCTATGACGTTTACGACTTATTTTTAATTTACGTCGCTCGAGCGTTATCGAAGCAGGCCATCGGGTGTAATATTTACGAAATGTTTCAAATTGCGTCGTTAAAATTTCAAATAATTTTATAGCTACTTAGACATTCAACGCCCTACTGTACGATGGCGGAAACAGCGAATAAATTCCGTTTTACAAAGAGTTGAATTATTATTTTACTTCTTTCATTTTACACTACCGTGTTATTATTGTGGTTTGAAACGCAGCGACGAATGAATGTACTGAAAAATTGAAATATTTCAAATTTTTTAATGGTTATATAAATCTATTTTGCTGACAGCTCGCATTGTGGTCAAAGGATTTGGATGTTGAACTGGCGAGTAAGGATTGGTTCCTTATTGATGTCCTTTTTCTAAGTTAGACCTTTAATAATTTTCTGAATAATATAAATTTAAAAAACTCCTATGGTACTCAAAATTCAGGTCAGAAACTGCTTTGTAATACGAAGTAAAAAAATGTAAAAACACTACCTTAACACTTTCTTGTTGGTCCAATAATTGATGATTTGTATCTGTATTATAACATCATAACAAAACATTATTTATTACAAATAACTGGGGCTTAATGACCTTGTAGCTGAAAACAATATAATAAAAAAAGAAATTCCTTCTTTTTTAAGTCAAACGTCACACAGGAAATTCCGCGGCCAACAGTTACAATTATTTAAGCCTCGCGTTGGTCCCGTGAAATGGATCAACGTAAGAACATGGCTTACGTAATGGCGTATTTTTCATTCTGATGGACCATTTGATGATAATATACGTATAGGAATTCTTGCAGGCGGAAAAATGTATTTTTTGACGAACATTTTTACGCGAATATTCTATTTGTATAAAAAATAATGCGCACAAATTTTTGTCCGATATTGGCTCCAACCACCAACGCACCAATTACTGTCCAACACATTGGCCCGACATATTGGCTCTTATCATTACAGCCTATACAGTCCACTGCTGGACATAGGCCTCCACAAGCTCACGCCAAAAATGGCGTGAACTCATGTATTTTGCCCATAGTCACGACGCTGGGCAGGCAGGTTGGTGACCGCAGGGCTGGCTTTGTCGCACCGAAGACGCTGCTACCCGTCTTCGGCCTGTGTATTTCAAAGCCAGCAGTTGGATGGTTATCTTGCCATCGGTCGACTTTATAAGTTCCAAGGTGGTAGTGGAACTGTGTTATCCCTTAGTCGCCTCTTACGACACCCACAGGAAGAGAGGGGGCCCAACATATTGGCTCTATATATACGGAAAAAATAATATGGGAATGTTTTACTAGAAGTTGAAAGTTCTTTGTTATGTAGTAACAGCGACACTCGTTTTCGTTCAACAATACTAAAAACTTTTACTCACTGATATACAAAGTTTGAAAGGGGATCAGATAGACTGTCTTGAGAATATTTATCGATAAATCTTCAATACTACTCATATAATGGTAAATTTGGGCCAAATAGTAAAATAAATTCTGTATGAAAATTAAAAATGAAAATTTCATTTCAACTATGACTAGCCTGTTGGCGCAGTTTGTAGTGACCCTGCTTCTTGTTCCGAGGATTGTGGGTTCGATTCCCAGCCCGAGTCTGGGTGTAATATAATATAATAATTTATATCCTTACGTGAATGTTAATAAATAAATAATAATAGTAATAATAATTATAAGTATGTTTATCGAAAAAAAAAGTAGCTATACCAGTAGGCTTTTACGTATACAATAAGCGTTGAGTTGTTTACTTTAGGAACAGACGACCATGTGTGTATTGTGTAGATATTTATTTATTTATCTATCTATACAACACTGTTGTTATGTAGACTATTGTTGTACTGTTAACTATAACATATAACTGAAAATTTAAACTAATACAAAACTTACATCTGTTATAAGTAGATATATTTAACTTCTTTCATAAAGTTCTCTCATTAAAAAAATAGATAATTATAAAGCCTATCTTAATCAAGCCTAGGTAAATATTTGCAATGACATAATATTGCTTAATTATTAAGGAAAGGTACAGAGTAAAGTAAAGAGTAAGGTAGGGTAGAGCGTAAAATATTTTGTTGACAATCTGGAATAGCTCGACTACAGAAGTACCTCGACCTTACAGAAGATCACAGCTAAATAATACTGCCTTCAAGCTACATAATGTTCCTGTAGTTATTATGTGCTGCGATGACAGCAGTGGTATGGTCGGTAACGCGCTTGTAACGTATGTAACGCGTCTAGTATTATCGGCATCCATAACTATTTGAAATAAATATTATATTTAAAATTTACCGGTTAAAATCAACATTATCTACTATATACTGGACATAACTTATAATAACAATGCACACGTTTAAATAATTCTTAATTAAAACATAACAACCAGTTACAGTAAAGGAACGAGATCAAGAGCATCAGTCGCTGTCCCAGCATTACCGGATCAGATTAATTGACGCGGCGTGTAGTACTCTCCAACGTTGATTTAATTTAATCTTCGCTGACGTCATCACGCTTATAAAGGCTTCGTTAAACAATATCGAAAATCCTCGGAATCGGTTGCTGTTCATCTAACGATCGGATCAGTCGGTGACAAAACAGTGAAACGGTTTAATTTCCTGGGAGCTTCGTGAAATATTATTTTAATCCGGTCCGTGTCTGAATATTAAATGCGCCATATTTTACTCCCATTTTTTGTCCAGAATATTAAGGTCCGGTTCGTTGGAAATATTAAGTTTAATTAATATATTTGTAACAGTTAAAAGTCCTTCGAAATTAAAAAAAGTGTGTGTAATTATGTACGCACGTAATAAGTTATACGTCATCGGTTAGCTAATTTCACATTGCTAACTTCTTCTTCGTTGACTAGCTAACCTAGTGTCGACTTTTTGTGGCGAGGTGGTGTATGCTAACGCGACCCCATCTCGCACCACTTAGGCGGAGGTCTGCTCACACGTGGATGGTTTTTAGTCAGTAGGAGTCTGACATACCCCTCTGGCGCCCCCGTGCTGGAGGGTATCCATGATGGATTTTCCCCCCATGATGGACTTATTGTGACTGTTTGCGCGCGCATCGTAAAAATGTACTCTCATAATTTTTCGCTAAAACGCCAAAAGAAGTATAACTTCAAAAAGTAAAAGTACCAAGTTTATCAATTTCAGTATTCATAATTTGTTTGTATTCATTTCATTTAATATGTTAAAAGAAAACAGTATGGAGAACTGTTTTATATTTGTCGCTAAGTAGTGGAAGAAAAAGTGATTATAGATACTTTTTTAGGGTTCCGTACCTAAAAAGGAATAAACGGAACACTTATAAGATCAATTTGTTGTCCATCTGTCTATCAAGACCCCTTTTCTCAAGAATGCTTGGAGGTATCAACCTAAAATTCATACCAAATACTCAAATTTACTGTCTCTTGGAGCTGTAAAAAATCGAACTTCTAAGCCAACGCAATCAAAAGATACAGCCACTACGCACTCGCAAGGGAATCAAAACCTACAAAAAAAAACATACAAGGTATTTCCCGTGAACTCAGAATCTTGCAATTTGGTACGAAGTAACGTCTTATAGCACAGATAAAGGGAAAAACTGCGAAAAGCATAAATCTTGAGTTAAATCGTATAATAAATATATATTTTAATATTTTTTGTACGGAACCCTCGGTGCACGAACGTGACTCGCACTTGGCCGGTATTTTATTCCCAACTTCCAAGAACTCTACAATTTACAACATAATAGTTTTGTTTGTGTTCATACACGTGCCATGCTGAAGTCAATAATTCAATCACAAAACAGCGCGAGGTATCAAAACAATTGCTTTCTGAAAGGGATTATCAACGCAAGTTGCACGATCGGGCCCTTCGGGAAAAGTTAAATCAAAACGTGAGGCGGCAAACAAGAGGGCGAGGTCGTAGTTAAGAAAAGGTGAGGAGGGAAACAAAGAGGACGAGTAAGGAATGCGGGGGGGTGCTGGAAGTGTCCACATGAGGATTTATCACCTCCGCAAGATCGCGAGCGACGCGTGCCAAAAACAAGATTTGGAGGTCAGAGTGGTTTAGGCAGAACGTATGAAGAGTTTCGAGAAAGAGTGGACTAGGAAGGCTGACATAGAAGTCATTCGCATACACTCAGTCTAACAGTGTAGAATCAGCAGAGAACATCAGGTAAATATAATGTATAACCTTGATTAGAATAAGTCATTCTACTTTTAACACCAAATCATTTATTTTTACGCTTAGAAACAAAATCAGGAAGGATTACTTTTTAGATATTAGATTTTTTTTATTGTAAATTTTTTTTTAAAGCAAACATTACTTAAACATAGAGAACTTTCCTTTAGTATAAATTACAAAATTTTTATTTTCATTACAACGAAAAAATGTGTCACATAAAAATTGTTTGCGAGAAAAAACCAGCCGGCAGAAAACGCTTTATACACCCTCCAGACCTACAACTACACTAAGCACAAGAGGATATGCTAGTCATCACTATCTCATACAGGCAGCCTAAGTTACGCTTCGTAAATATTCATTCTTTGTCCGTACTTATGTTCACTTAAAATTTATTGCGTTACTTTTTTACAGACTCTCGCCCAGTTGCCACTCGGCGAGTGTGGCCATCGTGTCGTAAACATTTTATACCGCATGTGATGTTCATTTTTATCTTCAATTTGAAGACGTGTACCGCTTCTCGTGAACGTGATATTAATATTTTATATCGTTTAATGAATATTTGAATTATGTGTTGAATTTTGTAATGAATAGATAATACAATTCAGCCTGTAGCCACTACTGGGCGTGTGCCTCTTTTTTCATTTAAGAGAAGGATCTGAGCTTAATCCATGACGCTGTTCCACTCCTTTTTATCAGATATATTCCTTAATACGAGCAACGATCTCTATCAGATGTAGATGATAACAACCGGGATCGACAGCTTAACGTGCTCTCCGAGGGACAGTGGGGTTACCCACAAGGGCAAACATCCAAACCTCTAAATATGAAGCAGCCCGACTGGGGTAGTATCTCGACCGTACAGAAGATCACATCTAATTAATACTGTTTTCAAGCAGTGTTGTGTTCCTGTTGGTGTGTAAGGTGACCGGAGACACTGGGGGAAATGGGGATAGGGTCGGCAATGCGCTTGCGATACTTCTAGTGTTGCAGACGTCTATAAACTACGGTTATAGCTTACTATCAGGTGAGCCGTACGCTTGTTTGCCGACCTAGTTATATACACAAAAAAAGTAACTACGCGTTGTTAAAGATTACCCAAAAAATAGTCATCACATCTCGATAACTTTTTCTACGGAAATGGTTGGTCGGTGGTTTGATCGTAGGTGATTTTATCGCGGTTTATTAACTTTTTAGATGCCCGACGTTTCGGATACTTTACAGCAACCATGGTCACGGAAGGACACCGTTCTTATAAATAATAATAATAATAAGATTTATTTATTTTCTCACCACAATATTGCTAACAGAACATTAGATAGGTACATAATAACATGAGCACTAATATTGTGGGAGAATGGTGCCTAAGCTAGGCTCGAGGCCTGTGTTTCAGGACACCAGGTCTCCACCCCTTAATAAAGTACATTTCAATTATCATCATACGGGCATTAACATCATTACAGCCTATACAGTCCACTGCTGGACATAGGCCTCCACAAGTTTACGCCAAAAATAACGTGAACTCATGTGTTTTGCCCATAGTCACCACGCTGGGCAGGCGGGTTGGTGACCGCAGTACTGGCTTTGTCGCATCGAAGACGCTGCTGCCCGTCTTCGGCCTGTGTATTTCAAAGCCAGCAGTTGGATGGTTATCCCGCCATCGCCATGGGCATTAACAATTTTGTTGTAAACAATATAATATGAGATATTAACTTTATATATCTAAGGTTAGTATATTTTATGTTATTCGTGGTATGATATGGGTTGGGTGGTGTGTGTGTGTGAGTGTGTGATGTGTGTAAATGAGTGAATTTCGCGTAAATATTAGAACATAATATGTAATCTTATCTCATCTCTGGGTATATGGTATTCGCTTGAATCATAAAATCCTACAATTCAAAACAAAATCGATGGTAGCTTCACTTGTAACTATAATTAAAATTTTAATTTGTAAAATAATAACGATTTGATGGTGCTTTTGAAACCTATTTGGATACAGCTATTTTAAATTTGATTTCAATTTTAACCGATCAATAAATCGAATTACAAGAAAGATAACTTGACATGTCTCTTATGTTCAGATTCAAGCCCATGTCCATAAGTTAGAATTTAAATTACAACTTTATTAATTTCCCTTAATTTTACTATTAATATATAAAACTATCACTAAGCTAGACAATTGTCGTAAAATACGTAATTAAGTTTCTACCTTCGTAGAAGTGCTACGTGCTACAACAGTCTACAATATGTCTACGAAATGTAGACGCGTAGACGGTCTACGAACTAATGCCTTTACTAACATTAAAAAAAAGAAACACAAAAATTTAAATAAAGGCTTACCTATACTTTTATTGTATATGTATTGCACAACAGGTTAACTAATTTAATAATTGACTAGCCCGTTGGCGCAGTTTGTAATCACCCTACTTTCTGCTCCGGGGGTTGTGGGTTCGATTCCCACCCTGAGTCTGGCTGTAATGTATATATTTATTTATATATTTATATATGTATTATTTATAAGTATGTTTATAAAAAAAATATGTAGCTATACTAGTCGGCTGTTACCTATAACACAAGCATTAAGTTGCTTACTTTAGGAACAGACGACCGTGTGTGTATTGTGTAGATATTTATTTATTTATTATTTATTAATTTCTGTTTCACTTGAGAGCCGACTGGTATACACTTTTTTAGAACATATGAACGACCAGACTTGGTGTAGGAATTGAACTCACTACACAGGATCAGAAATCAGAGTCACTGTCGATTGCGGTCGATTACGCCAATGTGCTTTTTTCATCCTAAACATAACACGCTCACCATAAACGATAGAATATATTTACCATCTATGTATGCGTAACAACATCATGCTACTACTGCATTTACAACAATATCGATTTTGTCCGCGTATAAATTACTCACAAGATATAAAAGAAGGTATCGTAAGTAATCATTATACTACCATAAAACGTAATCACATAAAAGAAAATATAAGAACACGTCATAATATATTGACGAGGCGACTCGCCGCACAATTTTCACCCCTCTATTATGCATAGATAACCCGGACTAAAGGGACACGGTGAATTTTTAATATAAAAACCTGTATCTAAGACAGCATACGAAGAACACATGACCTATCCTTAGGATACCGTTCCAATGGCCACTGCTCTTTCACTCTATCTATCTCTCTTACTCTATTTCTTCCAATATGCCTTCTCGTTCTTGTTTATATGCGAAAGGTAATTGCTGTTTATCAATCAAAAATTGCAGCGTATTGATCGATTAAGTACTCTAACATTAAATATCTGTAACATTCCTTTAAGTAAAATGACTTCATTCATAATAATATTACAAGGCGAAAGTAAATCTGTATATCTGTTACGATTTCACGCTTAAACGACAAAAAGGTTTTTTATAATTTTTTTATTTAATATTTATTTATTTTTAGAGTGTTTATTTATACACTGAATATGTCACCCTCATAGGGGCTTATATTATTCTTATCTACGCTTAACTACTAGATTGTAATTTTGATGAATTTAGTTACAATAATTGTGTTTGCTCGCAAACGAAAAAAAACCGACTTCAGTTACATCGACGAGTAATATAACGTAGATCGACGAAAAAATAGTCAAGTAACTGCGCGTTATCAAAGATTACTCAAAAAGTAGTTATCAGATCTCAATGAAATTTATATGTGACCACATAACAAACATCAGCTTTTAATTAAATTAAAAATTATTAAAATCGGTACACCCAGTAAAAAGTTATTGCGGATTTTCAAGAAGTTCCCTCAATTTCTCTGGGATCCCATTATCAGATCCTGGTTTCCTTATCATGGTACTAAACTAAGGATATCTTCTTACCAACAAAAAAAGAATTATCAAAATCAGTACACCCAGTAAAAAGTTATTGCGGATTTTCAAGAATTTCCATCAATTTCTCTGGGATCCCATCATCAGATCCTGATTTCCTTAACATGGTACTAAACTTGGAATATCTTCTTTCCAACAAAAAAAAGAATTATCAAAATCGGTACATCCAGTAGAAAGTTATGCGGTAATACAACGTAGGTCAACGAAAAAAGCGTCAAGTAAAAACGCATTATTAGATATAGCTCGAAAAGTAGTTGTTAGATCTCAAATAAATTTAAATGGGACCAATTGGCTCACATCACCTTTCGATTAAAAGAAAATTTGTCGAAATCGCTCCACCCAGTCAAAAGTTCTGATGTAACATACATTAAAAAAAAATACAGTCGAATTGAGAACCTCCTCCTTTTTTGGAAGTCGGTTAAAAACAGTGTTGACCTTGGGAAGAAAAAAGGACATAGTCTGTCTTATATCTACTAACTACTAATTGAGTGCAAACAATATCAAGGGTAACCATTTGTAATGTATAAGAATCTTGAAAACTTCATTGATATTATACTTTATAATGATATAGAGCATAACACTTCGTAAATTATCAGAATTTTAGAAGTTTTCACAGAATTTCTAAGAATGAGATTGAAAACGATCGCTCGGTTAATGTTGTAAAGGTAAGTTCTTATTACAGTCTCCCGAAATATATTTCACAATAATATTCTTCCCAAATTAATCCATCGACAAAGAATTTATAAGAATGACATTTTTAATTCGATTTTTAAAAATCGAATTTTGTCTAGTCGCCGAGACATTAACTAAAATAATAAAAAGATAAAATCCTTAATCCGAAAACAGACAAAATAAAAATTCAAACTTTTAGACCACATGAAGTAATGAATGTAGGACAACTAGATAACAGCTATTTACTGTGACTTATTATTATGTACAATCAAAATCACAAACACTGCAAAGTACGCTAAATGTACTATAGATTGTAATGAAGACGTAAAAACCCATTTTTTACATGAAAGATGCATAAATTCCTTCCCGTAACATCACTTCATCTTCTCTTCATCGGACCCAGAAAGTCTATAAAATTTAGTGAAGTAGAGTTTTAATGATAATGCAAGATACAAAATTTTTTTTTTTTTGGTGACATTGCTTGAACATTCCTATTCATTTACAGACATAGTTATTTTTTTTTTATTATTTAGGTCAGACATTTCGTATTCTTGTTATTTACGTAGACTTTATTATAATTTTCAATAAATAACCACTTTCGCAGTACTATTCGCTTTAATCAATAAATTTGAGGCTTTGTAATTTCCTGCTATAGGAGGCTCATCATGACGAATTAATTGAACGCCACTTCTTCATTCACCTCTGACAATGAAATATGGCGCTTCATAATAAACAATATTCTCGTAACAAAACCACCCGGAATTATTCATTCGCGAGTTTCTCACTAATCGAAATTATTTATCCCACTGAAACGCCACTCGGCTCATCCATGAACATAATTAAGGTGTTCTTAACTGTCTAGATGATATTCGTAAAAGTTCAACTCTTGAAGATAATATTTGGATTATATTAACTTGTAAATCCTAAGATAACACGGACATCTCTTGGTCCACCATGGGCGTACGTGGGGCATTTGCTCCACCCTGACTCGGAGCTAATAATTTAGATTTAAGATTTTAATTAGTAAACTTTTGGTACATCTACCCAAACCTCCGAAAACTACTCGTATTATTAGTAGTTAAGATAGTTAAAGTAAATGAAACGTTGCAGTAAATAGAAAGAATTTTTATTTTTCTACTATTAATCGAGTTTTGCATATATTTTTTTTGCTCCACCTTTACAAAATTCTGGGTACATCCATGTGGAAGGATGAAGTTACCTTAGCTGTAGTTACCAATTTTCATATGTTTATATTGACGTTAACTTAATAGGTTTATAAGAAGTATTATTACTGTACCTATCATTCAGAATTTGTTGCTACAAATTGTTGAATCTGTTGTTTTTTATTTTAATAAAGCAAGACTCGTTTTCCTAATTAATAGAAATAAAAAGTAAGAGGCAAACCCCACACACAGTGTGAATGTGGATGTAGGAAAGATAAAGTATGCGGAATGGAAGTAAGATAGAAAAAGGTGCGAGAACTGGTCAGACAGAGTAACGTAACTAACAGTCTCCTTCCCGCCCATATTGAAGCACTAGCATATAATAATAATACAGACCTGTAATCATAAATACTTTTAGACACTACAGATCAAAATTTAAATGAAGATAACATGGCAACACAATGATGTACCATTCATATAATACATTAATTATTCAATCACTTTAACAGTTACAGGGCTCATCTAATACAATGTTAGAAACCAATTTTATTAAATCAATTTAAATTCACACACTCTACTAGATTAAAATAGAAAATTCATTAGGACAAATGAATTTCAAATTAAGAATGTATTTGGTTGTTAGAAGCAACCGAAAATTGGTCAGGATGAAGGAAATTTTGAAAGTCTGAATAGACAACTGCCCTTAGTGTTTTACCTTCCAAATGAAAGGGTATAGCTTAGTATTCTCTCAATGACCATAGTCCAGTAAATCGACAAAAGTCCCGCGAGATTGACAACTATCCCCGAAAGTCGACTAATGAAGCCGTGAAGCGCCTCCGAAATATAAACGCTAACGAACGTCAACTCGCAATGTAATTTCACGAATTTAAATTTTAACCGTTTTAGTCACAAATTACTCGACCGTCGGCCGGACGAAATTAATCAGTATTAAATCAGTCTCTTTACTACGGGACGAAAAATTCATTAAAGAAATGTGCCATCGTTGTTGAACTCATTGTCAGTTCTGGAATTATGAATAGGAATTTCTTGAGCAAAGAAATTGTTGTTTTTATTTACATTTTTTTTAACATTAATTTGATAAACTATCACAAAATCTCTTATCCACTTTTGGTTTAACCATATTCAAATAGCCAAAAAACACTTTCGAATAACCATTTTCATCATTTCAGCCTATCACAGTCCACTGCTGGACACAGGCTTCTATGAGTTCACGCTAATAATAGCGCGAACTCATATGTTTTGCCCATAGTCACCACGCTGGACAAGCGGGTTGGTGACCGCAGGGCTGGCTTTGTCGAACCGAAAACGCTGCTGCCCGTTTTCGGCCTGTGTATTTCAAAGCCAGCAGTTAGATGGTTATCCCACCATCGGTCGTAGTAAAGAAAGAACGTAGAAAGTTGGAAAGTAAATTCTGCACAGAAGAGTCGACAAGAAACTCCAAAGCTACTCTTAAAAAAACTCTTATACATACATATAATTTGCTAACCTAACTTATGGTAGAGATCTATGTTTATGGTCCACTTCAAAAGCATTTACCAAAAATGAAGGCGTATATGTCTTTATTTGTATCCCACTTAAGTCCAACGTTATTATCTCATTGATATTAATGTGTTATACAAAGTAATCAATCGTCTTCTGCACGTGAGTCAGATACAGAGTTACGGATGAGGGTTCAAAGCAAAAGCAACTGAAATTAGAGATGTTCCGCAATGCTTATCTATCTTTACAAGATTTAATTGATCCTCTTGAAATAAAAGATGTCAGTTTTTCAAGTAATATTAATTGATAAACAACCGCTCTGATGTTGTGGTACGAGTAGCCGCCTAAACGACAAACGGTTTGCGGGATCGATTTCCGGTCAGTATACATATATACGGGTATTTGTATTGGAACAAACATTTCTTTCCGGTTTAGATGTCTGTCATTTTGGGTCTCCCCACTGTGCCTCGGAGAACACGTTAAGCTTTCGGTCCCGTTTGTTATCATAAATATCTGATAGCGATCGTTACTCATAGTAGGGAATACATCCACCAACCCGCAGTGGAGCAGCGTAGTGGATTAAGGTCCGACCTTTCTCCTACATGGAGAAAGAGGAATGTGCCCAGCAGTGGGATGTTACAGGCTGAATGCGCTTATATAAATAAATAAATATGCTTGACATATGTACACACAGGATTAAGTGTTCCTAACGTAGGCAACTTAACGCTAATGTTTTAGGTAACACTCAGCTCATTTAGGTAATGATAAATATATAATACATTTGTATATAATAACAGCATCAGGGTGGTCACCGAACTCATAACCCCTGAAATATAAAGCAGATTTACTACCATAATAACCAACGTACCACTAAATAAACTTACGTTTCAATATAATAAGATTAAATTCGAACGCAACAGAAAACTCCATATAAACTACAATCGAGATAAGTTCAAACACAATTTGGATAATCTGAAACCCATTTCGGTATTATTCGCTAGTAAAGGATTATGTTGATCCCTTCATTCGTTACATCTTTTAGTCAAACAGCGGTTACGCGACATAGGTTGTCAAATCTATAATATTCGACTATATTGAGAAATCTTTATTCAATATTCATTTGTAATTCGCGAAGAAGCTTACGTTTGAATATCAAAGATGGAAACAAATGTGTTTTAGAAATTATGGCTTTCTTTTTTAACTTATGCTTAATAAAAGAATCATCCAGTATCCTGGTGATTATAACAATTTGAAATGACTCATAAACACGCTTAAAAAATATTTATTTATTTATTTATAACTAATGGTATACAAAAAATTATAAGTTAACAGCTTAGAACAAATAAATTCAATTACAGCTTATTACGGTTAGCTATTAGTTTAAGTAAGAGTTTTTAAAAGCAGTGACACTAGCATCAAGCACGTAATAATAATTGCTTAAGGCTTATACAAATAAATATAGCAGAGAAACTTTACTATATAAATTCAACCCATTAAAAAATTATCGCTCCGTTGTTTCCTGATATCCTATAGCCTACACTAAATCATATTTATAAGTCGACTTATAAATATCCGATACAAAAATATTTTTTTTAATTCGAAACAGTGCTGGCTAAAATTAGCGCATTTAAAAAACTAACAGATAAAAAAAAGCGTTAATAATATTAGTATAGATTCTTAAATCTGTCATCACACGTTAGTTTTACTTTGTAAAAATCCAATTCGTTCTAGTAAACGAGTATTACAATTTTTAAGTCGAGTAAAACTAAAAAAAGTTGATAGGAAAATAACCACACTTTTGGCTTGAAACTTTTTACAAAATATTGGCACTGTGCCTCAGAGGCTACCTCGTCCCACGCAGAATATCCGAATGCTGTGTATTTTATGAGAAACACGAGTAATTATGTTGACATATTTAGGAGAAAATCGCTAGCCAGCATCTTTTGAGACTAAACTAACTACAATAAACTTAATTATGAATCATTAGATTTTAAATCAAAGATCAGCAACCTAGTCAGGTTTTCTTAGATATATCAAATGAAGGTTAATATCTTAAGCATTTATTGTAATATAAAATATAATTAATTAATCGCTGACCCGCATTGGAGCAGCGTGGTGGATTAAGCTCTGATTCTTCTCCTACATGGAGAATGAGGCCTATGCCCGGCAGTGAGATGTTACAGACTGAACTTTAATTGAACTAATATTTATTTATTTTAATATAAAATCAAAAGTTTTGTTAGAATAAACATTTTTTTATGCTATGAAAATGTAAAAACGCAACATCTTTCCGACTTAAAAAAATAAAAGAATTTTATTCGTAACAAAATAAAGGTACAATTCACACTTTTACAATTAAGTTTATATCAATAAATGTGTTCACAATTAAAGTGCACCTGTTATCTGAACTAGTAAGATAACTGTATCGCAGAATAACAGGGTTCTCCCCTCTAGGAATCTATATTTAATTACACAATTGGACGTGAAGTGTAATACAGAGCAAACAATAGTTAACTAAATAAAATAAAATATACATGTGATTGTATTTATGTGCGTGTGTGTGTGCGTGCGTGCGTAAGTGTGGGTGTGTACGTGTGTGTGTGTGTGTGTGCGTGTGTGTGTGTGTGTGTGTGTGTGTGTGTGTGTGTGTGCGTGTGCGTGTGTGTGTGTGTGTGTGTGTGTGTGTGTGTGTGTGTGTGTGTGTGTGTGTGTCTCCATCTGTAACACTGTTATAAACTTAATTTATATCAGCCTTAAGCAGCAATTCCGTTTCGTTATTAAAAAAAGCCTTTATTTGAGAAGACTTCAAAGCCGTTTTTAGTCGTTACTTTACAAATTAATATTATATTGCTTTTAAATAATTAAATACAATTAAAAGTGAAGCTACCGTCGTTTCGGCATGTAAATTCTGCTGAAAAAAATCGCCAATTCATTCTACAGTTACTCTTTTTAAGCAATATACACAATAAAATTCCACTGTAATAATATTATACCAGAAAACCCAAATTTAATCACAAAAAATATTCCTCGTTCGAAAAACTTTCTAACGGAAAAACTCACACTGAAGATAAACCATTTACAAATGAAATAAAATAAATTTGACCTGATAATGCCGGGTAAATTCAACCGGGTCGATTAACCGGATAAAAACGAAAAAAAAATACACTTGAAAGTAAAACTGGAATTGCAAGTATTTTGCTCATTTTTAGAGTTCTCTACGTCCTTGAATGAAACCCAGAATAAACTTAATAGGCCACTCGTTTGTCTGTTTGTCCATTATTGAGCCAAGCACCTCAATTTCCTAGTAAGTTATAAGCTTAAAACTTGACACTTCTATGAAGTTCTCTGACTATACCACAGACGTCGTTCACATGCTAAATTAATAAATGTATTTCACACGGGTCTAATTTGGAGGTTAAAATTAATAAATTACAAACATATCAAATACATTAATTACAATAAGCAAAATTCAAAACTAGTATATGATAATGGCAGTACGTATAAATCATTATTCTTTAAGAAACTAATGAAAACGCTTGAGACGATTAATTAAAACTCAGTAAACAATGTTTGAGTCCACTGTTAATTTATGTTTAGTTTTTAATGGATTCCTAATTTCTAGCGCTTTGATCGGACGCCAAAATTGTATTTTATTTTTTACGCGCTCATTGACCGTACAATTCAAACGGCGTGAAATTATTTTAAGTATATTGCTATAAATATGTACAGAATATCAAAAGATTTGAAACGAGATAGCATACTTTTTGTTGTTTTAATAATTAGGATGTTTTTTTTTACAATCTCATCGTATAAGCAACATTTCAATTTGAAGGACAAAAATTTAAACATCATAGAAGTTCCTTAGTCTAATAGTACTTGAGTTTTCTAGCAAACGAAAAAAAAAAACAGACGTCAATTACATCGACAAGTAATACAAGCCCGAATGGGGTAGAGCGCCGGCCTCGAGAAGATCACAGCTAAATAATACTCTCTCAAGCTGTGTCGGAGTATTGGAGATAGGGTCAGCAACGCGCTTGCAATACTTCTGGTGTTGTAGACGTCTATAAGCTACGATAATCGCTTACCATCAGGCGAGCCGTACGCCGTACGCTTGTTAGCCAACCTAGTTGTATATTTTAAAAAAGATTGCGATCAAATTGTGACTACATGACAAGCAACGGTTTGTAGTATCTTATCCGTAGTTTAAATAAAAAAATATATTTGTCATAATTATGTCGAAATTATATAAAGCGCATTCTTTAAAAGTGCAAAAGATGTTTTTTTTACGTTTTAATATTGTTACCACACCCTCAGTTATAATAAACCAAGCATCATTCTATCTTGCTTATTTTCAAAACGAATTCACAAGCCTTTTAACTAAATAATAATAATAATAAATAATAACATCCGTAATTGACCACATAGCTACCTTCAAAAATATCAAGTTAAAAAATTGTTATTTATTATATGTGGATACATATGAACATTTATTTTAAGCGTATTCTATATACACATATAACGTTCTGATTTGATAAGATTAAATTTAATGATAATTGAAAATTCATATTGTCGAATGTTGAGCAAAGACGAAGTCACGAGCGGCTACTAGTATACAAATTTGAATACTAAGCTTTGAGTGGCATATTTATAAATATTATATGCTTCTATTAAGACTAGCTTTTAACGAGATCGACATTCACTTAGAGATAATAGTCATTGCTAAAGGGTAATTTGTTTCATAAGCTACGCGACCCCAGTTCACGATAAAATGCAACATAACTAAATTTATGATTATTACAACATTAACTTAAAATACGAAATTATTATTACATTCTACTTCGACTGATTAAGTTTTATGAATATTGCGTTATAAATAGCTTAGTAATATATTTAGTATATGAGGTTATATACCTACATATTTCAAAATGAAATTTTAATGAAATGTTTAGAATAGAGTACTTTGTTGTTAAACGTAAACTTCTATTTTTAGTTTTCAATGTTCTTTGTTTATTATTAGCAAAAGTGTTCTATTTTTCTTTAATAACATAATGTATTATATTAGTGTATATTATTTATCTGTTAAGAGGTCAGGGTATGATCTTTTTCTCTCGCTATCTTGTTTATTATTATATTTCGTTACATATTACAATACGATTTACATATTATAAAGACTAATAATTACTTATTTTATTTGTTATAAAATCGCCGCCGAATATTTGATAAAAACGCTCAGTTCAGTAGTTTCACAAAGTATCAATAAATATATCACCTAAAGTATTACTGAAATTGTCAAAAAAAAACCAACAAAAAAACATCAAAACCAAAGTGAAAGATCGAAAAACGTCATGTCATAAAATCTTAGTCAAATAAATCCAAATAATGGAGCGTAGACCATCAAACATGAAATCTAATCCTACCTTTACTTAGCCGCAAAACAATAAACACAAATGCCTATACTGTGAGCACAAGACACTCGCACAGGGACACGTAACACACACAGCACTGCACAGAGTCACAACGCGTACGCACACCTCGAGCGACGGAGCGGTACTGCCGGAGACGGCGCCCTATCGCCCCCCGCCCCTGTTTCAGAGCTTAATTTTGTACAGCCTGTTTCACCAGATGTGGATAATATTATTTGACGGATGACAGTATCCAACAGCAAACAGTGTTTGATTCATTACTGTTTTTTTACCATTTTTTTTTTATTTCTTTATTTCATACCTACAAGTTTACAGAGCTTTGCTCCAGACACAAGTAAGTCAATCAAAATAAAAAAGAAAGATGCGAAAACACAGGTATGACAAATGAAGAAAATAATGATAAATGTAGAATTAGAAATATACAATCTTATCAAAATACAATAATTAAAATTTACAATTTCAATAAAAATATACTCAGTGGATAATGTTAAAAGAGATAAATATCAATAATTTGGTTAAGAAATTCATATGTAGAAATTACAATATAACAATTTCAAAATAAAATATCTAGTCAAAATTCAGAATTCTCTTTATAAAAATACATTAGGGTCAGAATATTACATGTCAAAACAAAAACAAACGTCAAAATTAGAAAAATAAAATATTACTAATGTCAGGATTAAATTATACAACAAAATAAATTTATAACGTACAAAGATATTTTTACAGAAAACAGAGATTTTATCGACAAATAAGTCTAAGACCTCACAATGAGTGAGCAAATCGCTGATCAAATGTAGAGCGCGTATTGTGCGGGTAGGCTTGTGCAGTAAGCGCGGACGACGCGGTGCGACAATGCCGAGATTAATTTGGGGAATACGGGAAGGAACTAGAATATTTAAGCTCTCCAATAACACTGAACTATCCACTATGTTATGTGAAATGCGACGATAGTGTATTAAGAGAAGTAGTTTACGTTTAAGACATAGCGTTTCTAGCCCAACCATACCATACACGACCACCATATATACCATCGAACATATACCATTGAATACGATATACCATTGAACTCTAATATGTTTATGAGACATTCCCATTGGCATTATATTATTATTAAATTTGCAGTATCAATTGATCAGAAAGAGGTTTTACCAGTCTACTCTACCTCCCGCTGTCAAAGTCTGTATCGTCATTCGTCAAATAGCGTCATCAAAAAGTTTGACCAATGTCGAGACTGAATCCATTATCACTCTACTGGATTTATTAGAATTTGCAGTAAATTTTCATATAATTACAATATACGAATGATATTTGACAAACGATATATGTATTTATATAAGAGATTGAATCAAATTTTACCATATAAAGATCATCAATATAAATCGACGCTGAATAGGAATAAGTTCGTAGGCGGCGCGTGTGAAATCTCGAGTAGGAAGTCAGTTACAATTCATGATATAACATAATTTTGAAATCTTTTATTTCTTATATTATATTAACTATATATACGTTAGACACCGCGCTGCCGCAACGGTCACAGCCATGAATTGTACCTGTTGCGCTGGCGGTTGCGGGTTCGATCCACATGACAAACATTTGTATTGGCCATACCGGTGTTTGCTGTGGTCTGGGTATTTGTGCAATCCTAGTGGGTCTCCCCACCGTACCTCGGAGAGCACGTTAAGCAGTCGGCAGTCCCAGTTGTTATCATGTACACCTGATAGCGATCGTTACTCATAGTAGGGAATATATCCACCAACCCGCATTGGAGCAGCGTGGTGGATTAAGCTCTGATCCTTCTCCTAAATGGGAAAAGAGGCCTATGCCCAGCAGTGGGATGTTACAGGCTGAAGCGTATATATATATATGTATATGTCGCCGCGAACGCTCATCGGACTTCAATATTACAAGCTTGATTTGAAATTATAAAATTATGTTTGTAATTTATTAGGTTAAGATTAAATGTTTAATGTTTGTAATTAATGAACGACATCTTAGTGAATTGATTAATTATCTGTTTTGTAACTTCTTGAAGTAAGTCTTAGTGTACCTGTTTAGTTACTATTTCTTGTTATGTTATATTTTTGCTATTTAAATTGCTAAACGATTAACGTTAAAATATTATTGTAATTATAAAAAGTCGATTTTATGCATTTGTACTTTTATTTATTCGTCTAATAACTTAATTTAATTTTGTAACGATCCTAATGCGTTCTCTCCCTCGACCAATAGGAACGCAGTATGACAATAAATAAATAAATAAAATAAAATAAAAAATAAAAAAGTCTTTCATTTTTGCGTCATTTCATTACAGATTTTTTTGACTAAAATTGTTGCATTTAAATTGTTGACAAAATGTAATAGCATTAAAAATAAATAAACTATAAGATAATGACAAATTAATAATAAACTATTGTTGTAAAAAAAATTCATAATTGAATTGTTTTTTTTTTTTTATATCACATTAATGTATAATATTTGTCTGACTGACTGACTGTATAATGTTTGTCAAGGTATTTACATTACACTCATAATTGTCAATAAAGCTAATAATTAATAACTCAAATTCAAAAATATTTGTCAAGGTTTCTACATCACATTCATAAGTAATTTTCAATAAAGCTAATAACTCAATTTAAAATAAATATCACTTAGTGCAAATAAAAGTCAGAATAAATTAATTTGGAAATATATCGTTGAGATGCAAGAAGGCCTCAGGTAAAGGCCTCCTCCAGATCCAGTGAATGCCACGTGTCTCTATCTTTAGCTATGTCTAGCCAGTCTCGGCCTGCGGTGTGTGTTAAGTCGTCAGCCCATCTCGTAAGTGGTCTTCCTACTCTTCTGTAGGCTTGCGGACCTGTCCACTCTGTAACTCGTTCCGTCCATCTTTCATCAGTTAATCTAGATACATGTCCAGCCCATTTCCATTTTAATTTCCTAGCGAAGTTTAATACGTCGATCACTTCTGACTTCTCTCTAATAATTGTGTGCCTTATTTTCTGCATTTTTCTGATCCTTAGCATGCTTCTTTCCATGGCTCTCTGAGTTGTTTTAATTTAATGTTTGGCTTTAGATGTAAATTTCCATGTTTGACATGCGTAGGTTAAAGAAGGCAAAAGACATGTTTTCATTATTTTCCTTTTCAAATTCACAGAAAAATGTCCTTTTAGAACTTCTTTATAGCTCCAAAACTTGCTCCAGGTTTTTTGAATTCTTCTTGTGATTTCTTGGACGTTGTTTTGTGCTTTGAAGGATATTTGTTTTCCGAGATAAATGTAGCTATTTACGCACTCTAGTTGAATGTTATTTAATTTTATAGGATTAACTATGCTGTTTGTTATAATTTTTGTTTTATTCAGATTTATATCAAGTATAACAATGTCTTCATGTAATGTATATTGGCGGGAAATCGAGTTGACGTAAGCGTGTTTGGATCAGTAAGGGGGCAGATTCCTTTTTAACCAACTTCAAAAACGGAGGAGATTACTCAATTCGACCGTATATATTTTTTTATGTATGTTCGGGGATAGCTTCGTGATTTATGAACCTATTTTGATAATTCTTTTTTTGTTGGAAAGGCGATATCTCAGCGATGGAATCTCAGAGAAATCGAGGGAAAACATCGAAAATCGTAGTGACGACTAATGCGTTTATTAATTTATTTATTTTTTGTTTAGTAGTGGAAACTCTGTTCATTTTCTGCCTTATATCTTGAAATTTTAAAATAATTTGTCAACCTCTTGTTAAAAGTTAAAATTTAAAGAATCACGTTTAATTTTCATACTATTATTATTATTTATTAAGTATAGTTACTACTTTTTAATTGACGGTAGTTTAAAATTAAATTATAAATGAACCATTGAAATCGATCTTTGTAGTAAATTATAATTAAAACTAGCTTTTACCCGCGGCTTTTATCCTATGTTACTTCTAATACCTCCAAAAATATGTGTACAAAGTTTCATGATGATCGGTTGAGTAGTTTTTGCCTGAAAGCGTAACAAACAAACTTACGTTCATTTTTATAATATTAGTAGGGATTGTGTTATAATTAAATAACATGTATAATATTAGTAGGGATTGTTTTTTAATTATTTATTTTTCATTTTACTTTCGCTTTTAATTTCGAGTCATGAATAGTAATAGCAGAACCGTAGACCTAGCTGTGGTCGACGGTTCTGCCGTTTTTAAAAATGTTAATGACCCAGCAAATCTGGTATATATAATATAATATAATATATAATATTTTAAAATCAAGATCCGTCGAATTTATTTTGTAACGAAATTTTGCCGATAAACGGTCAAATTTTGAGTTAATTTTTATTTTTATTTGGCCGGTCTTAATTTAAGGACTTACCTATATATATTCAATTTTAAATGTTAATATAGTCGATTTATTTGATAAAATATTAGTTAACTACTGCCTACACTTCTGTATGGAGAAAAAAGATATACCTGGTTAAATGCTTTCAAGCAGTGTCGTGTTCCTGTGGTGAGTAAAGTGACTGGAACTCCTGGGGGATTAGGAGTAGAGTCGGCTATGCGCTTGACTTTCGGCTTGCGATGCTTCTGGTGTTGCAGGCGTCTGTAAGCTACGCTAATCACTTACCAACAGGTGAGCTGAACGCTCGTTTGCCGACCTAGTTATACAAAAAAAAATACCTATAGCGCATTTTTCATTTCAACATTAATGAAATCCAGTAAAAACTCAGTGACTGCCATTAAATGGGTTGTCTGGAAGAAATGGCTAATTAGCCATAAGTCCGCCCATTGTACTTCATTGTCTGTAACTATCTTTATGCTTTGTTTGTAATATATTTGTGGTGTACATTAAAGTATAAAATAAAATTAATTAATTAATTAATTAATTAAATTTTTTAAAATTAATTTGATGTTATCAAAATGCTCAATGCAATCTTAAAAATAAGACAATAAAAAAACACCAACAGGCTATTCTCGTTGTTCATAACTCCTTTACTTCATCTAATTGAAATATGCTAATTGAGACTATGTTAAACGAGGGGTGATATTAAAGTTTAAATTTATAAAACTGACGCATTCTCTGACGTAAATTCTATTTAATCAGATATATTAGGGGCATTTGTATTGATTTATACAATCTTCGTACAAATTTTTATGATATTCTACCAAACTCTGATACGTCTGTTGGAACACGAGCGTCTACTCTATTGGAGAATACTCAACAAAACGTATTCTCCATACTATATATATGATAAAGATGTGTATAATTAGTGACGCTGTATTTCATGCAACATGTTAGTAATTTTGCACTAACACACAGTTTATATATTATTTTCAAAAAATTAACTGCGGAGTTTCTTGCCAATTTTTCTCTGCAGAATCTACATTCCGAATCAATAGTAGCTTTACTTTTACAAAAATAATAATTATTTCAAAATTTGAATTTGTAAAATGACGATTCGAAGGTGCTCCTGGGGCTTCCCTATTTGAATGAAGTTGATTTTGATTTTGATTTTGAAATCTATGGGTGTCTGATGAATGATTTACGTTACGCACTACTTAAATTATTAAATTATCAGAATTAGCAAGTTGAAGTGGCAGTGGGCTGGTCATCTGTGTCGCAGGACCGATGGCCGTTGGAGCTGACAGGTCCTGGAGTGGAGACCGCGTCTTGACAAACGCAGTGTGGGACGTCCTCCGGCCCGTTGGACCGACGATCTAAGTAAGATTGCCGGTGTAGGCTAGATGAGGATTGCGGAAAACCGGGATGTCTGGCGCGAATTTGGGGAGGCCTATGTCCAGCAGTGGACTGCAATAGGCTGAACTGACTGACTGATTACTTAAATAATGAACTGAAGTTTTCAATTTCCAGGTTACATTTTATGGATTATTCTAGAATTTGGTCTGTATTAAGTTCAAAAGCTGATGGAAGCGGATCTCTTCAAATCAAAAAAAAGACCATTCGCTTGCAATTAATCCATTGTTAAGCTCGACGAAATTTTTAATTAAAATCGCAAATATACGTAAAATGAAAACACAATAAGTACGTCGTATTCTCTTGAAATTGAACTAAAATAATTCCATTAATACAATGCCATCAGTCGTAAACGAAACAATGGATAGTTGTTCTAAGTCTACCGACGTAAGTGACCGTAAACTTGTTTTGGTAATGAGAGTAAACAACGTTATTGTTGAGAGTCGAAACGCGAAATTAACGACGACTACGAGTGACGAATTTTATGGTAACGGAGCAATGAGATCTGCGATCGGTATCGTAAAATATTTTGAGTGCTTTTACAATTTTATACCTAAAATTGGTGACATAGCGAATTTACGATAATGCGTGATGGTAATTTGATGACGCGAGCGACTTCCTCAAGTTTTTATAGGATTATGATATTCTTATTTCTATCAAACGATCGTTCGGGTGTAGTCGTTACTTGTTGTCTCCTAAACACTAACAGTCGCCGTTTCTATTCCCACTCTGAAGATACTTTTGAACGTGCCAACATCTAATCAATCGATGAACGCCGGCTGCATGCACGAAAAAGGATGACTCATTTTAGCGTTACGCTCGTTGTACGCTCTATCTATCTCTCTTCCACTCGATTAGCCTATGCATCCGAAGATATGTTTTGTTATGACTTTTTCACGTTAAACTATCGTCCGTAAACCAACTTTACAGGCAACAATTTTTATTTTATCATCATCATCACAGCAGCCTTTCGCAATCCACTACTGGACATAGGCTTCCACAAGTTCACGCCAAAAATGACGTGAACTCGTGTGTTTTGCCCATAGTCACCACGCTGGGCAGGCGGATTGGTGACCGCAGGGCAGGCTTTGTCGCACCGAAGACGCTGCTGCCCGTCTTCGGCCTGTGTATTTCGAAGCCAGCAGTTGGATTGTTATCCCGCCATCGGTCGGCTTTTTAAGTTCCAAGGTGGTAGTGGAACTGTGTTATCCCTTAGTCACCTCTTATGATACCAACGGGAAGAGAGGGGGTAGCTATATTCTTTACTGCTTTAACCACACAGCAGATATATATATTTTTAAATATTTTTTTTTCCTATTTGGGTATATATATATATTTGTACCTACTCTACCGTGCCTCCGCAAGGACATAAAACTATTGATCATCGGTTGTTATCATGGAAACCCGATAGCATGTTACTCGTGATAGAAGAACCATCTACTAATACAAAATAAATCAGCGTTGAGGATTAAGCTCTTACATCGTCTTTTCTCTCATAATAATTAATAATAATACCTGATGCGCCAACGAGCTAGTCAAAGTTATATAAAGAAAGATATTTGACAAGCAGTGGAAGATCACACACTGATTCGTTTTTATTCATGTCTACAATGGCATACTGCTGTTATTACGTCTCCTTTCAGGGTTATGGTATTCGAACGATTTTGGAATTGCCTCAACATAAATTTAAAGCTTTTTTAAAATACGTTTAAAATTATTTTAAAGTCAAAACTACATAACTGATATCTGTTTCATAATATTCTTCTAAAGACAACTATGTAATTATGTCCAGCCTTAGCGAAATCTGCGTCTTTTCAAAAACATAATATCGGTAAAATCTAAATTTAAAATTAAATTTTCTTAAAATCTCCAACAATGGTATTAGATACGTAGGTTAAAAAAAAATAGGTTCAATAAACTCATCAATCACTCAGCTGTTTTATAAGTACCGTCTGTGTAAGCTAGAATGTTAAACTACAAAAACTCGACGAAATTTAGATAAAAAATGTTACCTTTATCTTATGCATATAATAAATATACATCATTTCTCTTCAAATTTAAATAATATGGCGTCAAGTGTGAGTCGATCCTTACACGAAGGGTTCATTGAGATACATGACTTAATGTCCCATGGTCCCTAGGTGAGGCAGCGGCCTCCATCATTCATGTTCTTTTTTGGAAAATTCGCCACGCCTCTGACCACGTCAGCCCGATCGCCTTCAGTTCCGCTGCCCCTGAATGTCTTCAGGTATGCTTAGGATTGCCACATCTTCTTTCCCTTGTCGTGTATCCAACCCAAGTCCACTTGTAGCGCTTTATTTGGAGCAGGATTTTATAGAAAGGTTCCATGCAACTCCAAATACAGTATGTTTAACATACGTATTAATATCGAAAGTAACAACGTGAAATAACCAAGTTTAAAATACGTCGCCCGTATGGAATTACCATGACAACCAAAGAATCGTAGCAGTAGAATATGTTGACACCTTTTGGTACGGAACCCTAAAACCCAACACCTTTAAAATACGTTTTAATAACCATCTCGACTGTAGCTAGTTTGAAAATTTAAATCTCTATAAGCTCCAATCGACTCAGTGGCAATATAACATGTCAGAACAAGTCGACGAACTCGCCACTATAAAAGTACATCAGATCAGATCAGATCAGATGTCTACACGGCAAATGAGACATTTTACGACACATAAAATATGGCGAATGATTCTTTACTTATGCTTCAGTTCCTTCATCAATATGCATAAGTTACAATGCATCACACTTTACGTCTTAAGGCCAATGGACTTAGAACTGAGTTCGATGTTCTTTCAGGTAATAATCGTAGCACGACATCATAGATACACGTTCTTGATTTTAAAATAATGTGTAAATATAATACTAAAAAAAAATCATGAAACAGGTTGTTGGTTTTTGTTCATTTAAAGTGTATAAAAACACAACTTTCAAGGGTAACAATACGCTTCAGCCTGTAATATCCCACTACTGGGCATAGGCTACTGAGAATAATCAGAGCTTAATCCACCACGCTGCTCCAATACGGGCTGGCGGATATATTCCTTACTATGAGTAACGATCGCTATCAGGTATACATGATAACAACCGGGACCAACGGCTTAACGTGCTATCCGAGGCACGGTGGGGAGACCCACAAGGACTGTACAAACACTCAGATCACGGCAAACTTCTGTATGGCCAATTCAAATGTTTGTCATGTGCGGGGATCGAACCCGCAACCGCCAGCGGAACAGGTACAATCCATGGCTGTGACCTTTGCGCCAACGCGGCGTCACGCGTGGGTAACCATAATATAAATTAAAAAAGCCTTTTATTTCCTGCATTGAGGTTAACAATATCGAAGCATAAATAGTTCAAATTATTGAGATACATGAGAAAATAACTTGCTGAAAATTTCGTAACGGCCTTCTGAATGAGTAGCTCTAACTTACACAGGCCACAGTCTAAAAACAATAATGTACTCAAGAAGTATTGTGTTAATGTTTTGAAGTAGGGCAGCCAGAACTGCCGAAGGCGACCATTTTTTACAATGTCTGCAAACCTTCTGACGAGCCGTATGCTTATTTACCACTATAGTGGTAGAAAAGTCTCATTTTGCCGCCCGAGCACGTGTTTATGCAAGCCCTTACAAATATGTAGCCTTGAAACGTGTGACAGCATAGATTATACACTTATATACGGTGTGACAGTGCCGCGACAGTCGTCGGCCGAGCAATACGTGTTTGTATCGCTTAGTTGAGCGAGATCGATAAAATTAAAATTATGATGCAAAGTTATTGTGGTATATTTAATTTATAAAAAAAAAACAATGAATAGACAAATCAATCACATCAACATACTAAATATACGAGTATTTATATAAAAAATTACACTACAATTATCACAGCCTGTTTTTTTTATAATAAAAATGGGGGCAAACGAGCAGACGAACTCATCTGATGTTAAACGGCTACTGTCGCCCATGAACATCTGCAACATAAGAGGAGTTGCAGGTGCGTTGCCGGCCTTTAGGAAAAAGATGCCTATACACTCGACGCTTGATAACCCCCAAACTATAGCGCTCAGGGAAAACCTCAGAAGGAAGGTCATTCCACAGTTAGTATGTTAAAACAATTTAAAATAAATAGTAATTTATATATATATATATATATATATATATATATATATATATATATAACTAGGTCGGCAAACAAGCGTACGGCTCACCTCACGGTAAGTGATTACCGTAGCCATAGACGCCTGCAACACCAGAAGCATTGCAAGCGCATTGCCAACCATACCTCTTAATCCCCTCAGAAGCTCTGGTGACCTTACTCACTACAGGAACACAACACTGCTTGAAAACAATATCATTTAGCTGTGATCATCTCTAAGGTCGAGGTTCTTCCCCATTCAGGCTGCTACAGATTTGAGCAAGATATTTCCTGCTGTAATCTACTTCAGTTAGTATAATTGACATACATATGTGTGGAAATAAATAATCTTAAAATGTCACACCATCGTTCTAAAATTAATTTACAAATAACTTGAAAAACCATAAAAAATAAAGGATAATGCTACTTATCTAAAACCAAGCTAAAACGGAAGCGAATGAAACAAGTTTTATTGACTCCGGCTAATATGAACTAGATAACCACAAGATCTGCAAGTCAATTACTCGAATGTTCCTCAAGGAATTCCGATCGATAAACCACATCGATATTGCAATTTGTATTATCAGTTAAGCTCAGTTTCTTGGTACCTCTTTAATAAATAAATAAATATTTACAACATACACACACGGTCATCTGTTCCTAAAGTAAGCAACTTAATGCTTGTGTTATAGGTAACAGCCGACTGGTATAGCTACATTTTGTTTTGATAAATGTACATATGTATAATACATATATATATAAATAAATATATATATATTACACCCAGACTCAGGGTGGGAATCGAACCATAACCCCCGGAGTTGAAAGTAGTGTAACTACAAACTGCGCCAACGGGCTTAATATGTTCCTTATATGTATTTGTGGTAAGGAGCTCACACTAGTTAATTACAATGTGAGTTAGTTAACAATTAAAGATCGTCTTATAATATGTAACAGGTAATTGGTTTACACAAATTAATCATCCAAAGCGTCTAGGTTAAGCTACTAGCAGGATACAACAAGTGCATCACGTCAAGCCAGAGCCAAGACTCCCTTAGCCACGGTTGCTACCGACCCTTTATACAGGTCAGAATAACTCGAATAATAGGATAAGTGAGTATGAAACAAGATGTAAGCCATATTTTATGTACAGAAAGTCAACATCTTTGTATGGCTTCTATTAATATTATCAATCTTGAACTAAAAAGTGTGGTACACAGATTAACGTGCTCTCCGAGGCATCGTGAGGCGAATCAAATAAAATCGAACAAACCTTTAAAATTTATGAATGTATATACATAAAAAATATCTACTGATTTCCTTCAGACTGTTAAAAATGAAATTAAATAAAAAGATCAATTCTTAGACACCTTTAAAATAAAATAAATAGAACTTAGAAACGCGGGACAAACGGCCGACAACCAAGAGTGAAATAATATTTGTCATTTAATAACGTCTCAATTTTTTATATATATTTTTTTTCACGTGAAATTTTCAATGATTGGCTTGCAGCGCTGGAAAGCAAGAGTTGGATATTTGTGGTAAGTGGTGAAGTAAGACTTGAGAAAATTGTGAAAAATTTAAGATATTAATATTAGTTTGAGTTTGAATTAGTAGGCTGACTCTGTTTTATTATGTTCTTTTGACCTTTTTTTAGTTAATCACTGATGTTCTTTCCCTAATTAACTGCTCACCATTTTTTTCTGGACTTATAGTCTAATGTAGCTAGAAACCAACTATAATCTCTACTAATTTCCTAAGACTTTGTGTCTGTTAGTATACCAGGCAATGCTTGCATTCTTTCAATGAGCATTCTCAGGTCGAGTATCGCCATTACAGCCACCTATAAATCTTCGAATAGTAATCTTCGAAAGTTGATAAACTTTGAATAGTTACGGGTGCTGTAAACGACTCACTATAGACAGCGCCACGGTCGCTTAAAACCAAATATAAAATCATCATATCAAAAATTTCGATCTAACGGGTACATCGTTCCATAGCTTAATTGGCTAAACTACCGACACGGTCAGTCGAGGCAGTCAGTTCATGCAGTTTTGATCCCCGCTAGGAGGGATTTTTGATATGATATCATGTGTGGGTAATACAAAAATAAAATAATACGAATTATAAATCCTCTGTCAATTCTTACATCTATATGTTACAAGTACATGATTACGTATAATTTATTTTAATGTTTTATACACTCAAGTGGCATCAAAACCTATGTTTATTTTCCCAACCAGCTATGTCGCGTCGCAAGCCTAAAGGTTGTCTGAAAGACGTTCCCATCTTAGATATATTCACCGCCAATTTGTCTTATTATTAAACTTTCCATGACCAAGTAATGTCAACGATGTTATCACGAAATATTCAGATAAAACTTCTGTTCAAATCTAAAAACTAGCTCGTTGGCGCAGTTTGTATTGGCCTTGCTTTCTGCTTCGCCTGAATCTGGTTGTAATATTTGTATTTATATATCTAATGTTTCTATGTATATTTATAAAAAAGTTTATTTAGCTATATCAGCCAGCTGTTACCTATAACACAAGCATTAAGTTGCTTACTTTAGGATCAGACGACCGTCTGTGTATGTTATGAGATATTTAAAAAAAAATAGATAAATCCATCGAAGAACGGACCGGAATTAAAAAAAAAATGAACTGACCCTTCATTTTACTATTTCTTGATAAGAAAGCTTTATTGGACTTTTGTTAATCTTTCACGCAAAAGTACTAAACCAATTGCACTAAAACTAAGAACGTAAATAGTTCCAGAATAAACATAGGCTACTTACTATCCCGAAGTTTTTACGGGACATGGAAGTTATATATATTGTGTGACATTACGATTAGATTCATTAAAAATAAAAAGACTTTATGACATTAGATTTAATTAATAATTTTATGTTATTTATTTTCTTTGGTTTTTTTATTATTGACACGAGAGTTATGTTGGACCAAAGCATGAGAACAATAGAAGTAAATGCTTAATCAGCGGAATAGGAATAACAAATGATTCCTCACGTTGTCTCATGCTTTGGGATCATATGTCTTGAGAAAGTTTTATTAGAATTAAATCGGCGATTAATCCAGAGCATGTAATTCTGTTCGGACGAGTCCACTGTAATTTTAAATAATTTTTAATTAAATAATTTTAGTGTAATTATTGTAATATTTTTTAAAAAGCCCTTTCGCGCTCCTGTAAACTTGTCTCGATTGACAATTGTTTTATTTACAATTTCAATTAACAAGATAACATAACAATACACTTTATTGTACACCAAAACAGAAATAATACATATCATATTGATTTTAACAAAGTATCATCAGGTACAAAGAGGGCCTTATCGCTAAAAAGCGATCTCTTCCAGGCAACCTAGGGGCAGAGGAGATGGTATTGTGTCGGTGTGGATGTATAAATTGTGACATAAACGTGTCGATATATTTAATATTTTCTTTTTTTTTTTTTAATTGTTATTTTAACTAACACATAGAATTGTTTGTGTTGAACTAATATTTACACACCCAAAAAAATCGATAGAATACTCGTATGTTGGTTAAACCTTTAATTTGATATTTATATACCATGTACTGGCAAAATAAATTTAAAAAAAGATTAATTTAACTTGAACTGAGTTAAAGAGACTTGCCGACATACGGTCTAGGACTGACCCGGGCGTCCTGGATATCACCCGTAAATGGGTTCCCCTGCGATACCAAAAAAAAATAGTTAATGAGACTGATGAAAGGATGCAAAGGAAGATAGAAAAACAGAAAGATACAAGAAAAATCTGAAACATAATAATGTTAATGTAGATTTCTTTAACGATGCTTAGCTTTGCGAATGAACACGCGCTCTTTGTCCAACGTGTGTTAGTACGCGTTCTAACTATGCATGGATAAAGTTACGGACCATTGAATACCACAAGCAAGAATACTCTCCTCAGTTCTGTCAACGTTTTTTTATTGAAAATAAATTTTATTACCTAGACGACAAATCCCTAATCTCTAAGCATATATATATATATATATATATATATATATATATATATATATATATTAATACGCTAAGATTAATATGTTTGCCTCCCTTTTTAGAAAAAAAAAACTCAATATAATTCCACATAAATTATATATATTTAGTATTCAGGAGTGGAAAGTATTAAAAAAAAACAAAAACTTAACAATTATTTATTTAAAATCAAATTAAAGATAGCTAACAAAAATACCCTCACTTAGAATCTAATTATTTACAAAACAAATCACCAGATCGTTATGCAAGATTGTACTTACAAATAATACGCCGATTTAAATCCAATTATCACTATTACACTACACAAGTCGCGTCGAACACCACCGGAGCCGAGAAGCAGAAAGACCATTCCTAGAACGGCTATCGCTTTATACAGAGTGATGGTGGGGGGTCGGTAACACCCAACTATAGAGTCTTGATGGTGGGGGGTCGGTAACACCTAACTATATACTTTTATAGATAATTGCTTGCTCTACCGGCATCCACAATTAAAAAAATATTTTTGTTTTCGTACACGTAAATTAATTAATTATTAAAATCATATATATGACGGCTTTAATTTTAAATAAAGTCAACGCGATTAGCGGTCGGTAAATTTTTTACTTATTTAGTGCGAATTATTCGCACGGGTATTACTAGTTGTAATATATTTTTTCGCGAGCGAAGTCGCGGACAACAGCTAGTACGAAATAAGAGTACAATAAATATATCGCGATCACCAAACGTCTTTATGATATTAAAGTATTTTCTTTACTATCACATTAAGAAAAATTTAAGGACCATTCTAAAAATTGATCGTTTCGAATGTTTTACGTTATTTTTATGAATTCCAGACAGATACGAAAATATCTTTCGTACACAATGTGGAGAAATATGGGAGTTAGAGCAGACTACATCGCTATAGCTTGATATATATATATATATATATATATATATATATATATATATATATGTAGCCTTTCATCCTTTCTTGTTTAAAAAATTCGTTAGCAGAACTGAGGAAAGTATTCTTGCTTGTGGTGTCCAATGGTCCGTAAGTTCACCCATGCATAGTTAGAACGCGTACTAACGCGTTGGACAAAGAGCGCGTGTTCATTCGCAAAGCTAAGCATCGAGAAAGAAATCTACATTAACAGTATTATGTATGAATTATCTCGTATCCTTCTGTTCTTCTATCTTTCTTCGTATCCATACATCAGTCACTTTAACCCAGTTCAAGTTAAAATTAATCTATTTTTTTTTAATTAATTTCTTTATATTGCCAGTACATGGTATACAAATGTCAGATTAAAGGTTTAACCAATATATTCTACCATTTTTTTTAGTTCAACACAAAGAATTCTATGTGTTAGTTATAATAATAATAATTTAAAAAATATATTAACTGAAATCGTATATAAAACAATTGTCAATCGTGTCAAAAATAAAAAATAACAAAGAAAACAAATAACATAAAATTAATAATTCAATCTAATGTCATAAACCGCGCGTTGGCGCAACGTCAAACATTTTTGATATGATATTCAAAAATGTTTAGCTAACAAGTTTGTTTGTCTGTTTGCTATGAACTGTTTTTCCTTATTGAACGTAAATTAACGCGGGTAAAACCGCCGGGCACAGCTGATATGTTAACAAACAATTAATTTACAATAGTAAATTTACTTTATACTAACGAATAAGTCGATATAGAAAGAGCGGGGCCAAGATAAAGCCGTAATTGTTATGAGAAAGGCGTTTTATATCCAACGATTAAAACTACTGTTATTTGATTTTAAGAGTTTATCTCTTCGCCTTTACGTTGAGAGTAACAATTTAAAAACGATATAAATTTATAGCAGACGTTGAAAGCGACAGATATAATATGTCTGAACCCATTTATTTGCCATCATGTCTGCAGCCTTGAGAGTTTTTGTTTAGTTTAGTTTAATATACTGCTGTCACCAACCCGCCTAGCGCCTGCCCAGCGTAGTGACTATGGGCAAAACACATAACTAAGTTCACGTTATTTTTACCGTAAACTTGTGGAGACCTATGTCCAGCAGTGGACTGTATAGTTTAATATAATATTAGTGGAGTCAGTCTGTGAGATTCTATTGCTGTGCATAAGCCTCCTCCTTCACGTAGTAGAAGGGTCAGAGCTTAATCCACCGCGCATGAGTAACGATCGCTATCAGGTGTATAATAACAATCGATACCGACGCCTTAACATTCTCTCCGAGGCACGGTGGGGAGACCCACAAAAACTGCACAAACACTCAGACCATTGCAACCATCTTTATGGCCAATACAAATGTTTGTCATGTGCGGGGATCGAACCCGCAACCGCCAGCACAACAGCCACAAACCCATTCTATGACCGTTGCGCCAGCGCGTCGTCAAGTTTTTTAAGTATACATATATTTTATAATATTCTATATACATCTATACTTATAATAAAATGGTAGAAAAGTCAAAACTTTACATTGAATATTTTTTTAAAAGAATACTTGGGGTGCGATCTACAATCGATTCCGAAGCCAAAAATATAGTTTTTAGAATTTTTGTCTGTTTGTCTATTTGTCTGTGTGTATGTCCGGGATAAACTCAAAAAGTACTGCATGGATTTACTTCAAATTTGGCACGAATATTATTAAGAAGTCGGGTCAACATATAGGCTATATATTATCACGCTATCACCTACGGAGAACGAGCAGTGAACCTTTATTTCTTCAACGCATTCTGTAACAACGTGTAATCTAACGAAGCATATTTGAATGTTGTTGTTATTATGTTAATAACGATGCTATAAGCTAGCTTCACACTATAAATAAAGACATTCTGTGGTATATTTAGTATCAGCATTGCATCCGTGCGAAGCCGGGGCGGGTCGCTAGTACTGTATAAAGTTATTAGATCTTGATGTGGGTTAAGCTTCGAGATATTCAAATTTCACTTCCAAATATCCGGAGGTAAAATGTATAACATATAATATATATATACTATGTTCAATGTATGTTTACTATTTCTGTTGTAATATCGATAGCGTATCTTTGAACAGATTAAAAGATTTTTTTAATCTAAAGTGCTTTGAACTTGATAACTACGATTTAAACGGTTCAGTTAGGGACAATTGAACATTTCGTATCATTACATAGTATAAAACAAAGTCTCTTCCCGCTGCCTGTATGCTTAGATCTTTAAAACTACGCAACGGATTTTGATATGGTTTTCTATAGTGAATAGAGTGATTCCAGAGGAAGGTTTAAATGTATAATACATGTATAATACAGTAGAGGAACATTGATGGTTTTAGAGATTTCTAATGTGATGCCGTAAATAAACACATTTTTTGCGCTTACATTGCAAATATTTACTTTATATTTTATATTGATTTAGTATCAGCATTGCACAAGTGCGAAGCCGGGCCGAGTCGCTAGTAACGTAATAAAATGCTGGAGCCCTAAACGTGCCCTTGTAGAGCGGTTTAAGTATAGTAAAGTAGAGAGCTATTTTCCTATTAAGGAAATGGTTTGAGAATAATTTGTCAGTGATCTGTTACAAATACGAGTCAAATGATTTGAACAATTCTTTTTGTATTTCTCTCGACTTTAAGATGAGACAAGTGAAAAGCTAAAAGCATAAAATCCGGTAAAAATTGTAAGTTCCGTTTAAATCAAAAAGTCGTTCGAATAATTTGCTAATTATCTATAGTAATATCATAAAGCTGAGAAGTTTGTTTGTTTAATCTCAGGAACTACTGGTACAAATTTAAAAACAAAATTTGTGATGGATAGCCCTTTTGCTAACGAAGGCTATGGACTGAAAAAATTAATAAATAAATAAATAAATATCTACACAATACACACACGGTCGTCTGTTCCTAAAGTAAGCAACTTAATGCTTGTGTTATAGGTAACAGCCAACTGGTATATAGCTACATTTTTTTTCGATAAACATACTTATAAATAATACATATATAAATATATAAATAAATATTTATATTACACCCAGACTCGGGGTGGGAATCGAACCCACAACCCTCGGAGCAGAAAGCAGGGTCACTACAAACTGTGCCAACGGGCTAGTCAATAATATTGAAAATAACGCCATTTATCCTAACTGAACAAAACTAGACGGAATCAGTCTATAACCGTCCCTCTGCTAAGCAAAGGCCTCCCCATATATCACTACCATCTCCATTATTTTGACTATATTCGTGTAATTAGTATGAATTATTGACAAATTTTGCATTAAAGATATCATTAATTATTCCAAATTAACGCGCTAAAATATTGACTAACAGACAGACAGACGCTTTGGCTTGTCTTATATAGTAACTTACATATATTGGATATGTGACAGTACATTACACCATTACTGTTATCATATCAACATACTCCGTGCAATCAACTTCTGGAGAATGTCCTGTGTAGTGAACGTAGAGCGCCGAGGGTCATATAAATGCAAATATCACACAAAATGAGATAAAAATATGCCACGTATTGATTCTTAGCTCTGCCCACGAGAGTGCTTATTGAAAATCTAATATAAACCTCACATGAACTGAACTTTAGATAATGTTAATACACTTTTAAGAGAGGGCAAAATCTGGAGCAGCAAGACTAGGAAAGTGCCTCGACCTTACAGAAGAACATAGTTAAGTAATACTGCTTTCAAGCAGTGTTGTGCTCCTGTGGTGATTAAGATAACCAGAGCTCCTGAAGGGGATTGGGGGTAGGGTCGGCAACGCACTTGCGATGCCTTTGGAATTGCAGGCGTCTATAGCCTACGGTAATCGCTTACTATGGTGAGGCGTACCCTTGTTTGTCAACCTAGTTGTATAAAAAAGAGGGAGAGTTTGCCCAGCAGTGGGCTGAATGCAAACTGTTCCAGTTAAATTATTAAGAATTTTCAAAAATATTTCAGTTTATTTAAATACACGTGTGAAAACGTGTGACTATGTGTGTTACGTCTGTAATCATATTACGAAGCGTAACAGGTTGTTCGGACGTTAATCTCGCGGATTACAAATCCGATTTGGCCCTTTTTTCCACGTTACTGTTTTTAATAGCTAAAGTATATTATTCTGAACGAGACTACTGGACATAGGCCTCCACAAGTTCACGCCAAAAATGGCGTGAACTCATGTGTTTTGCCCATAGTCACCACGCTGGGCAGGCGGGTTGGTGACCGCAGGGCTGGCTTTTTCGCACCGAAGACGAAAGGGGGTGGGTATATTCTTTGATGCCGTAACCACACAGCATATATCTCGGAAACGGCTCCAACGGTTTTCATGAAATTTAGTATGCAGGGGATTTCGAGAGAGATAAATTGATATCGTTAGAATTCATTTTTAGAAAATGTCGTTTTATCCCTGTTTTTAGGCAATGAAGAAATAGCTACAATATCGTTAGAACACGAAGGCAAATTTCACACTCGTCAATAAAGTTGTAATAGCTCAGGTGGGAAATCGGTCGGTCGGGATCGACCGAGAAGACCACTGTTCCAATCCCCGTGTCTCCAGATCGATTATTTTTTCCTTTTTTTTCTGATTGCACTCATGATTTCTTACTTAAATAATCAGTTCATATTTTTTTATGATTATGTCGGTAAAATCGGAAAATATTATTCATATTTTATCAATATGTAATGCGTATTTAAATATGATTTCCAAAAAACACGATTTACTAAAAAATACCGAGCTATGCTCGGTCACCCAGGTACTATATTTAAAGCATACAAAATTGTGTATGATGTATATATTTTATTTTAATTTTGTTATCAGTCCTGTAATCTGTACCACCAGGGATACCACCTAGGAAAACCAGGGTAACCGACATTTCACGAAGGGTCACACAGCTGGAGTGGTAATGGGCAGGGCACATAGCTCGAAGAATCGATGGCCGATGGGGCGGAAAGGTTTTCGAGTGGCGACCACGTACCGGGCGCCGCAGCGTTGGCAGGCCCGAGGTGGACCGATGATCTGGTCAGGGTCGCGGAAGCCGCTGGATGCACGCTGTGCAAAACCGATTGTCGTGGAAAGCATTAGGGGAGGCTTATGCTTAGCAGTGGGCGTCCGTGAGCTGATATGATGAATCTGTACCACTGCTGAGCCCAGTAGTAATTCTGATTCTCTAAAACGAATGGTTCTCGTATGTAATCATATCGTTTATAGCTATTTCTTATTAACAATTTTTATATTTACAATTTAAAGATTTATAAAACGACTCAACTTAAAATACTTTTTGTTAAAGATAAAGGTAAAAGTTTGGTTCGTTGAGTGTAAAACTTCAATGAATGTACTATTACTAGCATCGGTTGAATGACCTTTGTGGCGAATTTTAACGATCTCATGTAAAAGTTGCGAATCATGTTCAACTAACGTTACTATGTAGTTATGTACTATATATATTTGGAAGTTAAGCTAATAGCTAATATTTAAGGGTTTTTAACCAGGTATCCATGAAAGCATAATGATTTTTTTTGTACATCTATTATCATCATCATCTTTTTTTTAAACCTATTGCAGTCCACTGCTGGACATAGGCCTCCACAAGTTCGCGCCAAAAATGCGCGAACTCATGTGTGTTGCCCATAGTCACCACGCTGAGCAGGCGGGTTGGTGACCGCAGGGCTAGCCCTGTCGCACCTAAGACGCTGCTGCCCGTCCTCGGCCTGTGTCTTTCAAAGCCAGCTGTTAGATGGTTATCACGCCATCGGTCGGCTTCTATAGTTCCAAAGTGGTAGTGGAACCTTGTTAACCCTTAGTCGCCTCTTACGACACCCACGGGAAGAGAGGGGTGGCTATATTCTTTGGTGCCGTAGCCACACAGCACATCAGTTCGTCACGGTACATCTATACTAATATTGTAAAGAAGATAGATTTGATTGTTTGTTTGTTTGTTTGCATTGAATAGGCTCCTAAACTACTCCGCGGGTGACATAGGGTATATCATACTTCCAAAAAAATTAGGAGAAAAAATTATTTTAACATTTTTGTTAAATATCCGTGTGAAGTCGGGGCGGGATGCTAGTTGTAAATAATTTGAAGGATGAAAAATTAAAGTAAATTAATATTTTAATATATAATATTTTTTTTTTTTTATTAATTTTTTTATCAAAGTAATTCGTATTTTGATTTAGTTAATCAGAAATGATTAAATAAATATTTTATAATTTTGAAGTAGATGCCAAGTAAAACAATAACTACTCTAGTATCTACTCGTAAGTTGTATTTAGTTTTCTTTCATAATTTGTTTCATTGACTATTAGGTTGAATACTGTTATTATTCTGTTATTGTTTTGACATATCTAATAATATTTTTTCTACTTGTTTGTTGTGTGTGTGTTCATTGTATTTGTTGTTGTAGCCAGGTTGTTGTAGTATTTACTTGGCACCAACTTCAAAATTATAAAATATTTATTGAATCATTTCTGATTAACTAAATCAAAATACGAATCACTTTGTACTAAGTAAATTTATTTTTCACTTTTTAGATTCCTTTTTGAAGTCGGTTTTTGTTTTGTTAAAAAATTATTTTATTTTACAATTTTTAGTGATGGGTAGACCAAACAAGGATGCTTTTTCTCTTATGTCGGGGGTTCGGAAACATACACAATACACAAGCACAAACACCCAGATCATGAAAAACATCTATATGGCCAATACAAATGTCTGTCGTGCGCGGGGATTGAACCCACTAACGCCAGCGCAACAGCCAGTGCTGTGACCGCTGCGCTAACGCGTCGACATACTATAAGTAAAGTTCGCTATCAGGTGTACGTAATAACAACCGGGACTGACAGCCTAGCGTGTTCTCCGAGGCTAGGTTGGGAGAACCACAAGGATTACCAACTAGACCGAAAATAAATATTTGTGTAAACATAAATATGCACTCCGAGCGGGAACCCGCGACCGTCGGTGTTTAGGTGCCGCCGACACGGCACATGCACCATTATATTAAAGCGGTCGTCAAACAGCAAAAGGTAACTGCTGTAAATTGTTGAGAAATTCACTCGAGTGTTTATGGGCTCCATCATCAAACCTGGTCCTGGGACACAGATGATCACACAGCAGGTAATTGCTATAAATCGTTGAAAAGTTCCCTCGACTATCTTTCGTCTCCATCATCAGACTTTAATGGCACTTGTAACTCATATAGGTGCAAAGTTCTCATCAATAGAAACGAATTAAGTTCAAACAGCAGGTAATTGCTATAAGTCGTTGAAGAGTACCCTCGACTATCTTTCGTCTCCATCATCAGACTGAAATGGCACTTATAACTCATATATATGCTAAGTTCTCATCAATAGAAACGAATTAAGTTCAAACAGCAGGTAATTGCTATAAATCGTTAAAGAGTTCCCTCGACTAACTTTTGTCTCCATCATCAGACTGTAATGGCACTTATAACTCATACAGGTGCAAAGTTCTCATCAATAGAAACGAATTAAGTTCAAACAGCAGGTAATTGCTATAAATTGTTGAAGAGTTCCCTCGACTATCTTTCTTCTCCATCATCAGATCGACTCCAGACCTTTATTATATAGTAGTGCTTTATAGTACTTAATGAAAACATGATTAAATTTACTAGTCACCCTTACGATTTTTGAAAGTTTCCCTCGATTTCTCTGGGATCCCATCATCAGATCCTGGTTTCCTTATCATGGTACTAAACTATGAATATCTCCTTTCCAATAAAAAAAGAATTATCAAAATCGGTTCATAAACGAAGAAGTTATCTCCGAACATACATTAAAAAAAATATATATATATATATATACGGTCGAATTGAGTAACCTCCTTCTTTTTTTGAAGTCGGTTAAAAAACATGTAATTTTATATTACGAGTTGGGATACTATATTCCATTTCATCTCCGAATTCAATAGTTTTTTTGAGAGGGATGTGTCACGAGGAATGAAAGTCAAAATGTAGTCGTGATTATAAACTGCTAAATATAAAAATAGCAATTTTTGAATGCAGAAAAAGATTTCGTAATTGACACGTGAACCGAAATCAGAAACTTTTAAAAACTCTTCAATAAGGCTTCATTCATCGAAATTACGAAAAACTTAACAATGATTTTCTAACAATATTATAAAGCTTGATAAAAAAAATTTGACGTTTATATGTTTTGTTTTCTCGTCTGATTATAGAATCATTTACATTTGATCCAAGTCGATGACCTGGAAGGGTTTTAAAACGTTTAATAACGAGCGACTCGACCGATTCAAATGTATTTTAATCAGTTTGTGAATATTCTAAATGTAAAATGTAAAAGAAAAAAGGTTTTCTATATTTACAAAAAAAGAAATTTTGAGACTATCGTGTGACACAAAGTATCGTTGTAATAAATATAACCTTTGTAGAAAATTATGTAAATATAAACTCAAAACCTAAACCTACTTTATTCAAGTAGGTTTTAAGGTCACTTATTTATTTATTTATTTAACATTAACACCAACAAGACATACACTAACAAGAACAGAAAAAGAATAAATTTTTACAATATTAAGTATAAGTGGTGCCTTAATTATAGGTGTTACACACAATTCGCAAAAGGAAAACAGACGCACAATATACAAATAAAGTTATATATAACAAATTAATATTAAATTAAATCACAGAAAAAAAAACCTCACGTCGTCAAACGTCACTTCGAAATTGTCGGCTTACAAATTATAATTATCTTAGTTTTTTTATAAATTAATGTCAAACTAGCACTAACTCAGAATGTAGATTCAGTAAAGGAGTACTGAATAGAAACTCCGCAGCTACTTAAAAAAAACGGGTGTGCACGAGCTGGCACAACAGACCTGCACTGTCTTAGATATACAAAACGTAACTATGAGAGAAAGAAAGAAAATGTGTACTTACACCTCTCTCTCTTACTCCGTTCGCCTCGCCCGATTACACTTTTCGTAACGCTCTCGTCACGCATTCACCAGCTTACTCCCCAAGTCAAGCGTTCATAAAGAAGTTTTACTTCAAAAATTTTAATCAATTTTAATTTAAGTATTTACGTCTTCCATGACATACAACGCCATTAAACCTTGATCTTGATCATTAATATTATAATAAGCAATAAAACAGACATATACGAGATCTGTAACAGAAAAAAAGATCTCTTACAAACAACCAACCTTTAATAATATAGGACATGACATAAAGATAACATGTTATCTTCTCACATTATTACTGAATATTCCATATTACAAAAACGTATCCTACATAAATTTAAAAGCTATAACGCCTAACCAATGTCGACGCTTCGAGATTTATTACGTTTTAATTTCAAAGGTTAATTTTCATGTTATCTCATGAGGACAAACAAGTGCTTAATTAAGGTACAAAATATTAATACAACGGCGCGAATCCGAGAGATCCGAGAACGGTTACGGACGCAGTAATTAAACACGGGACTTGGTGTAGTTATAACACTTATTTAATAACGTTTTTATATGTTTAGATTAATTGTTATTATACGACTAATAAATATATTTATGACAAAATCATTATATAGTAATGATAAGTGTTTATCTTATTTGATTTGATGTTATTTTAATACTTTGTTGCACAATTCATTATTTTACAGCAAAATGGCGGGCTCAAAGCTATAAGTATTTTCAGCCTGCCAACTGTAGGACGTATTTGAGCAGAGGATGTTTTTCGATATGTAAATAAATAAATTGTAGTAAAATTTATATTTAAAAAGCATAATAAGACAATAAACTAACTAAACACACGCTGGGTAAGACACATACGTACATGCATACATAAATACGTACAAACAAACACACTCGTACATACCAATAAAACTATTTTGATGTAGTTAATTAGGATTTTAATTAAAATGTTTTCAATTTTAAATTACAAAACAAAAACTAATAATAATGAAAGTTTTTAGTGTTCAAATTAATATGAGTTTCGAGTTTAACGGTTGATCAAACACGGCTACGTTTCAAATACAGACAGGCAAGCGGCTGAGAGTCTGAGAGAAGTCAAACAGAACGCTCTAAGGAGACACCTAACTGACGGGACGATGAATTGAATCTGATATTACATTCACTGCTATTGACAATGTTTTTTTCTTCTATATATATATATTAATGTATTAAGTTTTAGTGTTTGTTTGTTTATCAGTACTTTAACTGGTCAATTGGCACGGTTTGTCTTGCGGTCAAATGTGGTGGGTCGTACATATGTATCTATACAAATAAATAAAATTGGAGTGTCTGTTTGTAATATTAAAAAAACCGCTTTTTACTCAATGCATATGGATGTATACACGGCACATATACCAAAATAACATTTTTTACAATTTTTGTCGGTCTGTCTGTCTGTCTGTTTGTTTCGGCTAATCTTTGAAACGGCTGGGCCGATTTTGACGCGACTTTCACTAGCAGATAGCTGATGTAATAAGGATTAGCTAGGGCTACTTTTATTTTAGAAATTGATTTATTTCATAAATCTGCGAACTGAACAATAACTTTTTTGTTAGATTCCACGCGAATGAAGTCGCGGTTATAGCTAGTTTATTAATAAAATATATAATTATAGTCGCCTGGTTTCTTAACTACGCACAAACACCAGTCAAACATACTATTAATATATACGCCAAAATACTTGTTGAACTGTTAGTAGTACCTAGTAAATAGGCTATACAAGATCACGCTGCAATTCTTAAATAAAGAATAATCTAATAATAACAAATGTCAAGGAATTTGACAACTTCAAATTTTACCAACATAACGACGAAGAGTAAGCACAGAGGTCACAGCAACTGACTATTACCAATAAAATACCAGTTATAGATTTGATCTCTTTTCAAGACATGCGATAATTTAGACCATAAAACAAAAATGTAAAAAAAATTTGCTGGTCAAAATCATTTGCGTTGTGTGGTTCCAGTTATAGGATTTCATCTTGCGACAGCCGATGCTTTAAGCATCATGTTAAGATAATTTTAATTTAAATAATTTGAAGAAGCATTCGTTTGATCAGAAATAAAAGTTGAAACGTGAGTGAATGTTCGTTGAAAATTTAATATTGGTATTTAAAGTTAAACCTGTTCATTTCATCAGACGCCGTGTTGGCGCAACGGTCACAACCATTGATTGTACCTGTTGCGCTGGCGGTTGCGGGTTCGATCCCCGCACATGACTAACATTTGTATTGGCCATACAGGTGTTTGCCGTGGTCTGGGTGTTTGTGCAGTCCTTATGGGTCTTCAAACCGTGCCTCGGAGAGCACGTTAAGCCGTCGGTCCCGGTTGTTATCATGTTCACCTGATAGCGATCGTTATTCATAGTAGGGAATATATCCGCCAACACGCATTGGAGCAGTGTGGTGGATTAAGCTCTGATCCTTCTCCTACATAGGGAGAAAGGCCAATGCCCAGTAGTGGGATATTACAGGCTGAAGCGTAGCCTGTTCATTTCATGCAGAAAATTATGCCTGGTGTTGAAGCAAACATTTAACTACAGCTTTTAAGCAGTGTTGTGTTCCTGTGGTAAGGTAACCAGAATTCTGAGGGGGAGGGGGTACGGTCGGTGCTTGCGATGCCTCTGGTGTTGCAGGCATTTAGGCTATGGTAATCGCTTAGCATAAATTAAGCCGTACCTAAAATTGTTTACCGACCTAGTTATATAATAAAAAATAAAAATAATTACTCAACCATAGCCATGAGAAATTTCTTGTTCATATATTCTTTGTATTTATCTTAAGTTCGACATTTATTGACTTCGACGGTAACTTCCATGCCTATAAAAGGTCTCAGGCTTTACACATGATTGGATAACAAATGAGAAATGAAATATAAGTATAAATTATAATTTATTTATTAATATATTCTGTCTGAATCATTAATTTAAAGCTTTTTGTCTTGTAAAAATTCAATTGGAAATTTTTATTTTTTTGCCTAGGCTATTTATGGGATAATTTTCGTCTGATTCGTGTCAATGACCGGAAACAGGTAATATTTGATATTGTGTGTGTATTTAAAGCTTGAGAATATTCTAAAGACGTTAGCTTTTATAATTGTTAGCTCGCAAACGAAAAAAAAACCGACTCCAATTACATCGACCAGTACAAACGTACCAATACAACGTAAGTAAACAATATAATAATTGTGTTTGCTCGTAAACGAAAAAAAACCGAATTCAATTACATCGACAAGTAATACAACGTAAGTTGACGAAAAAAATTAACAAACGCACTAGTCGTCACTACGATTTTCGAGGCCCTCGATTTCTCTGGAATTCCATTATTAGATCCCGGTTTCCTTATCATGGTACTACATTTGAGATATCTCCTTTCTAACAAAAAAAGAATTATCATAATCGGTTCATAAATGACGAGGTTATCCGCGAACATACATTAAAATATATATACGAGTATAAGGTCGGATTGAGTAACCTACTCCTTAATATGTACGATTTTATTTTTGTGTACCCACACATTAGGAATTCTAAACATTTTTGAATATCATATCAAAAATTGACCGCTCCAGCGGGATTCGAACCCGCGTCTCCGACTGACCGTGTCGGCGCTCTAGCCAATTAAGCTATGGAACGATGTACCCGCCAGAGCGAAATTCTTGATATGATGATTTCTATTTTCGGTTTAAGCGAACCGTGGCGCCGTCTATAGTGAGTTCTTTACAGAGACCCGTAACTATTCAAAGTTTCATATTACAATGAAAATCTTTGACAGGAGACGACACCATGCTATTTTTAATATGTACGATTTTATTTTTGTGTACCCACACATTAGGAATTCTAAACATTTTTGAATATCATATCAAAAATTGACCGCTCCAGTGGGATTCGAACCTACTCCTTGTTTAGAACCTACTCCTTTTTTGAAGTCCTTTAAAAATAGTCAAGTAATTGCGCATTATCAAAGATTACTCAAAAAGTATTCATCAGATCTCGATCAAGTTTAAAAGTGACGAGACAAGCGTCAGCTTTCAATGAAAACAAAAGAATGAGAAAGAATCATCAAAATCGGTACACCAGTGAAAGTCACACAGTTAAAAGTTATGCAGAATAATACAACGTAGGTCGACGAAAATATAATCAAGTAAATACGCATTATAGCTCGAAAAGTACGGAGGGGAATTAATTGATGTTTGTCTGAATCAAAGTATCAATAACAATCATAAAACGACCGAGACGCGATAATTGCGAGAGTTACGACGATCTGTTTAATTACTTTCCGATGCCTGATGATTGATCGCATTAGAATCCAAGCTTGTCGATGTTCGAAAAGGGTTGGTTGTTAAGATGCCTTTGAATGAATTAATTCTATAACGGAGTGTTACTCTTTATGTAAAATTGAAAGTCGTGATTGTATGAGTTTTGTGGACAAAGATGGAGAAATATGTAATGGTATTTAACACAAAAAAATATATATATATGCTTAGGAACGATATTTTTAAAGTGAAAACCTCCTTGGGCGCACCGCACACACATTTTTTCGCATGTAGTAATTTAGGCTGAACCGTCACGCTCTGAGGTGAAAGGCTCTATCGGGTGAACTCGGGACCGCCGAGTGTAACCGAGCGAGAAAGATACAGTCAGCTGCTCTTCGCTGCTGAACGGTGAAAGGCTCGATCGGGTCAACTCGGGACTTTGGGTTATTGCTTAATTGTTATTGCCAATGAACTTTTAACTTCTACCGGTCATAAACATACAGTTTATTTTTTTTTATTTAACTATAAAAATATAATAAACAAACTACATTTATAAAATATTAACAAAAAAAAATTAAAATTAATTTTTGCATAATTTGAGTTGATAGTCTTCTATATCCGATTTAAGAAAAGTCCAACAACTAAATAATGTTTCAGAAAAATTACACCGAGTATGAACAATTCAATTGAAAACATTTTGACAGATAACTTTCAAAACAAGTCCCCGTAGAACTTCGGCCCTAATTTTGAATTATCGGTAAAATTACAGCGGCTATAAATAAAACGAAAAGTTTTCGTGGTACGGAACGAATCCAATTAGGAGGCGGCCGACGACGGTTCTGTAAACGTAATTCATTTTGATCTCCTCACACGCGGCTACATTATCAATTATGTTTTATATCCAAATCGACCTGAAGAATGAAGGGACAAGGGGACAGTACGCTATACATCTACACATCTACATGTCGTGTCTTGGTTTCACCTGTTTTGAGAATTATGTAATATTGTTTATGATTATGTTACGTTTTAATGATGTGAAATACAATACAATACAATACAATACAAATACTCTTTATTGTACACTATCAGAGAAAAATTTTACACCGTAAAAGAAAATATAGACATGTACAAAAGGCGGTCTTATCGCTAAAAGAGCGATCTCTTCCAGACAACCTCTAGCATGGAAATACATGACTAAAGAATTAGACGGCATGGAGGTGTACATACATAATATATACACATAATATTGTATATAATATTTGTGAATTCATAATTAATTTGGTTTAGTAATTATAGTGTGACAATTAAAAACAAGCCTAATTATATATTGTTTTTGAAGTAGATCTTCTTTACGTACCCTTGACTTGAGGAGTTAGCTGGCTCTAGCTCTAGGCACGCATTCACCAGCTTACTCCCGAAATCAAGTGTACGTAGAGGTTTTACTTCAAAATATAGGGGAACACCGGGCAAGATGGGGTAGTTAAGGTTTAAAGCTCCAGAAATCGTAGGGGTTCATGGTTTCATAATCATATTTATTCTTAATCAGGCTTGTAGTTATCAATCTTACATATTAAATTCAAATCAGGAACACAGCACCATAGAATTGTTAATAATATAACAAAATGTAAAATATGACATATCACCCCATCATGCCCGATAGGTCGGGTAAGATGGGGTGGGTCTAATGGGCAAGATGGGGTATAGCCATTCTCTCGACTATTCAGGAGTGCAGAACTCGCAAATGAATGTTGCTTCGGCATCATTATCATCCACTCCTGCGCAGCCATAATGTAACCATTTACCACAAGAAGAATAAGCAATCCAACCTTTCTTGGAGTCGAAATATAATCCTGTAGAATGTAGGCATGGAGTGTTTTCGGTTTCAACATCACTCTTTTCAGAAGACGACTGTCTAATACGTTTCTTTGAATTATATTTCTTTGTGGCTTTAGTCTTGAAATAGGTTTTGTTTCTCTTCCTTTTTCTGTTTTTGCTCCTTTTTTCTCTGTCTGATTTCCTTGTTTTGCTTTTTTAACTTTTCTGTCACATTTTTTTAAAATAAATTCTTCTAACTTAACTCTTAACAACTTCTGTTTATGGGGTGAAGAGGTTATGATAGTAGTTTTACCGCGTTTTTTCGTCACTTTTAATGTCTTCTTGGTCACTGGAAGAGGCAATAGTTGCTTTGGGCTGGCTAATGCACTAAATTAGGCCAATAAAATTTAAATATGTGTTAATTTCAGTTGTACTATTTTTCACAACTTTTGAAGTAGCAGGATCTGTAACAACAACTGCAGTGCTCGTTGCTGTTGTTGTAAGAGGTGCTGCCACAGTATCTACAGTTAAAAAAAAAACCGATTTCTATGTGTAGTAAATAATCCATCAAGCTCATCCTCTTCTTCTTTTTGCGAAAATACTGGTACCCAAAGGTACCTTTACATTCTTTTTTAGCCTTTTTTACCTTTCATTCCAATGTAGTTTGTGGGACTAAGAAAAATTTTGCAGCCAACATATATCCCATTTCTCGCTTCAAAACAACTTCTATCGCTTTATTCAGTGCTTCCCTTGACCGTTTTCCTCTTCCTGAGTTTCTTTTATAAACATATATGACTTTCTTTAAATATAAACCATCCTAAAACAATATATAAAAAAATATAAATAATCAAAATCGTGTCAGGCAATATGGGGTATCAGATACCCCATCTTGCCCGTTGATTCGTTTTAAAATTAATATTCAAACAAAAAAAAATTGAATAATGTTTCATAACAAAACAAGTTATTACCTGTTACTGCAATGTACTGTAGATAGGATTAACCGAGGTGCCGCTTAAAATTCACCAAATACAAGTTTCATGCACTACGAAACGTACATGTAAGAAATTTTAATACGAACAAACGAAATCTACTTTTCGACGATAACTAAAACAAATGAATAGCCGCCATGTTAGTACTCGTGTGACTAAGAGCTGTCGTGGCGGCCAGTAGCGAGATGGCAGAGCGAATGAGATTGATCAATTTAAATCACCTGAAAAGCCTGATGCCCCGTCTTGCCCACCACCCCGTCTTGCCCGGTGTTCCCCTACATATATTTCATAGTATTACATTTATTATACACGCTACAATTTAACTCATAACAAATTTATTTAATATATACCTAATAGCGGTGTAATTGCGGTAACATCACTATGTATTATATGTAAACTTAGGTAACTCCGGAAAGGGGCGTTTATAAAATACGTGAGATGTTTAAGGGGGGAGGGGGTCCAGTCAAATCTCATCTAATCTTACGTTAGAGAGTGGGCAAATATCACGCAATTTTTTTTCTGATTGAAAAGTATTATTTAAGTATTCTATTGTTAAATTTTTATTTCACTTATAATTAAACTCTCAGCAATATTGATTACTAGTCTTAACTAGTCGTAAATAAAATCACGAAGCAATTTTTTTTATACAATAACAATCCAACGCGTTTACGAAAGAAACCCACATTTTGAAAAATCTCACGTGAGATTGGGGGATGGAGGAGGGGGTTGAATAGAATCTCACGACATCTCACCAGGGGGTAGGGAGGGACATAGAACTTAAAAAAATACCTCACATAATTTATGGACGCCCCCAAACTAGTAACTTAAAGATTTGTATTTCTGTCTAAGAATAGTTATCCAAATATATTATCAATAGTAAAGCTTAATAATTAAATATCTAAGTCTAAGTAACATTTAACTGTACCTAATTATTACATATTCCTTAGCGGTAAAAGGTTATATAAATATTTACTATATTAGAGTTATTTTGATTGTGTTGAGCAGGTATAATTTCATTGGGTGGACAACAGATGGCACTGATCGATTTATTCTTGTTATCAAATAAATATAATAATAACATTGGGAGGACAACAGATGGCGCTGATCGAATTTTTTTTTTTGATATCAAATAAATGCCTCACACTCGACGGCTTAGGATTTACACCTGTGTCGGGGTCAATAATTGTTATAAAAATTATTGACCCCGACACAGGTATCCTTAACTTATGTATGTATAGAACCTGCAAATTATTATGCTCTCGGCAATACGGCTCTTACCCTAATTATAAGTAAATTGACTTTAATAATAAAGTCTGTTCAACGATATTACGGTCTGTAAATTTACAAGTATTAAGTAATTATTAAAATAAAGTAATTTGTAAAAACATTATCATTCACAATCGATACTTGACATATTGTAGGTCGTATTGGTTTGTGAAAATAATGTAAATACTTATGAGTGAGCAAGTACAGCTCATATTTTATCGAACTTATATTATAAATTCAGGCTTAGAAAGACAAACTGTGTGTTGATTGAACTTTACGTGGATGCTATGTGGTAATAAAATTAAAAAATATTTCCATGTGATATAGATACAATGATCTAACTGAGGTAGGGGACAGCGGGATATATCCCGTTTGAAATCTGGAACAGTCCGACTAGGGAAATACCTTGACCAGCTATATAACACTGCTTTCAACCAGCGTTGTGTTCTTGTTGTGAGTACGGTGACCAGAGCTCCTGGGGATTGAGGTTGCAGGTGTCTATAGGCTACGGTAATTGCTTAACATCCAGTGAGCCGTAAGTTTGTTTGCCAATCTAATTAAAAAAAAAAAACAATAAAAAAATCACCGAAAACGATCTACCCACTCAAAATTTCTTTGGTAACATAGGTACATTAAAAAAAATACAGTCAAATTCAGCAAATTCTCCTTTTTTAAGTCCAATTTACCACATCTAAAATAATTACGTAAACTTTCTTCATACAACTCGTATTTAATATATTTCTTATTCAACCATGTCATACAGGTATGAGACTATCCGCGAGAGAACGAAAGTAAGCGACATAGCCCACAGAATTAGCAAGTTGAAGTGGCAGTGAGCTGGTCATCTGTGTCGCAGGACCGATGGCCGTTGGAGCAGACGGGTCCTGTAGTGGAGACCGCGTCTTGGCAAACGCAGTGTGGGACGTCCTCCGGTCCGTTGGACCGACGATCTACGTAAGATTGTCGGTGTAGGCTGGATGAGGATTGCGGAAAACCGGGATATCTGGCGTGAACTTGGGGAGGCCTATGTCCAGCAGTGGACTGCAATAGGCTGAGCTGACTGACTGACTGACATGTCGTACAAGTTATCATAAATTACATAAAAGCGATGTACTTTTTACAGGAACCCGAGAAAATTATAAGTATTCGTATTTCCTCAAAGGGGACCAAGGAACTCTTAATGTTGACCCTCTTTCACACATTTCATTTTTAACATGGCGTCGTCCGAACAAAGAACTATCAATAAATGTCTTGAAAAGATTAATTATTTCACTTTTCAATTTTTATACCGAATGAAAATCATTTTCCGTATGTAAATACAGAAAAACACTTTTAAGTTGGTGTACCCATTAGAGTATTCGTTTATTGTAAAACTCCTTGTCAACACTTTTGTGTACCCCAAGAGTATTCGTTTATACTAAAACTCCTTGTCTATTAAGCCGTCTGTTGAAACTGTAGCCAATTAATTCACAGAATATTTTTAATATTGTTTCTTATGTATATGTATATTCGTACTAACTGCCACAATCACATAATAAGGTAGAATCGAGCAGGCTATCTCTTGCTTCAAATATTTTCTTATAACCTGGAGCAACCCGACTAGAAACGTAACTCATCTTTATAAAATACCATAATCAGACAATACTGCCCTCAAAAGTTACTGTGTTTCTGTGATGAGAACGGTAGCCAAAGTTCCTGAAGATGCACGGTGACGACAAAAGAGATAGAGTCGGAAACGCTTGCGCTGTTGTTGCGGGCGTCCATAAGCTATGATAACCACTTTCCATTGGATTCTACGTACCCTTGTGGTATGAAAATATAATCATAAGCAACAACACCCTATAATGATCATTTCTATATGTGAAATTATCTGTCATTACTCAATACAGGACAGTGACAGGATAGAAGTCACTCTCCTCTTATAAGGGAAACCCTTTTTCTCAACTGTACCTATAAAATTTACAGGCGTGGCCAGTTTACGACAGATAACTTTTTTAACCTATTTTATAATATATTAGCAACAAAATTTTCTAAGTATGGTAAATTTTACAATACACATTTCCTAAGTCACTTAACCGAACATATCGCACCTTTTACCAAAAACTAGAATTGTTAATGAAAACACTAATGTAGCAAAAAATCGTTGAAACAATGTATTACAGTTAAATCCGTGTTAATATATTAATATGCAGTTATTTGATTAATTCAGTTTAATATTTAAATACGCTAACGATGCATTCGCATAAAATATTGCAATAAAACACGAAAATTAGGTATTATTGCTGTGCTGTGTGGCTACGGCACTGTGCTGTGTGGCTACGGCACTAAAGAATTTAGCCACCCTCTCTCTTCCCGTGGGTGTCGTAAAAGGCGACTAAGGGATAACAAGGTTCCACAACCACCTTGGAACTTAAGAAGCCGACCGATGGCGGGATAACCATCCAACTGTTGGCTTTGAAATTTACAGGCCGAAGACGGGCAGCAGCGTCATCGGTGCGACAAAGCCAGTACTGCGGTCACCAACCCGCCAGCCCAGCGTGGTGACTATGGGCAAAGCACATGAGTTCACGCTATTTTTGGCGTAAACTTGTGGAGGCCTATGTCCAGCAGTGGACTGTATAGGCTGTAATATAAAATATTTTGAGTGCTTTTACAATTTTATACCTAAAATTGGTGACATAACGAATTTACGATGAATGCGTGACGGTAATTTGATGACGCGAGCGACTTCCACGAGTTTTTATAGGATTATGATATTCTTATTTCTATCAAACGATCGTTCGGGTGTATTCGTTACTTGTTGTCTCCTAAACACTGACAGTCGCCGTTTCCATTCCCACTCTGAAGATACTTTTGGACGTGACAACGTCTAATCGATGAACGCCGGCTGCTTGCACGAAAATGGATGACTCATTGTCCCGTTACGCTCGTTGTACGCTGTATCTATCTCTCTTCCACTCGATTGGCCTATGCATCCGAAGAGATGTTTTGTTATGACTTTTTCACGTTAAACTATCGTCCGTAAACCAACTTTACAGGCAATTTTTTTTATATAAATATTTTTTCTGATCTGGATATATTTGTACCCCACTCTATTGTGCCTCAGCGAGGACATAAAACTATTTGATCATCGGTTGTTATCATGGAAACCTGATAGCAATCGTTACTCGTGATAGAAGAACCATCTACTAATACAAAATAAATCAGCGTTGAGGATTAAGCTTTTACATTGTCTTTTCTCTTATAATAATAATTACTAACAATAATATAATAATAATAAAATTAATACCTACCTGCTGCGCCAACGAGCTAGTCAAAATTATATAAGGAAAGGTATTTGACAAGCAGTGGAAGATCACACACTGATTTGTTTTTATTCATGTCTACAGTGACATACTGCTGTTATTACGTCTCATTTATGGGTCATGGTATTCGAACGATTTTGGAATTGTCTCAACGTAAATTTAAAGTTTTTTTAAAATACATTTAAATTTTTTTTAAAGTCAAATACTACATAACTGATATCTGTTTCATAATTTTCTTCTAAAGACAACTATGTAATTATTTCCAGCCTTAGCGAAATCTGCGTCATTTCAAAAACATAATATCGGTAAAATCTAAATTTAAAATTGATTTTCTTAAAATCGCCAACAATGGTATTAAATACGTAGGTTAAAAAATAGGTTCAATAACCTCATCAATCACTCAGCTGTTTTATAAGCACCGTCTGTGTAAGCTAGAATGTTAAACTACAAAAACTCGACGAAATTTAGATAAAAAAATACTAAAAAATGTTACCTTTATCTTATGCATATAATAAATATACATCATTTCTCTTCAAATTTAAATAATATGGCGTCAAGAGTGAGACGATCATCACACGAAGGGTTCATTGAGATACTTGACTTAATGTCCCATGGTCCCTAGGTGAGGCAGCGGACTCCATCATTCGTGTTCTTTTTTGGAAAATTCGCCACGCCTCGGACCACGTCAGCCCGATCGCTTTTAGTTCCGCTACCCCGGAATGTCTTCAGGTATGCTTAGGGTCGCCACGTCTTCTTTTCCTTATCGTATCCATTTCATAAATTACCGTGGAATGTGGTCGGTAGCTCTTCGCAGCGTGTGTCCAACCCAAGTCTAATTGTAGCGCTTTATTTGGAGCAGGATTTTATTGAAGGGTTCCATGCAACTACAAATACAATAATGTTTAACATACGTATTAATATCGAAAGTAACAACATGAAATAATCAAGTTTCAAATACGTCGCCCGTATGGAGCTGCCAAGACAACCGTTCTATATAGGGCTGATATTTGTAAAATTCTGTCTGTTTGTAAAATTAAAATAACCGCTTTTTACTATATATATATGGATTTATACACGATACATATACCAAAATAACATTTTTTTACAATTTGTGTCTCTTTGTCTGTCTGTCAGTTTGTTCCGACTAATCTCTGAAACGCCTGGACCGATTATGACGGGACTTTCACTGGCAAATAGCTGATACAGTAAGAAGTAACTTAAGGCTACTTTTATTTTAGTTTTTTTTTTTGTATAGATGACTCTGTGATTAAAACAATAACTGTTTTATTAAATTCCACGTGCACAAAGTCTCGGGCACAGCTAGTTATAAATATATAATATTTATGTATTTGCTTTGGATGTAAGTTATTGTAGGCCTCCTATTTATACTACGGTACTATCCTTCGAAGAGCATGTAAAGCCGTCGGTACGGTTATTATCAGAGACTCGTCCTTACTCACAGCAGGAAAATTATCTGCCAACCCGCAATCGAAAAGTGGATTAAGAAACCTACTCCTGTATAGAAAAGTGACCTTTTCCCAACTGTGGGACATTTACAGGTTGATTCTAAAGTCAACTCATCATCATCATATGCTAAAGTCATCATTACAGAATTTATCAGAAAATTAAAGTCATCATTACATTAAAATATAAGTGAATGAGATTGTATTTGAATTATTATTTTACTTTTTTTTTTTTAAATCTATACAAACGGACATGGAATTTATCTTTTTATTTCTTTTTACTATTTGTTTAATTTCGACTGAATCCTAATTCTACTATTATTATTTATTTTATTTTATTTTTTCTGTTTTTTCTTTGGTTTGTTTTTATGCTATATTATGATCAATTTATTAATCTAACTTGTTATTGTACTTAAATTTTTTTTTTTTTTGGAATGTTAATTAATGTGACTTATTTGAAATTTTAATGAGTGTAAGTGGTAAATCCGTACTGATTAATAAAAAATAAATAAAATAAAATAAACAGTTCAATACAGTTCCCAAGATAAACCATGAAATCAACGAGGAATCGTAGTAGTCGAATATGTTGACACCTTTTGGTACGGAACCCTAAAACCCAACACCTTTAAAATACGTTTTAATACCCATCTCGACTGTAGCTAGTTTGATTTAAATCTCTATAAGCTCCAATCGACTCAGTGGCAATATAACATGTCGGAACAAGTCGACGAACTCGCAAATATAAAAGTACATCAGATCAGATCAGATGTCTACACGGCAAATGAGACATTTTACGACGCATAAAATATGGCGCATGATTCTTTACTTATACTTTAGTTCCTTCATCAATATGCATATGTTACAATGCATCAAACTTTACGTCTTAAGGCCAATGGACTCAGAACTGAGTTCGATGTTCTTTCAGGTAATAATCGTAGCACGAAATCTTACATACACGTTCTTGATTTTAGAATATGTGTAACTATAATACTAAAAAAAATCATGAAAGAGGTTGTTGGTTTTTGTTCATTTAAAGTGTATTAAAACAAAATTTTCAAGGGTAACAATACGTTTCAGCCTGTAATATCCCACTACTGGGCATAGGCTACTGAGAATGATCAGAGCTTAATCCACCACGCTGCTCCAATGCGGGCGGGCGGATATATTCCTTACTATGAGTAACGATCGCTATCAGGTATACATGATAACAACCGGGACCGACGGCTTAACGTGCTCTCCGAGGCACGGTGGGGAGACCCACAAGGATTGCACAAACACTTACACCACGGCAAACACCTGTATGGCCAATACAAATGTGTGTCATGTGCGGGGATCGAACCCGCAACCGCCAGCGCAACAGGTACAATCCATGGCTGTAACTTTTGCGCCAACGCGGTGTCACGCGCGGGTAACCATAATATAAATTAAAAAAGCCTTTTATTTCCTGCATTGAGGTTAACAATATCGAAGCATAAATAGTTCAAATTATTGAGATACATCAGAAAATACCTTGCTGAAAATCTCGCAACGTCCTTCTGAGTGAGTAGCTCTAACTTACAGAAGACAACAGTCTAAAAACAATAATGTACTCAAGAAGTGTTTTGAAGTAGGGCAGCCAGAACTGCCGAAGGCAACCATTCTTTACAATGTCTGCAAACCTTCTGACGAACCGTATGCTCGTTTGCCACCATAGTGGTAGAAAAGACTCATTTTGCCGCCCGAACACTTTGTATTTCTGCCAGAGGCGACCATTCTTTACAATTTCTGCAAATCTTCTGACGAGCCGTATGCTTGTTTACCACTATAGTGGTAGAAAAGTCTCATTTTGCCGCCCAAGCACGGGTTTATGCAAGCCCTTACAAATATGTAGCCTTGAAACGTGTGACAGTGCCGCGACAGTCGTCGGCCGAGCAACCCGTGTTTGTATCGCTTTGTTGAGCGAGATTGATAAAATTAAAATTATGATGCAAAGTTTTGGTATATTTAATTTATAAAAAATAACAATGAATAGACAAATCAATCACATCAACATACTAAATATACGATTATTTATATAAAAAATTACACTACAATTATCACAGCCTGTTAAAACAATTTAAAATAAATAATAATTTATATATATAAATTATTATTTATTTTAAATATATCATATCAAAAATTTCGATGTAGCGGGTACATCGTTCCATAGCTTAATTGGCTAAAGCACCGACACGGTCAGTCAAGGCAGTCAGGTCATGCAGTTTCGATCCCCGCTGGGACGGATTTTTGATATGATATCATGTGTGGGTAATACAAAAATAAAATAATACGAATTATAAATCATCTGTCAATTCTTACATCTATATGTTACAAGTACATGATTACGTATAATTTATTTTAATGTTTTATACACTCAAATGGCATCAAAACCTATGTTTATTTTCCCAACCAGCTATGTCGCGTCGCAAGCCTAAAGGTTGTCTGAAAGACGTTCCCATCTTAGATATATTCACCGCCAATTTGTCTTATTATTAAACTTTCCATGACCAAGTAATGTCAACGATGTTATCACAAAATATTCAGATAAAACTTCTGTTCAAATCTAAAAACTAGCTCGTTGGCGCTGTTTATAGTGGCCTTGCTTTCTGCTCCGCGGGATGCGGGTTCGATTCCCGCCTGAGTCTGGGTGTAATATTTGTATTTATATATTTATATATGTAATGTTTCTATGTATATTTATAAAAAAAAAGTATTTAGCTATATCAGCCAGCTGTTACCTATAACACAACCATTAAGTTGCTTACTTGGAACAGACGACCGTCTGTGTATGTTATAAGATATTTAAAAAAAATAGATAAATCCATCGAAGAACGGACCGGAATTAACAAGAAAAATGAACCGACCCTTCATTTTACTATTTCTTGATAAGAAAGCTTTATTGGACTTTTGTTAATCTTTCACGCAAAAGTACTAAACCAATTGCACTAAAACTAGGAACGTAAATAGTTCCAGAATAAACATAGGCTACGTACTATCCCGAAGTTTTTACGGGACATGGAAGTTGTATGTGTGAAATTACGATTAGATTCATTAAAAAGAAAAAGACTTTATGACATTAGATTTAATTATTAATTTTATGTTATTTATTTTCTTTGGTTTTTTTTTTTATTGACACGATTGACTATTGTTTTATTTACAATTTCAGTTGACAACATAACATAACAATACACTTTATTGTACACCAAAACAGAAATAATACATATCATATTGATTTGAACAAAGTACAAAGGGCGGCCCTATCGCTAAAAAGCGATCTCTTCCAGGCAACCTAGGGGCAGAGGAGGTGGTATTTTGTCGGTGTAAGTGTATAAATTGTGACATAAACGTGTCGATATATTTAATATTTTCTTTTTTTTTAAATTGGTATTTTAACTAACACATAGAATTGTTTGTGTTTAACTAATATTTGCATACCCAAAAAAATCGATAGAATATGTTGGTTAAACCTTTCATTAGACATTTATATACTATTTACTGACAAAATAAATAAATTTATTTAAAAAAATAGATTAATTTAACTTGAACTGAGTTAAAGAGACTTGCCGACATACGGTCTAGGACTGCCTACCCGGGCGTCCTGCATATCACCCGTAAATGGGTTCCCCTGCGATACCAAAAAAAAAAAAGAGTTAAAGAGACTGATGAAAGGATGCAAAGGAAGATAGAAAAACAGAAAGATACAAAAAAAATCTGAAACATAATAATGTTAATGTAGATTTCTTTAACGATGCTTAGCTTTGCGAATGAACACGCGCTCTTTGTCCAACGCGTTAGTACGCGTTCTAACTATGCATGGGTATAGTTACGGACCATTGGATACCACAAGCAAGAATACTTTCCTCAGTTCTGTCAACGTTTTTTTATTGAAAAGAAATTTTATTACCTAGACGATAAATCCCTAATCTCTAATCATATATATTAATACGCTAAGATTAAGATGTTTGCCTCCCTTTTTAGAAAAAAACCTCACTAAAATTCCACATAAATTATATATACTTTTATGTGATACTTATAATTGCTTGCTCTACCGGCATCCACAATTAAAAAAAAAATATTTTTGTTTTTCGTACACGTAAATTAATTAATTATTAAAATCATATGTATGAAGGCTTTAACTTTAAAATAATTGTGTTAATATTGTAATAATTGTGTGAAAAAAAACCGACTTCAATTACATCGACGTGTAATACAACGTAGATCGACGAAAAAATAGTCAAGTAACTACGCGTTATCAAAGATTACTCAAAAAGTATTTATCAGATCTCGATAAAATTTATATGTGACCACACGATAAACATCAGCTATTGATTAAATTAAAAATTTTCAAAATCGGTACACCCAGTAAAAAGTTATTGCGGATTTTCGAGAGTTTCCCTCGATTTCTCTGGGGTCCCATCATCAGTGCCTAGTTTCGTTATCATGGTCAAAAAAAATGGTATCAAACTACGGATATCCCCTTTCCAACAAAAAAGAATTATCAAAATCGGTACATCCAGTAGAAAGTTATTGCGGATTTTCGAGAGTTTCCCTCGATTTCTCTGGGATCCCATCATCAGACCTGGTTTCCTTATCATGGTACCAAACTAGGGATATCCCCATTCCAACAAAAAAAGAATTATCAAAATCGGTACATCCAGTAAAAAGTTATGGGGTATAATACAACGTAGGTCGACGAAAAAAGCTTCAAGTAAAAGCGCATTATTAGATATAACTCGAAAAGTATTTGTTAGATCTCAAATAAATTTAAATGGGACCAATTGGCACACACTACCTTTCGATTAAAAAAAAATTGTCGAAACCGGTCCACACGGTCAAAAGTTCTGATGTAACATACATAAAAAAATACAGTCGAATTGAGAACCTCCTCCTTTTTTGGAAGTCGGTTAACAACGTCAACGTGATTGGCGGTCGGTAATTTTTTATTTATTTAGTGCGAATTATTCGCACGGGTATTACTAGTTGTAATATAATTTTACGCGAGCGAAGTCACGGACAACAGCTAGTACGAAATAAGAGTACAATAAATATATCGCGATCACCAAACGTCTTTATGATATTAAAGTATTTTCTTTACTATCGCATTAAGAATAATTTAAGAACCATTCTAAAAATTGATCGTTTCGAATGTTTTACGTTATTTTTATGAATTCCAGACAGACACGAAAATATCTTTCGTACACAATGTGGAGAAATATGGGAGTTAGAGCAGACTACATCGCTATAGCTTGATATATATATATATATATATGTATGTATATGTAGCCTTTCATCCTTTCTTGTTTAAAAAATTCGTTAGCAGAACTGAGGAAAGTATTCTTGCTTGTGGTGTCCAATGGTCCGTAAGTTCACCCATGCATAGTTAGAACGCGTACTAACGCGTTGGACAAAGAGCGCGTGTTCATTCGCAAAGCTAAGCATTGAGAAAGAAATCTACATTAACAGTATTATGTATGAATTATCTCGTATCTTTCTGTTCTTCTATCTTTCTTTGTATCCGTACATCAGTCACTTTAACCCAGTTCAAGTTATAATTAATCTATTTTTTTTAATTAATTTCTTTATATTGCCAGCATATTTTTTTTTATACAATGATAGGCTTGCGTTTGACCACTATTTCACCTGATGATAAGTGAAAATGCGGTCTAAGATGGAGCACGCTTACCTAGAAGTAACCTATTCACTCGCGACTTAAAGATCCCCAGGTTATAATTTTCTGGAAACACAGATATATGGTATACAAATGTCAGATTAAAGGTTTAACCAACAGATTCTACCATTTTTTTTTTGCGGTGTTCAAATCTTAGATCAACACAAAGAATTCTATGTGTTAGTTATATTAATAATTTAAAAAATATATTAACTGAAATCGTATATAAAACAATTGTCAATCGTGTCAAAAAACAAAAACAAAGCAATTAATTAACATAAAATTAATAATTCAATCTAATGTCATAAACCGCGCGTTGGCGCAGCGGTCTCAGCACTGATATGTGCCTGTTGCGCTGGCGGTTGCGGGTTCGATCCCCGCACATGACAAACATTTGTATTAGCCATACAGAAGTTTGCCGTGATCTGAGTGTTTGTGCAGTCCTTGTGGGTCTCCTCACCGTGCCTCGGAGAGCACGTTAAGCCGTCGGTCCCGGTTGTTATCATGTACAACTGAGAGCAATCGTTACTCATAGCAAGAATATATCCGCCAGCCCGCATTGGAGCAACGTGGTGGATTAAGCTCTGATCTTTCTCACACACACACGAGAAAATAATGATCTAGCTGTTCAAATGATAATAGCTGTAAAATAAAAGATACATTTAATAAGTCCACCTGTTCGGCTATTTACTTCTCGAAGTATTTCGCTTGCTAGAAAGGTTGTGACGTAAAGCTCGCTACAAAGCTCATTTCTTCAATATAGAATTTAAACTTCTTATAATTTAAGTGAACTCATGTGTTTTGCCCATAGTCACCACGCTGGGCAGGCGGGTTGGTGACCGCAGTACTGGCTTTGTCGCACCGAAGACGCTGCTGCCCGTCTCCGACCTGTGTATTTCAAAGCCAGCAGTTGGATGGTTATCCCGCCATCGGTCGGCTTCTTAAGTTCCAAGGTGGTTGTGGAACCTTGTTATCCCTTAGTCGCCTCTTACGACACCCACGGGAAGAGAAGGGGTGGCTAAAACACATGAGTTCACGTTATTTTTGGCGTAAACTTGTGGAGGCCTATGTCCAGCAGTGGACTGTATAGGCTGTAATGAATGAATGAATAATTTAAGTTGTGAATATGTAATAATTAAACTACGTCTCCTAACCAGGGCGACATAATCGCTCTTGCGATAAAGCCCTTAAACTTGATTTAAAAAAAAAAAAAACTTCTTCAATAACAATATTTGTAAACATTTTTAAATAACTTAAAATTTCTTGTACATATTTTTTATCCTTAATGGTAACATAAAATTAATAAATGGGATTTTTTGTCTCCAACACAATTATAGCAATGTTTTTAAATACTAATGACATCCATACTAATATTAAAGAGCTAACAAGTTCGTCTGTCTGTTTGCTATGGACTGTTTTTCCTTATTGAACGTAAATTAACGCGGGTAAAACCGCCGGGCACAGCTGATATGTTAACAAACAATTAATTAACAAAAGTAAATTTACTTTATACTAAAGAATAAGTCGATATAGAAAGAGCGGGGGCAAATATAAAGCCGTAATTGTTATGAGAAAGGCGTTTTATATCCAACGATTAAAACTACTGTTATTTGGTTTTAAGAGTTTATCTCTTCGCCTTTACGTTGAGAGTAACAATTTAAAAACGATATAAGTTTATAGCAGACGTTGAAAGCGACAGATATAATATGACTGAACCCATTTATTTGCCATCATGTCTGCAGCCTTGAGAGTTTTTATTTAGTTTAATATACTGCGGTCACCAACCCGCCTAGCGCCTGCCCAGCGTGGTGACTATGGGCAAAACACATGAGTTCACGTTATTTTTGGCGTAAACTTGTGGAGGCCTGTGTCCAGCAGTGGACTGTATAGGCTGTAATGATGATGATGATAGTTTAATATAATATTAGTGGAGTCAGTCTGTAAGATTCCATTGCTGTTCATAAGCCTCCTCCTTCACGTAGTAGAAGGGTCAGAGCTTAATCCACCGCGCTGCTCCAATGGTTGGCGGACAAATTCTCTACTATAGTAACGATCGCTATATATATATATATATATATAATATCCTATATACATATTGTATAAAGTTTTTATTAGATCTTGATTTGGGTTTAGCTCCGAGATATTCAAATTTCACTTCAGACAAACCTAATAAGGGTTTAATGGCATTGTTACTGTTGAAATAAAAATATGTATGTATATATAAAAAATAAATAAATAAATAAAATAAATGTATATTTACTATTTCTGTTATAATATTGATAGCGTATCTTTGAACAGATTAAAATATTTTTTTAAATTTAAAGTGCTTTGAACTTGATAACCACGATTTAAACGGTTCAGTTAGGGACAATTGAACATTTCGTTCGCTTTTAGGGTCGCTCAACGTGCAATGGAACGGGCTATGCTTGGGGGTTTCTTTTAAGATAGGATTAGAAATGAGACTATCCGCGAGAGAACGAAAGTAACCGACGTAGCTTACAGAATTAGCAAGTTGAAGTGGCAGTGGGCTGGTCATTTGTGTCGCAGGACCGATGGCCGTTGGAGTAGACGGGTCCTAGAGTGAAGACCGCGTCTTGGCAAACGCAGTGTGGGACGTCCTCCGGCCCGTTGGACCGACGATATACGTAAGATTGCCGGTGTCGGCTGGATGAGGATTGCGGAAGACCGGGATGTCTGGCGCGAAGTTGGGGAGGCCTATGTCCAGCAGTGGACTGCGATAGGCTGAAGTGATGATGATGAGTGATGAACATTTCGTATCATTACATAGTATAAAACAAAGTCGCCTCCCGCTGCCTGTATGCTTAGATCTTTAAAACTACGCAACGGATTTTGATTTGGTTTTCTTTAGTGAATAGAGTGATTCCAGAGGAAGGTTTAAATATATAATACATGCATAATATAGTAGAGGAACACTGATAGTTTTAAAGGTTTCTAATGTGATGTCGTAAATTAACACATTTTTTGCGCTTACATTGCAAATATTTACTTTATATTTTATATTATTTTGTATCAGCATTGCACAAGTGCGAAGCCGTGTCGGGTCGCTAGTAACGTAATAAAATGCAGGAGCCCTAAACATGCCCTTGTAGAGCGGTTTAAGTATAGTAAAGTAGAGAGCTATTTTCCTATTAAGGAAATGGTTTGAGAATAATTTGTCAGTGATCTGTTACAAATACGACTCAAATGATTTGGACGAGTCTTTTTGTATTTCTCTCGACTTTAAGATGAAAAGCTAAAAGCAGAAAATCCGGTAAAAATGGTAAGTTCCGTTTAAATCAACAACTCGTTCGAATAATTTGCTAATTATCTATAGTAATATCATAAAACTGAGAAGCTTGTTTGTTTAATCTCAGAAACTACTGGTACAAATTTAAAAAAAATGAAATTTGTGTTGGCTAGCCCTTTTGCTAAGGAAGGCTATAGGCTATGTTAATTAATAATATTGAAAATAACGCCATTTATCTTAACTGAACAAAACTAGACCGATCAGTCTATTATAACCCTCTGGTAAACAAAAGCCTCCCCATATATCACTACCATCTCCATTATATTGACTATATTCGTGTAATTAGTATGAATTATTGACAAATTTTGCATTAAAGATATCATTAATTATTCCAAATTAACGCGCTAAAATATTGACTGACAGACAGACTGCCACCCGACACATTGACGGAAAAAGTTGCCCGGCTATTTCGGAATACAATGTGCCGTTGACAAAAAAAAAATAGTGATATAACTTTAGGGCTAGGACCAAATACAAATTTTAAGCAGGTAGGAAAAAAAAAGATTTAAATAATAAACCAACTAGATATTCAACATTAAGGTAGTTTAATTTCCATTTTTTTTACACTTACCCTCATGTAACAAAATATAATAAATAAGCCTACCTAGCTAACCCCAAAACCATCACTTCAGAAATTACAATTTAAACAAATACTAAGGTTGCTCAGTCGTAGAGAGAAGGTTCTTAATATATTTACTACATTAAAAAAAATACGTGATGAGTATAATTGCTTAACGAGTATAATGAGCTTAACGAGTATAATGAGCTTAACGAGTATAATGAGCTTAACGAGTATACCACCAGAAATCAAATAACCTTGTAAATCAGCATAGATCAACTAAATAATGAGAAAGTCTGTACCTCTTCTGCTTTAATTCATACCAATTACTTGAATTGTCAATTTGCTCTGGACATCCACCGGGTGTTAAGGTTTCAACAGGAAGTTTCGATGAGCAGGATCTCCCGCCCAAAGGTTCTACTTTAATACGGACAGATGTTTCATTGCTCTGGTGATCCACGGTAGACTCAGCTTTCAAAATATTGAAAAGATACCTTTTAGTGTTTTATTTAAATTCCAAATTCAAATATCCAGGCCTCGATGATTGAAGTTTAACGAAAATGACAGAATGAAATCGAAATATAATTTTAAGTTTGAGTTCTGTTTGTAACTCATTTAAGTTCCATCTTAATTTCAGATTATAAATTTTTCATATTTAAATTTTTCCTACATCATGGTAACGCAAGTGTATTTTCTTCTAAAGTCATATCTCCATTAATTAGTTACGTAATATAATAAAATAAAACAATAAAATACTAAGAAAATATAAAAATGAAAGAATCAAAAAAAAAAAAAACCCTGAAACAAAGAAAACACGTTGTCAAAATGGCGGAATCGAACCGATGCAAAATTTAAAAGAATGGTTTAAAATCTTACCAGAGTAGATTGCATAAATGTAATCTCTCGTTCCCACCATCCCCGAAATCAGATAAAAATATCTATTTCAAAATGAACAAAATAAGGAAGCTGTAACAAAATAAATTACGAGTTATATGACACCTAAAGGTTATCACAAACACAAAGGAAAAAAGGTCCCACCAAAATATCGAAATTAACTCACCATTATTGTTGAGATAAATAAAATTATTATTCTCTACTTCAGAGACATAATTTTTAATATGCAGGCGAACCTGGCCAACAAAACACGAAAACGTGAAATCTTTCCCTCGCCGTTCCCAATCATGGTCGAAGCGAAAGTCCTTTAATCTGGCAGTGTTGCCACTCAAAATTAAAAATTTATCCAATACAGTAAACCGAAATAAATCTATATATTTTATTTTTTTTTTAATATTATTTATAAAAACAATTTAGACAAAAATCCTAAGCAATTAAATAAATATTTAAATATGAAACAATGTAAAAACAAAACCGTGCAAATACATAGCAACTCTCCAAGCACGCCATCTAGTGAGCCCGCAAGCTTCGCTAGATAAACCTCAATACCAGGATCAATAGTACTACCGCGGCTATAACTAGATGTCGCTATGCACCACAATTTTACTACGTTACAAGACAGACGCTTTGGCTTGTCTTATAATATATAGTAACTTACATATGTTAGACATGTGACAGTACATTACACCGTAACTGTTATCATATCAACATACTCCGTGCAATCAACATCTGGAGAATGTCCTGTGTAGTGAACGTAGAGCGCCGGGTGTCATATAAATGCAAATATCACACAAAATGAGATAAAAATATGCCACGTATTGATTCTTAGCTCTGCCCGCGAGAGTGCTTATTGAAAATCTAATATGTACCTCACATGAACTGAACTTTAGATTATCTTAATACACTTTTAAGAGAGGGCAAAATCTGGAGCAGCAAGACTAGGAAAGTACCTCGACCTCCCAGAAGAACATAGTTAAGCAATACTGCTTTCAAGCAGTGTTGTGCTCCTGTGGTGATTAAGATAACCAGAGCTCCTGAAGGGGATTGGGGTTAGGGTCGTCGACGCACTTACTATGCTTCTGGAATTGTAGGCGTCTATAGGCTACGGTAATCGCTTACTATGATGAGGCGTATCCCTGTTTGTCAACCTAGTTGTATAAAAAAGAGGGAGAGTTTGCCCAGCAGTGGGCTGAATGCAGACTGTTCCAGTTAAATTATTAAGAAGTTTCAAAAATATTTCAGTTTATTTAAATATACGTGTCAAAACGTGTGACTATGTGTGTTACGTCTGTAATCATATTACGAAGCGTAACAGGTTGTTCGGACGTTAATCTCGCGGATTACAAATCCGATTTGGCCCTTTTTTCTACGTTACTGTTTTTAATAGCTTAAGTAGAATATTCTAAATATGATTATATAAATTACAAAGATTTATAGGCCTAGTAAGGGTGTCGTCTATGTAAGATGTTAACGCTTCAGCCTCTAATATCCCACTACTGGGCATAGGCCTCTTTCCCCGTGTAGGAGAAGGATCAGAGCTTAATCCACCACGCTGCTCCACGATTTACTAAAAATACCGAGCTATGCTCGGTCACCCAGGTACTATATTTAATTTTATTTTAATTTTGTTATCAGTCCTGTAATCTGTACCACTGCTGAGCCCAGTAGTAATTCTGATTCTCTAAAAAGAATGGTTCTCGTATGTAATCGTATCGTTTATAGCTATTTCTTATTAACAATTTTTATATTTACAATTTAAAGATTTATAAAACGACTCAACTTAAAATACTTTTTGTTAAAGATAAAGGTAAAAGTTTGGTTCGTTGAGTGTAAAACTTCAATGAATGTACTATTACTAGCATCGGTTGAATGACCTTTGTGGCGAATTTTAACGATCTCATGTAAAAGTTGCGAATCATGTTCAACTAACGTTACTATGTAGTTATGTACTATATATATTTGGAAGTTAAGCTAATAGCTAATATTTAAGGGTTTTTAACCAGGTATCCATGAAAGCATAATGATTTTTTTTGTACATCTATTATCATCATCATCTTTTTTTTAAACCTATTGCAGTCCACTGCTGGACATAGGCCTCCACAAGTTCGCGCCAAAAATGCGCGAACTCATGTGTGTTGCCCATAGTCACCACGCTGAGCAGGCGGGTTGGTGACCGCAGGGCTAGCCCTGTCGCACCTAAGACGCTGCTGCCCGTCCTCGGCCTGTGTCTTTCAAAGCCAGCTGTTAGATGGTTATCACGCCATCGGTCGGCTTCTATAGTTCCAAAGTGGTAGTGGAACCTTGTTAACCCTTAGTCGCCTCTTACGACACCCACGGGAAGAGAGGGGTGGCTATATTCTTTGGTGCCGTAGCCACACAGCACATCAGTTCGTCACGGTACATCTATACTAATATTGTAAAGAAGATAGATTTGATTGTTTGTTTGTTTGTTTGCATTGAATAGGCTCCTAAACTACTCCGCGGGTGACATAGGGTATATTATACTTCCAAAAAAATTAGGAGAAAAAATTATTTTAACATTTTTGTTAAATATCCGTGTGAAGTCGGGGCGGGATGCTAGTTGTAAATAATTTGAAGGATGAAAAATTTAATAAACATCATCCCTACTCTCCTACTAATATTATAAATGTGAACGTAAGTTTGTTTGTTACGCTTTCACGGGAAAACTACTTAACCGATCATCACGAAACTTTGTACACATATTTTTGGAGGTTTTAAAAGTAACAGCACACTTTTTATTTAAAAAAATTCAATACGAGCGAAGCCGCGAGTAAAAACTAGTTGATTAATAACTCAGGCCAGTAACACAGAAGCTTTTTAAAAAGATTCCTCCGATATATTACGGAACTTGATATAAAGTATGTATCATACGTACGTATCACAAAAAGGTAACAGAACTAATTCTGATAGGAAACTACAGCGCCCGTCTTTGTTTATATCTTAAATTTGTCTGTCAGACTGTATGTCTGAATTTAGTCTACGCCGCGCTGATACTTAATGAATTCTTATAAATCTTAAAGAAAAGTTAAAAAAAAAAACATGAAAAAAAGAGTTAATAAAATAAAAATAAAATTAAATAAAATAAAAGAATTTTTTAACAAAAAAAAACCGACTTCAAAAAGGAATCTAAAAAGTGAAAAATAAATTTACTTAGTACAAAGTAATTCGTATTTTGATTTAGTTAATCAGAAATGATTAAATAAATATTTTATAATTTTGAAGTCGGTGCCAAGTAAAACAATAACTACTCTAGTATCTACTCGTAAGTTGTATTTAGTTTTCTTTCATAATTTGTTTCATTGACTATTAGGTTGAATACTGTTATTATTCTGTTATTGTTTTGACATATCTAATAATATTTTTTCTACTTGTTTGTTGTGTGTGTGTTCATTGTATTTGTTGTTGTAGCCAGGTTGTTGTAGTATTTACTTGGCACCAACTTCAAAATTATAAAATATTTATTGAATCATTTCTGATTAACTAAATCAAAATACGAATCACTTTGTACTAAGTAAATTTATTTTTCACTTTTTAGATTCCTTTTTGAAGTCGGTTTTTGTTTTGTTAAAAAATTATTTTATTTTACAATTTTTAGTGATGGGTAGACCAAACAAGGATGCTTTTTCTCTTATGTCGGGGGTTCGGAAACATACACAATACACAAGCACAAACACCCAGATCATGAAAAACATCTATATGGCCAATACAAATGTCTGTCGTGCGCGGGGATTGAACCCACTAACGCCAGCGCAACAGCCAGTGCTGTGACCGCTGCGCTAACGCGTCGACATACTATAAGTAAAGTTCGCTATCAGGTGTACGTAATAACAACCGGGACTGACAGCCTAGCGTGTTCTCCGAGGCTAGGTTGGGAGAACCACAAGGATTACCAACTAGACCGAAAATAAATATTTGTGTAAACATAAATATGCACTCCGAGCGGGAACCCGCGACCGTCGGTGTTTAGGTGCCGCCGACACGGCACATGCACCATTATATTAAAGCGGTCGTCAAACAGCAAAAGGTAACTGCTGTAAATTGTTGAGAAATTCCCTCGAGTGTTTATGGGCTCCATCATCAAACCTGGTCCTGGGACACAGATGATCACACAGCAGGTAATTGCTATAAATCGTTGAAAAGTTCCCTCGACTATCTTTCGTCTCCATCATCAGACTTTAATGGCACTTGTAACTCATATAGGTGCAAAGTTCTCATCAATAGAAACGAATTAAGTTCAAACAGCAGGTAATTGCTATAAGTCGTTGAAGAGTACCCTCGACTATCTTTCGTCTCCATCATCAGACTGAAATGGCACTTATAACTCATATATATGCTAAGTTCTCATCAATAGAAACGAATTAAGTTCAAACAGCAGGTAATTGCTATAAATCGTTAAAGAGTTCCCTCGACTAACTTTTGTCTCCATCATCAGACTGTAATGGCACTTATAACTCATACAGGTGCAAAGTTCTCATCAATAGAAACGAATTAAGTTCAAACAGCAGGTAATTGCTATAAATTGTTGAAGAGTTCCCTCGACTATCTTTCTTCTCCATCATCAGATCGACTCCAGACCTTTATTATATAGTAGTGCTTTATAGTACTTAATGAAAACATGATTAAATTTACTAGTCACCCTTACGATTTTTGAAAGTTTCCCTCGATTTCTCTGGGATCCCATCATCAGATCCTGGTTTCCTTATCATGGTACCAAACTATGAATATCTCCTTTCCAATAAAAAAAGAATTATCAAAATCGGTTCATAAACGAAGAAGTTATCTCCGAACATACATTAAAAAAAATATATATATATATATACGGTCGAATTGAGTAACCTCCTTCTTTTTTTGAAGTCGGTTAAAAAACATGTAATTTTATATTACGAGTTGGGATACTATATTCCATTTCATCTCCGAATTCAATAGTTTTTTTGAGAGGGATGTGTCACGAGGAATGAAAGTCAAAATGTAGTCGTGATTATAAACTGCTAAATATAAAAATAGCAATTTTTGAATGCAGAAAAAGATTTCGTAATTGACACGTGAACCGAAATCAGAAACTTTTAAAAACTCTTCAATAAGGCTTCATTCATCGAAATTACGAAAAACTTAACAATGATTTTCTAACAATATTATAAAGCTTGATAAAAAAAATTTGACGTTTATATGTTTTGTTTTCTCGTCTGATTATAGAATCATTTACATTTGATCCAAGTCGATGACCTGGAAGGGTTTTAAAACGTTTAATAACGAGCGACTCGACCGATTCAAATGTATTTTAATCAGTTTGTGAATATTCTAAATTTAAAATGTAAAAGAAAAAAGGTTTTCTATATTTACAAAAAAAGAAATTTTGAGACTATCGTGTGACACAAAGTATCGTTGTAATAAATATAACCTTTGTAGAAAATTATGTAAATATAAACTCAAAACCTAAACCTACTTTATTCAAGTAGGTTTTAAGGTCACTTATTTATTTATTTATTTATTTAACATTAACACCAACAAGACATACACTAACAAGAACATAAAAAGAATAAATTTTTACAATATTAAGTATAAGTGTTGCCTTAATTATAGGTGTTACACCAATTCGCAAAAAAAAACAGACGCACAATATACAAATAAAGTTATATATAACAAATTCATATTAAATTAAATCACAGAAAAAAAACTCACGTCGTCAAACGTCACTTCGAAATTGTCGGCTTACAAATTATAATTATCTTAGTTTTTTCATAAATTAATGTCAAACTAGCACTAACTCAGAATGTAGATTCAGTAAAGGAGTACTGAATAGAAACTCCGCAGCTACTTAAAAAAAACGGGTGTGCACGAGCTGGCACAACAGACCTGCACTGTCTTAGATATACAAAACGTAACTATGAGAGAAAGAAAGAAAATGTGTACTTACACCTCTCTCTCTTACTCCGTTCGCCTCGCCCGATTACACTTTTCGTAACGCTCTCGTCACGCATTCACCAGCTTACTCCCCAAGTCAAGCGTTCGTAAAGAAGTTTTACTTCAAAAATTTTAATCAATTTTAATTTAAGTATTTACGTCTTCCATGACATACAACGCCATTAAACCTTGATCTTGATCATTAATATTATAATAAGCAATAAAACAGACATATACGAGATCTGTAACAGAAAAAAAGATCTCTTACAAACAACCAAGCCTATGAGCGCCTATTGAGCAAACTTTCAGCTTACGGAATACCCCCGGGCTTGTGTGACTGGATATATAGAAAAAAGGTTTTCTATATTTACAAAAAAAGAAATTTTGAGACTATCGTGTGACACAAAGTATCGTTGTAATAAATATAACCTTTGTAGAAAATTATGTAAATATAAACTCAAAACCTAAACCTACTTTATTCAAGAAGGTTTTAAGGTCACTTATTTATTTATTTATTTATTTAACATTAACACCAACAAGACATACACTAACAAGAACATAAAAAGAATAAATTTTTACAATATTAAGTATAAGTGTTGCCTTAATTATAGGTGTTACACCAATTCGCAAAAAAAAACAGACGCACAATATACAAATAAAGTTATATATAACAAATTCATATTAAATTAAATCACAGAAAAAAAACTCACGTCGTCAAACGTCACTTCGAAATTGTCGGCTTACAAATTATAATTATCTTAGTTTTTTCATAAATTAATGTCAAACTAGCACTAACTCAGAATGTAGATTCAGTAAAGGAGTACTGAATAGAAACTCCGCAGCTACTTAAAAAAAACGGGTGTGCACGAGCTGGCACAACAGACCTGCACTGTCTTAGATATACAAAACGTAACTATGAGAGAAAGAAAGAAAATGTGTACTTACACCTCTCTCTCTTACTCCGTTCGCCTCGCCCGATTACACTTTTCGTAACGCTCTCGTCACGCATTCACCAGCTTACTCCCCAAGTCAAGCGTTCGTAAAGAAGTTTTACTTCAAAAATTTTAATCAATTTTAATTTAAGTATTTACGTCTTCCATGACATACAACGCCATTAAACCTTGATCTTGATCATTAATATTATAATAAGCAATAAAACAGACATATACGAGATCTGTAACAGAAAAAAAGATCTCTTACAAACAACCAAGCCTATGAGAGCCTATTGAGCAAACTTTCAGCTTACGGAATACCCCCGGGCTTGTGTGACTGGATATCAGATTTCCTGAGTGGACGATCATTCCGGGTGGTCTTAGATGGCTCCTCGTCTGACTTGATGGCGGTTAATGCCGGTGTCCCTCAGGGATCAGTTCTCTCTGCAACCCTCTTCTTGATTCATATAAATGACCTCCTCAGGCCCGGTATCTTTGGATACGCGGATGACAGCACTGTTACGGAGAGATACGTGTCCGGTCCCCGAGCTGGTGGGGCTGAAACTCATGAGCATAGAGAGGCTCTGGTTGAACGCATGAATTTGGCTTTGAAAGAGGTATCCGATTGGGGTGACGCCAACCTAGTCAAATTTAATGCTTCCAAAACGCAAGCGTGTCTTTTCACCGCTAAACGGAGTCCATTCCCATTGGCTCCGACTTTCCGGGGTGTATCTGTACCGATCACCGATAGTATTGATCTTCTAGGCATAAATATTTCGTCTAATATGAACTTCGGACAATGCATAGAATCCAAGGCAAAAATTGCTGGTAAGAAACTTGGTATCCTCAATAAAGTCAGGCAGTACTTCACACCGGAACAGCTTCTTACTCTCTACCAAGCACAAGTTCGATCGTGTATGGAGTACTGCAGCCACTTATGGGATGGCTCTGCCAAGTACCAGCTCGCTGCTTTGGATTCTGTGGATCGACGCGCCAGAAGACTCATCGGTGACAAATCGCTGGTTCGCTCTAGACTTCAAAGTCTCGAACATCGGCGCAAGGTTGCCTGTTTGTCGGTATTTTACAGGTTATATTTCGGAGAGTGTGCTCTAGAACTATACAATTTGGTTCCACCATCACCTTTCTACCACCGAACCGCAAGGCATCGCATGAATCTGCACCGCTATGTGGTTGAAATCCCACGATCTCGCACTAAACGATTTGCTTCCTCGTTCCTAATACGCACCGCAAAAATTTGGAATGCCCTTCCGGCTTCCGTTTTTCCAACGAACTATAACTTGGGTATCTTTAAATCAAGAGTGAATAGGCATCTTCTAGGCAAGCGCGCACCACCTTAGGCTGCATCTTCACTTGACTTCAGTTGAGATCGCAGTCAAGCGCTAGTCTATATATTTAAAAAAAAAAAAAAATAAAAAAAAAACAACCTTTAATAATATAGGACATGACATAAAGATAACATGTTATCTTCTCACATTATTACTGAATATTCCATATTACAAAAACGTATCCTACATAAATTTAAAAGCTATAACGCCTAAACAATGTCGACGCTTCGAGATTTATTACGTTTTAATTTCAAAGGTTAATTTTCATGTTATCTCATGAGGACAAACAAGTGCTTAATTAAGGTACAAAATATTAATACACCGGCGCGAATCCGAGAGATCCGAGAACGGTTACGGACGCAGTAATTAAACACGGGACTTGGTGTAGTTATAAAACTTATTTAATAACGTTTTTATATGTTTAGATTTATTGTTATTATACGACTTATAAATATTTTTATGACAAAATCATTTATATAGTAATGATAAGTGTTTGTCTTATTTATTTTGATATATTTTTTAATGCTTTGTTGCACAATTCATAATTTTACAACAAAATGGCGGGCTCAGAGCTATAAGTATTTTCACCCTGCCAATGTAGGACGTGTTTGAGAAGAGGATGTTTTTTATATGTAAATGAATAAATTGTAGTAAAATTTATATTTAAAAAGCATAATACGACAATAAACTAACTAAACACATGCTGAGTAGGACACATACGTACATGCATACATAAATATCTACAAACAAACACACTCGTACATACCAATAAAACTATTTTGATGTAGTTAGTTAACGTTTTAATTAAAATGTTTCTAATTTTAAATTACAAAACAAAAACTAATAATAATGAAAGTTTTTAGTGTACAAATTAATATGAGTTTCGAGTTTAACGGTTGATCAAACACGGCTACGTTTCAACTACAGACAGGCAAGCGGCTGAGAGTCTGAGAGAAGTCAAACAGAACGCTCTAAGGAGACACCTAACTGACGGGACGATGAATTGAATCTGATATTACTTTCACTGCTATTGACAATGTTTTTTTCTTTTATATATATATTAATGTATTAAGTATTAGTGTTTGTTTGTTTATCAGTAGTTTAACTGGTCAGGTGGCACGGTTTTGCAGTGACTGTCTTGCGCTCAAATGTCATGGGTTATTACATATGTATCTATACAAATAAATAAAATTGGAGTGTCTGTTTGTTATATTAAAATAATAATAATGCATATGGATGTATACACGGCACATATACCAAAATAACATTTTTAGCCCGTTGGCGCAGTTTGTAGTGACCCTGCTTTCTGCTCCGAGGGTTGTGGGTTCGATTCCCACCCCGAGTCTGGGTGTAATATAAATATTTATTTATATATTTATATATGTATTATTTATAAGTATGTTTATCGAAAAAAAATATGTAGCTATATACCAGTCGGCTGTAACCTATAACACAAGCATTAAGTTGCTTACTTTAGGAACAGACGACCGCGTGTGTATTGTGTAAATATTTATTATTATATTTATTATTACTTTTTTTACGGAACTTTCACTAGCAGATAGCTGATGAAATAAGGATTAGCTTGGGCTACTTTTATTTTAGAAATTGATTTATTTCATAACTCTGCGAACTGAATAATAAATTTGTTGTTAGATTCCACGCAGATGAAGTCGCGGGTACAGCTAGTTTATTAATAAAATATATCATTATAGTCGCCTGGTTGCTTAAGTACGCACAGACCAGTCAAACATACTATTAATATATACGCCAACATACTTGTTGAACTGTTAACAGTACCTAGTAAATAGGCTATACAAGATCACGCTGCAATTCTTAAGTAAAGAATAATCTAATAATAACAAATATCAAGGAATCTGACAACTTCAAATTTTACCAACATAACGACGAAGAGTAAGCGCAGAGGTCACAGCAACTGACTTTTTTTTATGTCACTAGGTCGGCAAACAAGCGTACGACTCACCTGATGGTAAGCGATTACCGTAGCTTATAGACGCCTGCAACACCAGAAGCATCGCTAGCGCGTTACCGACCCAATCCCCAATCCCGCCAGGAGCTCTGGTCACCTTACTCACCAACAGGAGCACAATACTGCTTGAAAACAGTATTATTTAGCTGTGATCTTCTGTAAGGTCGAGGTACTACCCCAGTCGGTCCGCTCCATATTTTGAGCAGGAAATTCCTGTTGTGCCCTGCCTCAGTTAAAACTACTACCAATAAAATACCAGTTATGAATTTGATCTCTTTTCTAGACATGCGATAATTTAGACCATAAAACAAAAATGTAAAAAAAAATTGCTGATTAAAATCATTTGCGTTGTGTGTTTCCAGTTATATATAGGATTTAATCTTGCGACAGTCGATGCTTTAAGCATCATGTTAAGATAATTTTAATTTTAATAATTTGAAGGACCATTCGTTTGATCAGAAATAAAAGTTATAGTGAATCGCTACAGCCTGTAATATCCCACTGCTGGGCATATGCAGCATAAGGTAAGCCGTACCATTGCAAAAAGAAATAGCACGACCGCTCTACCACAGGCTGCATTCATACCACATAGTGCCAGTACCGTCACAACAACAACAACTACCAACACAAACACGAACACAATTACACAGACACCGACACACGTTCAGGTCCGTGTCCCATATACCGTTTACCAGCCTGGGGCAACTGCTTCTCAGCCCCTGAATACCCAAACGCTGCGTGGCCAAATAACACAGACCACACCGTCTTCTCTGCAGAGTTTGTTCCAGAAGAGAGCCAATAAAAACGTACCTCCGCAACCTACTCACAGCAAAACACCAGTGGCCTTGTTCAAAGAATGGAAAGGAAGCGGTGAAGTGGGAATAAAGACCAGATGCGTGGCTCTGTTTATGGACAGCGAAGCGGAGAGAGTCGGAATGAGTTTTTGTCGCTCCGAAGGTCAGGATCGCCTGGTGGTCTCGCCGGGGTTTGCCCTGCTGATGACAGGTAGCACGCAAAACACAAGCATAAAGCGCTCTAAGATCGAGGCGCTAGCGCAAAAACCGAAGGACGACTTAATTTACCGTCTGGTGCGGTTGAAAAATAAAACAATCGTGCTTTTCGAGGAAGGAGAAAGGTCTGCCTTCGCGCAGTCAAGTTTGTGGCTACAGCGGCTGGACGAGGCCTCCGGTGGGGCCCCCGGAAGGATCAGTGTGGACTCAATGAGAGTCGGGTATGACAAAGGCAACGTATCAGACAGGTACGGGTGTCTAAAGGCCTCACTGAACAACGAGGTCATCATATACGAAGACAGGGGGGAGGATCTAGGCTACCTAAAACCCAAGATCAGGACATCTAAACCCCCCGCATCGCCGGCTCTTGAAGAGCCCACACCCAGCGGATCGGAGCGCCTACAGAAACAGGTCGAGGCCCAAAAGGCTGAGTTAAGCAATCGGACAAAAGCCACACCGAAACCGAGCCTGATGTCGATGGCGAAGTTTATCCAATCGACGATCTCCCCAAAACGAGGCAAAAAACCGCCCCACTTGTCCCCCAATCAGGTCGATACAAGAGAGCGGCAAATTAAGGCGTTGGAAAAGTTCACCGAGGACGAAAGTTCGAAGCACCCGGAGGCGCCACCAACTGTTCGAACAAGGGCCGATATGGGGCAAGTAACACCACCAAAACTTCGACCAGCGTCCACACCGTCTGAACACGCGCAAAATGCCCTTACCGAGTTCCTGGCCATAACAAAGGCAAACCGAGAGGTGAACCTGGCCACATGCAATAAGATCATGCAGACCTACCAGTACAACAACCTAAAGTTACTGGAGGTGGAACTCGAAGAAGCCGAAGCAGCCATTTACAACAACGACACTCGACAGATACTCAAAGGAAATATGTCGGGGAGGTATATGGCTGCATATAACATCACAGCAGGCTTCGTGAGCGCGGTCGAGTCTGAGGGGCAGGAACAAGAGCCTCAGATCTTCAATACACCACCAGGGGACCCGGTGGTGGTAGTGGCCAGATGCACGAGAGTAATGCTGGATGATCGGATACTCCGGATGGCTCAAACCATCACGGGGGACCGTGACGCCGATGATTCTTCCGTGGTCTGGGGGCTACCTTCACTGGAATGGATAAATGGGGTTCCAAGATGTGGCAAGACAACTCGCATAGTCGGGGAATTCGATGAGGACGAGGAAGTCGTCATTACGACCACAGTCGAGGCTGCCAAAGAACTTAAGGAGAAGCTGGCACACCGCTATGGCGTTAAAGCCAAATCTAAGGTGCGCACTATGGCCTCCGTACTGGTCAATGGTTTTCGAGGGGGCGCAAAAATCAGCCGTCTTACGGTAGATGAAGCCCTCATGAACCACTTCGGGGCCATAGTGATGGCAGCCCGACTATCAGGGGCCAAGAAGGTGGTCCTCATCGGAGATATTAACCAGCTGCCGTACATCGACAGGGAAAACCTGTTCAAGATGCGGTACAGCAGACCAACCCTGATAACAGGCATATCGTGGGAGCTGTCTTGTACGCACCGAAACCCCAAGGATGTTCGCCATCAGCGAGGTCTACAAAGATATTTATAGCTCAAGCCCAATAATCCGTTCCCTGCGCGTGGAAAGCTTCACGGGCGCGCAAATCTCTGCAAGACAGAACTGGACCCTATACCTGGTCTTCACGCAGGAAGAGAAGAAGTTGCTGGTGGACCGGGGATACGGGAAAGGGGAGGGGTCGCGTGTCTTAACTATCCACGAGGCGCAGGGCCAGACGAGTGAGAGTGTCATCGTCATCCAGACGAGGAGTGGGAGGCTGCGAATACATGACAGCGTTTCGCACGCGATAGTCGCGGTGACTAGACACACCAAGGCCTGTGTCTACTACACCGACTACAGAGATGACGCGATCTGTCGTTTCGTCGGGAGGGCGGCGGAGGCTACGGAAAAAGACATCCTCGAGCATAGTCTCAAGATGGCGATTCATAATAGAGACACCGCCGTCGTTGAGAGTATTCTCGAGATGTCAAAATAAAATTCGAATAGGTTGCTTTGCTTGGGACGAGTAAGTTGGTAGTAATATAGACAAGATTAAAAAATATATTTCTAAGAAAACGATTATTACGCATGTAAATAATGTAAGATTTAGCTAGATATAAGTATAGTATTATAAGGAAATAATAATAATACAAAAAAAAAAAAAAAAAAAAAAAAAAAAAAAAAAAAAAAAAAAAACTTTGTACCATAGATTAGATAAGAACCGGTCGGTGGACTCACGTCTCTTTTGGAGACATTAAAAACAAACAGTCTGACTTGAACAGCGATGTTGTTGACTAACGCCTATCTTGAAATAGAGAAAAAATAAAAATAAAAATTTGCATGTATTAGAGTAAAAAAGGACATGGGTTCATAAGCCCGTGGATGTATAAGACTTGTTAAAAAAAAAAAAAAAAAAAAAAAAAAAAGCCGTACCATTGTTTACCGACCTAGTTGTATAAATTAAAAAAAAAAAAAACAAAATTACTCAACCATAGCCACGAGAAATTTCTTGTTCATATATTCTTTGTATTTATCTTAAGTTCGACATTTATTGACTTCGACGGTAACTTCCATGCCTTTAAAAGGTGTCAGGCTTTACACATGATTGGATAACAAATGAGAAATAAAAGCTAAGTATAAATTATAATCTATTTATTAATATATTCTGTCTGAATCATTAATTTAAAGCTGTAAAAATTCAATTGGAAATTTTTATTTTTTTGCCTCGGCTCTTCATGGGATCATTTTCGCCTGGTTCTTGTATTAACACCGGGAACAGGTAATATTTTGTATTATGTGTTTATTTAAAGCTTGAGAATATTCTAAAGACGTTAGCTTTTATAATTGTTAGCTCGCAAACGAAAAAAAACCGACTTCAATTACATTGACCAGTACAAACGTACCAATACAACGTAAGTAAACAATATAATAATTGTGTTTGCTCGTAAACGAAAAAAAAACCGAATTCAATTACATCGACAAGTAATACAACGTAAGTTGACGAAAAAAATTAACAAACGCACTAGTCGTCACTACGATTTTCGAGGCCCTCGATTTCTCTGGAATTCCATTATTAGATCCCGGTTTCCTTATCATGGTACTACATTTGAGATATCTCCTTTCTAACAAAAAAAGAATTATCATAATCGGTTCATAAATGACGAGGTTATCCGCGAACATACATTAAAATATATATACGAGTATAAGGTCGGATTGAGTAACCTACTCCTTAATATGTACGATTTTATTTTTGTGTACCCACACATTAGGAATTCTAAACATTTTTGAATATCATATCAAAAATTGACCGCTCCAGCGGGATTCGAACCCGCGTCTCCGACTGACCGTGTCGGCGCTCTAGCCAATTAAGCTATGGAACGATGTACCCGCCAGAGCGAAATTCTTGATATGATGATTTCTATTTTCGGTTTAAGCGAACCGTGGCGCCGTCTATAGTGAGTTCTTTACAGAGACCCGTAACTATTCAAAGTTTCATATTACAATGAAAATCTTTGACAGGAGACGACACCATGCTATTTTTAATATGTACGATTTTATTTTTGTGTACCCACACATTAGGAATTCTAAGCATTTTTGAATATCATATCAAAAATTGACCGCTCCAGCGGGATTCGAACCTACTCCTTGTTTAGAACCTACTCCTTTTTTGAAGTCCTTTAAAAATAGTCAAGTAATTGCGCATTATCAAAGATTACTCAAAAAGTATTCATCAGATCTCGATCAAGTTTAAAAGTGACGAGACAAGCGTCAGCTTTCAATGAAAACAAAAGAATGAGAAAGAATCATCAAAATCGGTACACCAGTGAAAGTCACACAGTTAAAAGTTATGCGGCATAATACAACGTAGGTCGACGAAAATATAATCAAGTAAATACGCATTATAACTCGAAAAGTACGGAGGGGAATTAATTGATGTTTGTCTGAATCAAAGTATCAATAACAATCATAAAACGACCGAGACGCGATAATTGCGAGAGTTACGACGATCTGTTTAATTACTTTCCGATGCCTGATGATTGATCGCATTAGAATCCAAGCTTGTCGATGTTCGAAAAGGGTTGGTTGTTAAGATGCCTTTGAATGAATTAATTCTATAACGGAGTGTTACTCTTTATGTAAAATTGAAAGTCGTGATTGTATGAGTTTTGTGGACAAAGATGGAGAAATATGTAATGGTATTTAACACAAAAAAATATATATATATGCTTAGGAACGATATTTTTAAAGTGAAAACCTCCTTGGGCGCACCGCACACACATTTTTTCGCATGTAGTAATTTAGGCTGAACCGTCACGCTCTGAGGTGAAAGGCTCTATCGGGTGAACTCGGGACCGCCGAGTGTAACCGAGCGAGAAAGATACAGTCAGCTGCTCTTCGCTGCTGAACGGTGAAAGGCTCGATCGGGTCAACTCGGGACTTTGGGTTATTGCTTAATTGTTATTGCCAATGAACTTTTAACTTCTACCGGTCATAAACATACAGTTTATTTTTTTTTATTTAACTATAAAAATATAATAAACAAACTACATTTATAAAATATTAACAAAAAAAAATTAAAATTAATTTTTGCATAATTTGATTTGATAGTCTTCTATATCCGATTTAAGAAAAGTCCAACAACTAAATAATGTTTCAGAAAAATTACACCGAGTATGAACAATTCAATTGAAAACATTTTGACAGATAACTTTCAAAACAAGTCCCCGTAGAACTTCGGCCCTAATTTTGAATTATCAGCGAAATTACAGCGGCTATAAATAAAACGAAAAGTTTCCATGATACGGAACGAATCCAATTAGGAGGCGGCCGACGACGGTTCTGTAAACGTAAATCACTTTGATCTCCTCACACGCGGCTACATTATCAATTATGTTTTATATCCAAATCCACCTGAAGAATGAAGGGACAAGGGGACAGTACGCATATACATCTACACGTCTACATGTCGTGTCTTGGTTTCACCTGTTTTGAGAATTATGTAATGTTGTTTATGATTATGTTACGTTTTAATGATGTGAAATACAATACAATACAATACAATACAATACAATACAAATACTCTTTATTGTACACTATCAGAGAAAAATTTTACACCGTAAAAGAAAATATAGACATGTACAAAAGGCGGTCTTATCGCTAAAAGAGCGATCTCTTCCAGACAACCTCTAGCATGAAAAGGACATGACTAAAGAATTAGACGGCATGGAGGTGTACATACATAATATATACACATAATATTGTATATAATATTTGTGAATTCATAATTAATTTGGTTTAGTAATTATAGAGTGTGACAATTAAAAACAAGCCTAATTATATATTGTTTTTGAAGTAGATCTTCTTTACGTACCCTTGACTTGAGGAGTTAGCTGGCTCTAGCTCTAGGCACGCATTCACCAGCTTACTCCCGAAATCAAGTGTACGTAGAGGTTTTACTTCAAAATATACATATATTTCATAGTATTACATTTATTATACACGCTACAATTTATCTCATAACAAATTTATTTAATATATACCTAATAGCGGTGTAATTGCGGTAACATCACTATGTATTATATGTAAACTTAGGTAACTCCGGAAAGGGGCGTTTATAAAATACGTGAGATGTTTAAGGGGGGGAGGGGGTCCAGTCAAATCTCATCTAATCTTACGTTAGAGAGTGGGCAAATATCACGCAATTTTTTTTCTGATTGAAAAGTATTATTTAAGTATTCTATTGTTAAATTTTTATTTCACTTATAATTCAACTCTCAGCAATATTGATTACTAGTCTTAACTAGTCGTAAATAAAATCACGAAGCAATTTTTTTTATACAATAACAATCCAACGCGTTTACGAAAGAAACCCACATTTTGAAAAATCTCACGTGAGATTGGGGGATGGAGGAGGGGGTTGAATAGAATCTCACGACATCTCACCAGGGGGTAGGGAGGGACATAGAACTTAAAAAAATACCTCACATAATTTATGGACGCCCCCAAACTAGCAACTTAAAGATTTGTATTTCTGTCTAAGAATAGTTATACAAATATATTATCAATAGTAAAGCTTAATAATTAAATATCTAAGTCTAAGTAACATTTAACTGTACCTAATTATTACATATTCCTTAGCGGTAAAAGGTTATATAAATATTTACTATATTAGAGTTATTTTGATTGTGTTGAGCAGGTATAATTTCATTGGGTGGACAACAGATGGCACTGATCGATTTATTCTTGTTATCAAATAAATATAATAATAACATTGGGAGGACAACAGATGGCGCTGATCGAATTTTTTTTTTGATATCAAATAAATGCCTCACACTCGACGGCTTAGGATTTACACCTGTGTCGGGGTCAATAATTGTTATAAAAATTATTGACCCCGACACAGGTATCCTTAACTTATGTATGTATAGAACCTGCAAATTATTATGCTCTCGGCAATACGGCTCTTACCCTAATTATAAGTAAATTGACTTTAATAATAAAGTCTGTTCAACGATATTACGGTCTGTAAATTTACAAGTATTAAGTAATTATTAAAATAAAGTAATTTGTAAAAACATTATCATTCACAATCGATACTTGACATATTGTAGGTCGTATTGGTTTGTGAAAATAATGTAAATACTTATGAGTGAGCAAGTACAGCTCATATTTTATCGAACTTATATTATAAATTCAGGCTTAGAAAGACAAACTGTGTGTTGATTGAACTTTACGTGGATGCTATGTGGTAATAAAATTAAAAAATATTTCCATGTGATATAGATACAATGATCTAACTGAGGTAGGGGACAGCGGGATATATCCCGTTTGAAATCTGGAACAGTCCGACTAGGGAAATACCTTGACCAGCTATATAACACTGCTTTCAACCAGCGTTGTGTTCTTGTTGTGAGTACGGTGACCAGAGCTCCTGGGGATTGAGGTTGCAGGTGTCTATAGGCTACGGTAATTGCTTAACATCCAGTGAGCCGTAAGTTTGTTTGCCAATCTAATTAAAAAAAAAACAATAAAAAAATCACCGAAAACGATCTACCCACTCAAAATTTCTTTGGTAACATAGGTACATTAAAAAAAATACAGTCAAATTCAGCAAATTCTCCTTTTTTAAGTCCAATTTACCACATCTAAAATAATTACGTAAACTTTCTTCATACAACTCGTATCTAATATATTTCTTATTCAACCATGTCATACAGGTATGAGACTATCCGCGAGAGAACGAAAGTAAGCGACATAGCCCACACAATTAGCAAGTTGAAGTGGCAGTGGGCTGGTCATCTGTGTCACAGGACCGATGGCCGTTGGAGCAGACGGGTCCTGGAGTAGAGACCGCGTCTTGGAAAACGCAGTGTGGGACGTCCTCCGGTCCGTTGGACCGACGATCTACGTAAGATTGTCGGTGTAGGCTGGATGAGGATTGCGGGAAACCGGGATGTCTACCGCGAACTTGGGGAGGCCTATGTCCAGCAGTGGACTGCAATAGGCTGAGCTGACTGACTGACTGACATGTCCTACAAGTTATCATAAACTACATAAAAGCGATGTATTTTTTACAGGAACCCGAGAGAATTATAAGTATTCGTATTTCCACAAAGGGGACCGAGAAACTGTTAATGTTGACCCTCTTTCACACATTTAACTTGTAACATGGCGGCGTCCGAACAAAGAACTATCAATAAATGTCTTGAAAAGATTAATTATTTCACTTTTCAATTTTTATACCGAATGAAAATCATTTTCCGTATGTAAATACAGAAAAACACTTTTGTGAACCCCAAGAGTATTCGTTTATACTAAAACTCCTTGTCTATTAAGCCGTCTGTTGAAACTGTAGCCAATTAATTCACAGAATATTTTTAATATTTTTTTCTTATGTATATACTCGTACTAACTGCTACAATCACAAAATAAGGTAGAATCGAGCAGGCTATCTCTTGCTTCAAATATTTTCTTATAACCTGGAGCAACCCGACTAGAAACGTAACTCATCTTTATAAAATACCACAATCAGACAATACTGCCTTCAAAAGTTACTGTTTCGGTGATGAGAACGATAGCAAAGTTCCTGAAGATGCACGGTGACGACAAAAGAGATAGAGTCGGAAACGCTTGCGCTGTTGTTGCGGGCGTCCATAAGCTATGATAACCACTTTCCATTGGATTCTACGTACCCTTGTGGTATGAAAATATAATCATAAGCAACAACACCCTATAATGATCATTTCTATATGTGAAATTATCTGTCATTACTCAATACAGGACAGTGACAGGATAGAAGTCACTCTCCTCTTATAAGGGAAACCCTTTTTCTCAACTGTACCTATAAAATTTACAGGCGTGGCCAGTTTACGACAGATAACTTTTTTAACCTATTTTATAATATATTAGCAACAAAATTTTCTAAGTATGGTAAATTTTACAATACACATTTCCTAAGTCACTTAACCGAACATATCGCACCTTTTACCAAAAACTAGAATTGTTAATGAAAACACTAATGTAGCAAAAAATCGTTGAAACAATGTATTACAGTTAAATCCGTGTTAATATATTAATATGCAGTTATTTGATTAATTCAGTTTAATATTTAAATACACTAACGATGTATTCGCATGAAATATTGCAATAAAACACGAAAATTATGTATTATTGACGTATTAAGTAAATGTGGGTTTAACGCTAGATTCAATTTTATATGAAATTATGAAATAATTAACACTTATAATATCATAGAAGTTACGCTGAAATTGGTAGGAGCAAAAATAATATATAAACAATTAAAATTAAATACAAACAGAAGAACTCAGATACCTCAATCATCAGACCCCAGTGTAGTGAAATTTTGTGTCTGGAAATATATGACTATAGTAGAACACAACTGAGAATAATCAACAATCCACTTATTTCTCACTTCAAATCTATCATTACATCATCATCATTACAGCCTATACAGTCCACTGCTGGACATAGGCCTCCACAAGTTTACGCCAAAAATAGCGTGAACTCATGTGCTTTGCCCATAGTCACCACGCTGGGCAGGCGGGTTGGTGACCGCAGTACTGACTTTGTCGCACCGAAGACGCTGCTGCCCGTCTTCGGCCTGACTATTTCAAAGCCAGCAGTTGGATGGTTATCCCGCTATCGGTCGGCTTTATAGGTTCCAAGGTGGTAGTGGAACTGTGTTATCCCTTAGTCGCCTCTTACGACACCCACGGGAAGAGAGGGGGTGGCTATATTCTTAATACCGTAACCACACAGTAGTACTTTAAATCTATATCTATTACAAATTATCATATTTATAGCACAATAATCCCGCCAATAAATGACAAAGATGGCGACTGACCAATCAGAAAATTAGTATTAACTATACGGAAGATTGTGTCTGCATCTTTATGCTCTTCTAGTACTTCAACAAATAATAATCACAGTAAGGACAATAGAATTTTAAAATTATTAGAAGCATAAATTTAAATGATAACAGTATTTATTGTGTAACTACCCTGCAAAACAGATAACAAAGATAGCGACTGACTAATTGTAAATGAATAATAATAACCATTCGGAAGACAGTGTCATCATCTTTTTACTGTTTCGGTATTAAACGAATTAACAACAAGAGTAATATCAACCCAAATCCAATATTTTAATACTTGTCAGAATTACAAATTAAAATGCTAACACTATACACAGCACAAGCACAAACACCCAGATCGCGACAAACGTCTGTATAGCATATGCATTTTGTACTTATCATGTGTAAGGGTCTACATCCCAACCGCTAACGCAACCCCTTTCTGTGACCATTATGTATATAATACTAGTACATATGCAGACGTATGTATATGTTATTATTAGTATGACGACGCGTTGGCGCAGCGGTCACAGCACTGTTCATTGCACTGGCGGTCGCGGGTTCGATCCCCGCTCACGACAGACATTTGTATTATCCATATAGATGTGCGTGGGCGTTTGTAAATGTATTGTGTGTATTTCCGGACCCCGATACAGAAGAAAATCTAACTGGGGGCCGTTGAGTGCGAAACGTTTATTATGTTTATATATTATTACTAGCTGACTCGGCAAACGCTGTCTTGCCGCTTAACGCTATTTAAAAATAGGGGTTGGTGGTAGAAAGGTGAAAATTTAGGGTTGTATGTATTTTTCAACGCCAATAATCTATCTAAAAATTAAAAAAAGAAATTAGGGGTGGACTACTCTTAACATTTAGGGAGATGAAAAATAGATGTTCAATTCTCAGATCTACCCAATATGAACACAAAATTTCATGAGAATCGGAGGAGTTTAACTACAAACACCGCGACACGAGAATTTTATATATTAGATGTCACTGTCGTATAATATTTATTAAGTCAAATTATCACGCATTATATTCATCACATTAAGTGTAGACACTTTATACCACGGTTTCACATGCGTTAATTTGAATTAAAAAAAAAATAGCCTATAGAATTCATACGAAAATAGGCTATCCAACACAAAAATGATTTTTCAATTCGAACCGGTAACTTTTAAAATTAGCACATTTAAACAAACAAACAATTAAACTCTTAAGCTTTAAAATATTATTATAAATAAACACCTATTAAAATATTAATTCAAATAAATATTAGATCAAAAATCAACCCACAAAAGGAGCGATATTAATAGGACACGTAATACCGCTACGTTAGGATATCCGCTAGCTCATCCTATCATTAAATAACGTAATTTCACTAACATTTATGACTGTAGCTAGACGTACCGTGGCGGTTTATAGCCGATAATAAATAGGCTTTATAACACAAAAGCGGATTTTTTTTAAATAGGACCAAAATACATTTTTAAACGACTTCAAAAAAGTAGGAGGTTACTCAATTCAACCGTATACATATATGTATAATATATATATTTTTCTATGTATGTTCGGGGATAACTTCGTCGTTTATGAACCGATTTTGATAATTCTTTTTTTGTTGGAAAGGAGATATCCTAAGTGTGGTACCATGATAAGGAAGCTAGGATCTGATGGTGGGATCCCAGAGAAATCGAGGAAAACCCTCAAAAATCCGCATAACTTTTTACTGGATGTACCGATTTTGATGGTTTTTAATTTAATCAAAAGCCGATGTTTATCATGTGGTCACATTTAAATTTCGTCGAGATCTGAGTACAACTTTTGAAGTGATCTTTGAAAATGCGTATTTACTTGACTATTTTTTCGTCTACCTACGTTGTATTAATTGTCGATGTAACTGAAGTCGGTTTTTTTTAAAACAAACAATGTACCAAACAAACTCCGCAACTGAACTATATACATATAAAAGATTAAATTTGACCCTGTGTGGAAATTTGTAACATAGTGTTTAAAAGTACTTAATTTTCCAATATTTAATTAAATAATAAATAAATAAATATTTACACAATACACACACGGTCGTCTGTTCCTAAAGTAAGCAACTTAATGCTTGTGTTATAGGTAACAGCCGACTGGTAATAGCTACATATATTTTTTCGATAAACATACTTATACATAATACATATATAAATATTTATTTACTTATGTAAATAAATATTTATATTACACCCAGACTCGGGGTGGGAATCGAACCCACAACCCTCGGAGCAGAAAGCAGGGTCACTACAAACTGCGCCAACGGGCTAGTCAAATTCAATTAAAATATATCTGTATTTCAAGACGTTATTCTGAGTAGTGGGTAGTTCTAAGTAGGGCCGTAAAAATTTAATAATTAACATTCGGTGATTAATAGACAATCCCCGATTTAAATTTAAAAAAAAATGACAAAATTGAGTAGGAGCGAAAAAACCCCACGCTATGCCACGGCGTTGCGCGCTATCAATTGAAACAAACAAATATTTTTATATTTAAATACTAGCGACCCGCCCCGGCTTCGCACTTCTTCTTCGGGTGTAATGCTGATACTAAATATACTACAGAATGTCTTTAATTATAGTGTGAAGCTAGCTTATGACATGTTTATTAACATAATAACAACAACATTCACATATGCGTCGTTAGATTACACGTTGTTACAGAATGCGTTAAAGAAATAAAGGTTCACTGCTCGTTCCCCGTAGGGTACTCCAAGTATTCTTTTAAAAAAATATTCAATGTACAGTTTTGACTTTCCTACCATTTTATTATATGAATAGATAATCACATTTATTTTTAATTTAAATTCATATATCTATCTTTTTTATGTATTTTTATTAAATATTTACGTTTACAAACCTACTAGAACCTCAGGAGAAGATACGGAAGCTTCGTGGCCAATTGCTTTTGAGATTAATTCCGAGTCATCTTTCACTCTGATTAAAAGCGAAATAGTCACCAGCTCATCAAGAAATGTCTCAAACTGGAGATAGCCACGTAAAGCAAGGACATTTATTTTTTTTTTTGAGACGTATAAGGTAACTAAGAAACGAACTTCATATAAAAATACTTTAAAATTTTGATTAAAATTATGAGCCTGCCTCTTACTTTTTTACTATTTAATTTTTTGTCGGAGATCTAGCTATAATCATCTTTACTCCTAATATGATCATTATAAACATTCAACGATAATCGCCAACATTATTTTTTTAAAAATATCTTATAACATAATACACACACGGTCGTCTGTTCCCGTGTTTAGCAACTTAATGCCCGTGTTACAGGTAACAGTCGACTGTTATAGCTAAATATTTTTTTTGATAAATATACATTGAAATAATACATATATAAATTTATAAATACACATATTACACCCAGTCTCAGGCGGGAATCGAACCCGCAACCCGCGGAACAGAAAGCAGGGCCACTACAAACTGCGCCATCGGCACCGGGCTAGTCAATCTACGATCAACTGCTTTGACACCATCTCAAGTATTACTATTTACAATTACGTCATTTTACATACTTAATCACTCGAAATATAGGATAGTCCTTTAAGGTCAAGGGTTTTTTATTTATTTATAGGGAACCCCAAAAAAGGCTAAGTTATAATGACATTAAACTTTTAATTAAATGTTCCAATTCTTTCGTGTGTTTAAGGCTGGCTGTGAACACGCGAACCACGCATTTGCCGCGAAGCTTTCCCGAGCTTTAACGAAAGCGTTAATAGAACTTCGTTGTAAGAACTCAGGTATTAACTTAAATACTAGACTATTAATCATAATACTAGGTTATTAATTCTTCTGTTACTTTCTATAATGTTATATAATAAGGCAATTCATTTAGTTAAGTATACACTATTTTCTTGTTTATAAATGTAACTAACTTTTTACTAATTTTCACAAAAATCAATTTTAAAAACGCCTCACTTGACAGCCCCCATTAGAATGCTGATCCTGTGTCGGGAGTCGGACACACACAACAACAAGCCTAAACGCCCAGACAACGACAGACATCTGTTAAATCTATGAAAATATTTGTCGTTTAAGGGACTCGGCTAATTTCTGTAATATCCCACTACTGGGCATAGGCCTCTTTCCCCATGTAGGAGAAGGACCAGAGCTTAATCCACCACGCTGCTCCAATGCGAGTTGGCGGATATATTCCTACTATGAGCAACGATCGCTATCAGGTGTACATGATAACAACCGGGACCGACGGCTTAATGTGCTCCCCGAGGCACGGTGGGCAGACCTACAAGGACTGCACAAACACCCAGACCACGGCAAACACCTGTATGGCCAATACAAATGTTTGTCATGTGTGGGGATCGAACCCGCAACCGCCAGCGCAACAGGTACAATCCATAAGGTATTTATTATTTATTATTAAGAAATTGGTATAGTACGACATAGATCAATTAGTTATTGATTTACTTTATTCTTTTTGACTTGAAATTTAATAATAATGTAAAAAATTTAATATCGATGGTTCATTACTCTAACCTGATTTTTAAAGGTTCAACCATTTTGAACGTAACTTATTAAAAAGAAACCCGCGAAGACCGGAGCGAAGCCGATTTTTCCTTGAAAACTTTTGCTATGCCGGAGCACGTGCTGAAATTAAAATAACGGAATATATAACAGGATTGTTTCAGAATTTCCATTAGAAGGTTTCGCTGTAATAAACATGTATAAAAATAAGAAAACATAAGTCTTGTATTGATACAATTGCTTTTATTTGTATGTTTTAATAGTCTATCCTTCAGAAACTGTATAAGGCTCATGATAGATGAAATTTCGAGACAAATGCCTATGAAACTCTAACACTGATTGTGTGTTCTCCCCATATATTTTTTTTCACATAACGGTCCTTATATCCTTTCTCAAGGAATAAGCTCCGTCAGTCATTTAAAATATAACATTAAAACGAAGTTTTTTCGAACTATAAATGAATTGCGAACTTGAAAATACTCGAAATCTGATGATTATTAAATGCAGCTTATGAGCGGGTATTAAGTCTGACACAGAAGCCGCGCCGTACCACCAATTTAGGTCGTTCTTAGAAGCCTCCGGAGACTAATAAGCCGTACGGAAAAATGGTATATTCCTTTACATTACCTGCTATAAGAACATATGGTTTTAAGATTAGTATCTATAGATTTTTTATCTCTAAATATTGGAAATAAATTATTATTGTGGCTTCAGATTGGCATCGCCTTCTTGTGTTTCAGGGGGTCCATAAACTATGGTAATCGCGTACCATCAGGTAAGCCATAGACTTGTTTGCTGACCTAGTTGTGAAAAAATTTAAAATTGTTACTATATTTTATTCATCCCACCTCTTATCTCATGTATGAGTACTGTCGTTATCATCATTCATTTATTTAATTACGTAGTATTATTGTCCAGATGTCGAGAAGTAACATAGAGCATGATAATGAAAAATAAATTAAATCTACAAAATTATCAATGTCTCTTTGTTGTAAAAAGCCTTCTTATTTTGACATTTTGTAGCAAAAATTAGCCTTATTTGCCACTGCAGGCTAGCAGATGTAAATATGTTAGTCTCATTCCCTCATCATCCGACTTTTGAACCAACCACCACATTAAAAATCATCACAACCTCATTTAATAAATGCACAAATTTCCGTATTACTAAATCCATATATCTTCGTCAATGATGAAACATATGACTGGCTATCACAGATTTTACAATTTAAATTCGGTTACATATCGACGACGCGTTGACGCAACGGTCACAGCACTGGTTTGTGGCTGTTGTGCTGGCGGTTGCAGGTTCGATCCCTGCACATAACAAACATTTGTATTGGCCAAACAGGTGTTTGCTGTAGTCTGGTTGTTTGTGCAGTCCTTATGGCCCTCCCCGCTGTGCCTCGGAGAGCACATTAGGCCATCGATCCCGGTTGTTATCGTGTACACCTGATAGCGATCGTTATTCATAGTAGGGAATATATCTATCAACCCGCATTGGAGCAGCGTGGTGGATTAAGCTCTGATCCTTCTCTTACATGGGGAAAGAGAACTATGTCCAGCAGTGGGATATTAAAGGCTGAAGCGTTACAAATCGACTCCGAAATTCCAGTATATGTATGTATACAAATATAATTAGGAAAGTCATTGACATTTGTCACTTCCATGCACGGTCAGAGCCTAATTAGCAGATTAGTTCCGCGCTGTTCGGTCGGTCGCAACAGAATTCGTTAAATTAATCCACTACTAAAAACATCTAACAACGGATTACCGTGTTGCGGTGAGCTGATCACTTTAGCACATTATCAGAGCTGTGCTCATTCAAGCCCTTGATTGTTTACGATTTAAGCCCTATGTACTGTGGCTTTGATTTACTCATTTCTAAGTCAGCAAATTAATGAGAGTTTCTAGTTTAACATTTATTGCTTTTGCGTGCTTTGTAAAGATTTCTTCACACGTGTTAACTTAGCAATTAATATGACAATATTAGAAGATCTAAATAGATAGCGGTTTTAAATGAGAGTAAAATTGTTTCTCTCTCTTTCAAACATTTACGGGATCGTTGAATCTTTAACATTTTTATGGCGAAAAAAACTAAACAAATAATAATATAGCCTACTTAATTTGTAGTATATACTCAAATCGTGCCAAATATTGATTGAAGAAGAGATATATATATATATAAATAACTTTTAGTAAGACTTCCTTATTACACAATACTTCTTTCTCTCTCGTTCTTTCTCACCGTCCTTTACTCTCTTCTGCTCTTGAAAATTTTCCGCATATCTTTTACAACGACTGATTATTTCCAATTTTCAATTTTAATTCTGAGAGATTATTTTTATCTCCATAACTAATTTTTTCTTTGTCTCAGACAGGAAATATACCAGACAGACTCATTAGGTGTCTATCACGTACTAATCACGTAAGAGGGTCTTTTACATATCCGGTTTTATCGTAAAACATAAAAATAATAAAATTCATCGATCCCTATTTATTTTATAAACAAAATTAAAAAACGCTTCAATTAAACATGTATGAGTATATCAATTATCAAAGACGACGTCATCGGAAAATTCACATCCCAATTATGTTATGTTAATTTAAATTAAATAAAATTAATTTATATTGTGATATTTTGACATAATTAATTAATTTATATAATAACAATAACGAACGCCTCGTGTACAAAGATAGCTTGTCAAGAATAAATGGTTTGAGAAAACAAGCTTATTAAAAATCTGATTTAAAAGCTTAGCTTTGTTAAAAGTTAACTTTGAAATATAGGTAAAAGAAGAAAAGAAAAAAGTATATTTAAAAAATGAAGGTACTTATACTACTGAATAACCTTTGACCTACTGAAAAAAATAACCGATGACGACGCATACCCTGTGTGCGTAAATAACTAAAAATCGTAGACTTAAAAAAAATACCAAAACCTGAGCATTAATATTTAATGTAAATAAGATCGTTATATAGGTAATGATTAACATTATTTAACGCAACTATCCAAACGTTAAAACAATCCAAGTTTCAAGTTTCCAAACTCCTCCCAACTCCGCCCGCTGGCCAGCGGATCCATCGCTATCAGAGCAGCACTTAATTCCGCTGATAGCTGATAACAATAGTTTATTGTTTACCGCCCCTTAATGCATCAACTCGCTAACTAGAATTTAAATGTAAATATATTTGTGTAAACACCCCTTACCTTTACGTCGGCTGTTCTGTTATTTATTTTGCTTTTTACTTGAAGCCTTATAATTAGTTTTAATCTTTTTGGGCGGCGTATCTTGTTAGTACAGTTTTACTTGTAAATTTGTTGAAATACTAAATGTTTCTGCCTTTGTGGTGTATTTTAAAACTGTGTAACAAAACAACAGTAACAGTTTACACAAGACCACAGCTAAATAATGGTGTGTGCTCGCAAACGAAAAGAACCGACTTTAATTTTTTTTTAAACGTTGGTAGATGAAAAATTGTCAAGTAAATACGCGTTATCAAAGATTTCTCAAAAATTACTCATCACATCTCAATCAAATTCAAATGGGACTACAATACAAGTCAGGAGCGTAGCTACTGCCGTATCAGCCGTGTCCATAAATATTTATTTTAATTTAATGCAAGCATTTTTCTTTCATTTGTGAGAAATCTTTAGCCTTCTTTTGGGCCCCCTAACTATATTTGATACAGGGGATACCCCTCAAAAGCACGTCTCGCCACTGATAAAAGTATCAGCTTTCGATTAAATATGAATTATCAAATTCGGTACCAAGTAAAAAATTATACGCATTATTAAGATATAACTCGAAAAGTACTTGTTAGATCTCAGTTAAATTTAAATGGGACCACATGACAAGCGCCACCTTTTGATTAAATAAAAGAATAATTGAAATGTTATAATATTTATTGTAAAAATTGAAGAATTCTTGCAGCCCTCACATTCAATAGGCTTCTTAGTTAATAGTTTTCTGATATTATAAAAACAGCATATTTCATCTTCCGAACATCCAAAACGTTAACTCCTAACAATATTTTTAACAGCTCCTTTTTAGTAGTACCATAGTAGTATTCAAAAAAGACTTCAAATAATATTTAACTTATAGTTGCATGTGTATGATTTAAAGAAGTGTTGGATTAAAAGACGTAGCTCAGGTTTTTATCACTATATATTTAAAAATAGAAAAAATTAATAGTAATACGCCGGTCGCTAGATGTAACAGATTATAAGAGAGAGACAAGTATTTATTAAAGCGCACAGACTGCACAAATAGGCGCGAAATTCAAATAAAGAACATTATGTTCAACAAAAAGTTTATATTTAATAGAATAATAACGCATTGTCATAAAAATATAGCGGCATAAGATTAAGCACTTCCAGTATTTTTCAGTTAGTGTTAAGCACAGCCGGAGGCGTGCAGTAACAGCGGTGCAATAGTTTTTTTTTTTTTTAATGAGTAACTGCGGAGTTTCGTATTACTACTAAACTGATATACACTATAATATGTAAAATGACGAAAGTAGAATTTTATTACTAGTTAGATAACAGCTAAATAATACTGCTTTCAAACAGTGTTCTTGTGGTAAGTATCGTGACCAGAGATCCCGGGTCGGGTGTAAGGTCGGCAACGTGTGATGCTTTTGGTGTTGCAGGCGTCTATAAGTTACGGTAATCGATTACCATCAGGTGAGTTACCGCTAGTTTATTGACTTTAGTTGTATAAAAAAAAAATTGATGTTTGATTTTATGTGATAGTTCAAATCACACAAAGCCAGCAAAGAAAGCAATGGTGTATTTGTGAGTGAAAAGCTCTCATAAATCAACCCCTTCTGAACAGGTCCAGATAGAATTAAACAAATCTACAAGATTTATTTACTGCTCTAATTACTGTAAACGCAGTCTTCTGTTGATAAGTAATTCCTGAATTTTGTTAACAGAGTAATTATTACGACTTTTATAAGGAAACGGGAAAAGGGCTATTTAAATTATTTCTCTTTATAAAAATAAAACATAATTTTTGGACATTGAAATACAAAAGTTTAAAGAAATAGATACTAACTAATTAGTTGTTATATCTGCAACAGTTTTGCAGTATACTTATTATGAATCGATTTTGATATAAGGCCCCGGTATGAAAAAAATATGAAGAGCAAAATATACGAAAGAATGACCTCGTTGTTTCTCGTAACGCCATCTATCGGAAAGATAAACTACTTAGAAAACATCGTCTACCCCACCCAATAGCTTGACTTTTAACTCTATTTAATAATTTATTTTCGACGGAACTTTTCAAGGCTATTTAAATAAGGTTAATTTTGATTTTGATTCATTCTATAACGGTCTAATTAGGATTTTTTAGACTAACTACATTTTACTTTTTGAAATTTAAGAATTCCTTTTTTGAAATTCAATTTTATAATCAAATATTTTGCCTTAGAAAATGATATATTTACTTCGCGAAGTCGGAAAGTTTAATGCCAGTTTGTCATTCCTTCTCGCGTTGGTACAATATTTGTCGCAATTTCAAGGTAGTATTTTGAATCTAATTTATAATCATCATCATCATCATCATTCCAGCCTATTGCAGTCCACTGCTGGACATAGGCCTCCATAAGTTCGCGCCAAAAATGCGTGAACTCATGTGTTGCCCATAGTCATCACGCTGGGCAGGCGGGTTGGTGACCGTAATTTATAATGTATACATTTATATACTAACATTTTTTTAATCATCTTATTAACAGAACATTTATCATTTTCATATTTTCTCAATTACTTTAATATATTAAAAAATCTGGATTCAAAACAGCTATAAAAAACTGTGTGTGTCAGCTCCAACGCACGACTGGAGTTTACTCCTTCAGTTCGACTGTCTAAATAGGCACAAAAAGCTTACTAGTCTAAGAAAAAGATTAATACCATATCAAATGGTAAATAAACGAATTAAATAACGCCATCTATCGGAACCCTATTGAGCTCCGATAGATGGTGTTATTGTACAAAAACGTAATGAGGTCATTCGTTCAGTAGATTACACTTCTCATATTTTTTTCCACACCGGAGTTCATAGGTATATGAAAATCAATTCCTAAAGAGAAAATTAGAATAAAAAGTGTGCGTGTGCGTGCAATTCACACACGCTAGAAGTAAACTTTGTGAAAATTTCGTTTAGAATCAAAGAAGCTTCACTTGAAAAGCCAAACAAGTACACAGAAGTATATACGAAGGTCGTATATGAAATATATTAGGAAATACATAATCGAATTCCCACTTAAAACTTCAAGCTCTCAATCAAAGTTCCAGAACCTAGACCTTAAAACAGATATTCTGTTACGTTTATTTCATTATTGTTCATATAAACCTCTATGATACGCTTTAGTCTAATTCACTAAACATTAATTAATCGCACGATACAAATCCAGGTCTTCTGAATTGTTGCCTGCTTACACAAACTAATAAATATGTTATATAGTAGCAATAAAGAACATTTTAGCTTGAATGGTTCGCGTGGATTTTGGGTAGTTAAGGTCCTATATCTTCATGCATTATCTTATTCATTAGTTTATGTAAGAACCGTCCTCAAAAGACTTCCAATATGTATTTTAAAACCTTGTATTAAAAAAATATTAGTAAGTTAAGGTAGGCCTTTATATGTAAGTGACACATGCTTGGTTGCTTCATTCATAAATCGGTTTTAGACAACCTCATACATGTTCTAAATGTAACGCTTCGTAACGTAAACGATTCGTTTTGTTCACTTAATTATTATGTATAGATGAAAAAAATGTTTGCTGTTGAACGAAATACTAGGGCTTACCATTTATTTTATTTATCTATTCCGTCCATGCATATTCACCACCACTGCCGGCGTCAGCTCCAAACACCAGACACGGAAATCAAAATATTTTTGTTGCTTTCTTCACACCCACACAACCAAGGTGTTTTGTAATATTGTTCAGATTTAAAAACACGCGGAATATATTTAGTTTTCGTACTACAATTTTCAGTAAGTGCAATTTCAGGACGTGGTGGCCCCTTAGCTTATGTTCGAGACTTTTTCTTTAGAAAACTTTTTCGAACAGAATGGTTTGTATATACGCAACTGGAGCTTAATCCTTAAAAAACAATTACGATGACATTTTAAAATTATAATAATCTTCCATTAAATTAATAAAAATTATAATTAATTAAAACACTAGAAACTCAAATTAAAAAATAATTTTACGGAGTCCTCTCGTGACCATAGTTGCTTTAAAGTATCCGAAACGTCGGGCATCTAAAAAACTTAATAAACCGCGATATAATCCGAAAAATATTCACTTCAGCCTATCGCAGTCCACTGGTGAACATTGCCTCCAACAATCGCGGGTTGGTGACCGCAAGGCGGGTTTTGTCGCACCGAAGACGCTGATGCCCGTCTTCAGCCTGTGTATTTGAAAGCCAGCAGTTGGATAGTTATTCCGCCATCGGTCGACTTTCTAAGTTCCAAGGTGGTAGTGGAATTGTGTTATCCCTTAGTTGCCTCTTACGATACCCACGGGAAGAGGGACGACTATATTCTTTACTGCCGTAACCACACGGCGAAAAATGTTGTTTCATTACAATGAGTGAAATTCGCGTAAACGTTATAAAACAATACTGTATATTGTATATTGGTAGAGTAAGCGACTATTTATATCTTCCTGCAGCTAAAAGGGCAGTAACGTGTTCCCTGTTCAGCGTCACTCTCAGAATTGTTGCTTTGACATTGTTGCACACGACCTTACTCCATATATATGTTTCCTACCGCACACCTTATATCGATTTTTAAGAATTAAACTCTAAAAAAGACAAAGGATCTTGTTTTATAAAAGCGAAAAAGAAATCGTTTAACAATATGGATGAAAGATTTTCAACAAGTAGAAAATTGCTTTAACAAATCTAATTTCACGGCACCAACAATAAATACACAACTCGTTTTATATCGGAACTAAGTACAACCATTTTCTAAGAGATTTTCCTAGAAAAAAATTTAATCATAATATTCTGAGAAAGTGAGACGAGTGAAAAGCATCGTTGTAATGGATTTTCAATAAAAATAGGAAATGAAAAATAAATTTCCAATAGATCTAGAAATCTTACTGAAACAGAAATTAATCGATTTGTTTTTATCAAAAAGTATTTTAGATGATTGAATTAAATATTCAGATTTACATTTTTTAATCTAAAACTATACAATTTCTAAACGTTTTTAGTACGCTTCAAAAGTTCCTTTAAAACGTCATTCCACAGATAATTATAGTAACTGTTACGCTACAATAACCACAGATTACAAATGAAGTAGGAGAAGTCAAAAATTTAAATAATAATTGTGTTCTTTCCAAAATCGAGGGGAACCTTCGAAAATCGTAGTGGCGACTAGTGCGTTTGTTAATTTGTTTCGACTACTTATATTATATTACTTGTCGATGTAATTGAAGTCGGTTGTTTTCGTTTTTCTAGTAAACACAATTATAATGATACTTTCAAATTAAATCATGTCTTACATGACATACGGCGACACTAATCCCACACGACTTCTTCATTCATACAATCTTGAATCACATCATATTCTTTTTGGAATAATTCGAAAAAAAATAATCAAATATTTTTAAAAATTTAACTGTTCATACAAGTAATTTAAAAAATATTAAACATCGCCATCTACGCCAGTTCATGAACACTCATTCGTCACTTATCATTTTCCAATTTACGTCAGTTTTATTAACAGCCAGCGTTCGGGTCGTGTGAGTAAAATGCGACGCGACTGGCGAAAATTATGATGGCGTTCACCTGTTACATCATATATTCATTATTTCATTTTAAGGTTCTGTGATCAAAGATTTTTTTTATTCAACTACGTCGACAAACAAGCGTACGACTCACCTGATGGTAATTGATAACCGTAGCTTATAGACGTCTGCAACACCAGAAAAGTACTCAAGAGTGTGTTAGTTGGGTGTGAGTGTGTTGTGTGGGTCTTCTGTAAGGTCGAGGTACTTCCACAGATGGTCTGCTCCAGATTATTATCATCACATCATCACATCAGCCTTTCGCAGTCCACTACTGGACATAGGCCTCCACAAGTGCACGCCAAAAATGGCGTGAACTCATGTGTTTTGCCTATAGTCGGGCAGGCGGTCGGCTTTTTAAGTTCCAAGGTAGTAGTGGAACTGTATTATCCCTTAGTCACCTCTTACGACACTCACGGGAAGAGAGGGGGTGGCTATATTCTTTGATGCCGTAACCACACAGCACACAGATAATTATTATATTATTTTCTGACCTTGTAAACGAAACCAGATTATATCTTACTATGAAAATTACCGCTCAACTTTCGCCTGCCTAAAATAACTAAGCCGTTTAGGGTCTACGAGTTACTTCAAGGTCTCATTTAATTAATTATTATTATAATGAAACTAGTTCATAAGCCTGTAACCGACAGGTAACGTAACAAGTACGCCTTTATCTTAACTTAACTGCTAATACTTCAAAGCACACGTACATAGGTGTAGATAACACACAGGTGTTAAGACTTTCGTAAGATCCCTTTACTAAATGTCTAAAAAAGACTGTATAAAAGGGAAAGTTAACATTTTGCAAGTTAAATGTTATTCTATAAGCTTTTTTATATATCACTAGGTCGGCAAACAAGCGTACGGCTAACCTGATGTTAAACTATTACCGTAGCTTATAGACGTCTGCAACACCAGAAGCATCGCAAGCGCGTTACCGACCCTACCCCCAATCCCCTCCAGGTGCTCTGGTCGCCTTACTCACCACAGGAACACAACACTGCTTGAAAGTAGTATTATTTAGCTGTGATCTTCTGTAAGGTCGAGGTACTACCCCAGTCGAGCTGCTCCATATTTCCAGCAGGAGCTTTTAGATGAAAAGATTTGGTGGACCTCAACTTCAAATGTTTTTTATACCACTAGATATGCAAACAAGCTTTTGGTAAGCGTAATCGTAAATGGTCATCGAAGTTTTTTGAAGCTTGTGACGCTGCCGTCAATTTAACGCACCTCCACAGCTCTGGCAGACTCATTTGCACAAGAACACAATATTACTTGACTACAATATATTTTATATGATCTAAAAATCAACGAGTCAAATGAGAAATGTGTTCTGTCAAACTTACAGCCTAAATAAGAATCAATTCACTCTTGATGTTGACATTGAGACACAATTATTATCAACATGACAATGCTATAGCAAATAATTATCTCAGTGAATATTTAAAGCATGTTCGATTAAAATCCTTCTCTGAACTTGAATTAAAGCGAATCAAAAATTCTTTATTTAAATTGCCTTCAAATATATTAGTATTTAATTAATTAATATTATAATAATGCTCGTGATACTCCTACTAAATCGGAGAGTGGATTCTATTGAGACGAATAAGCAAAAAAAAATATTTCCTTTAATAATTCTTCAGCGCATTGATCTAAGATTTAAAATTCAGACATATCTCGTGCAAAAAAGTCAATATGATATTGATAAAGCTAAATTATAAAATAATAAACCAGACTACGAGAAAAAGAGCCAGATATGACGACCTCACTGCCGATCTAATATAAACTTTTAGTTTTAATTACGACATCCATTAACACCGATAACTTATCTTATTCCCACATTCAAAGGCGTCTTAACGTAATAGTTACATCATCGCTAAAGGAAATACGAGCCCCGATCTCTGCCCCCCATCCCCCGACTGAGAACATTTCGACGGACACCGGAGTAAGTTAATTATGCTAATAGCTTAGCTTCTCTGAATGTTTTCCCGGTTCAAATGTCTCAAATTGAAATATAGTTTATGGATGAATTCGACATTATCATTTATTTAGAACAACTGATTCAACATCTTCCTTAGTGTTGCCCAAATTCAGTCTTGGTCTTGCAGTCTTGGTCTTGTTCTTGCGTTTTTGCAAGACCAAGACCAAGAACAAGACCGCGTATTTTTAGCAAGACCAAGACCAAGACTGACCGTGCAAGACTTGAGCAAGAACAAGACATAGCCTGCAAGACTCTTGCGTCTTGCAGCTAGGACTTAGCGCTATTTCACTGAGTAGTTAGGTGTAACAGTTCGGTGTATAGGTAGGTACGCTTAGGAATTCTATGAGACGCAAAAAACTGTATCAAAGAATATGAAAAACTGGACCTATGCGCATTACGACTAATACCATAAACATAGCGAATAAAAAAATATCTATTAAAATCAAACTGAGTGCATGCATAGTTATGTTTTAACCATCGGCACTTTGATAATGCGGCATCAAAGGTTTTGTACTTACTTCTCAAAGAAATTTGCCGCTTTTCGGAAGTACATGGTTATGATACACGCGCCGGCGGCTTCTTTTGAAATCTAAAACAATCGTTGCCGCCACGCCGAAATCATAACATTTGACACTATTTGATTGCCGCCATAGGGCGTAGGTATACTCATGCAAAATAATTTCGAATTTTAAGAGTACCTACAGGTGTTCCAAAGAATAAATAAGTTTCAGAGTGCTTAGAATGAAAATGAATACATTATACTGATCACGCAAGTAGTATTATGATTAGGATAAAATGGTAAGGATAGGTAGTAGATGTCATATTAATTCATTCTAGTAAGTATATATTATAATATTGATTACTTATATGGTTTTAAACTAATTACTTAGGTACTATTATTGTACATTTAGTCATTATATTTCTTAAGTTTTTACAAGAAAAAATAGCAAAAAGTGTTCAAATATCACCCGTTTAATAAATATTGTAGCCACTTTTAAATATACTTGAAACGTGTAAAAAAATTCTACAAAACTAATAAAATAATATAAAAAGCGTAGGTACTTACCTACTAATAAAATAAAAAGCCTGCGATAAGAGTTTTGTATTACTTACCAGCCCGAATATCTCTGAGAGAGATGATGAGAGTAAGTATTTACTAGCTGTGCCCGCGACTTCGTCCACGAGGAATAGTAACTTTGGAGGTATAGTGACGTTCAGGACTTATTTATTTATTTTAAAACTTCTGTCATCAAACATACAAACGAACTCTTCAGCTTTATAATATTAGTATAGATGTACGCCAAAACATTCACTTATATGTAAAGAATAGTGATTGGCACTAATTCTTTACATATATTTTATTCACGCGTCGCGTCTGTACAAGTAGGTAATATTTAGTGTGTGTTTGTACGCCGCACGCGGCATTGTTTGATTTGCGGCGGCATCCTTTTCATAGAGCCGGCACGTGGCGAGGCGGCGAGACAAAATGCTTAAACATTACAAGAAGAGCAACTGGATTTATTGTACTTCTTTAATTTTAGACCCAAGGCATAAGGCTCAGACTTTTGACCTGACAATGTGGGGGAAGCAACTTAAAACAGAAAGTCTGCGCAAGTTCAATGAACTTTATGAAGAATATAAAAGTCTACACTCACTGAACAAATCTCTGGAATTACCAGAAAAAGAAAATAAAGTATGTGATGAAGATGAAGACGTAATAGACTTTGATAAACTCTATGAATGTCCCTCGACGTCATCTGGATCTTGTCTTCAAGGCTTAGTGATAGACGAGTTGGAGGAGTACCTGAGAAAACCAAGAACTGCCAGCTCGGAAGACATTTTAGATTGGTGGAGGACGCATGAGACAGAGTATCCGATTTTATCGAAAATGGCCCGTGATTTTCTCTCAATACCTGCAACTTCAGTACCTGCTGAGAGGTTATTTTCTAAAGCATCATTAGTAATTAGAAAACATAGAAATAGGTTAAGTGATGAGTCAGCCAGATGGTTACTTTGTATTAATTCTTGGTCAAAAAAATTGATATAAAGTATCATAACCTAATGATAAAGCTGTTGATTTGTGTTGTATTTTATTTTTTATTCAAATAAATGATAAATCGTAAAACTCTTTTATTAAATTTCTTATAAGTTGAGGGTTCAATCTCTTTCTAGACAGATAAGTATTGTTCTTTAAAATACAGTCAAGTTATTGTAATTAATTTGTTTTTTTACATGTTTTAGCAAATGTAAGCTTATAAATCATAAATGTTTATTAAGAAACAGTTACTTCCATGGAAAACGACATATAGGTCAGTTGATTTTTCGAATTTCTTATCAAATCTTCAGTTATTTATTAATCTGCTTGATCTTTACTATAGCTATGTTAATTCAAGCTCACAGTGTTCCAATTCTAATACGTTTTTCTAAGATTTAAAGTAAACTTTAATAAATAGTAATAGACTAATAGGTAATTGCAAGACTTGCAAGACTCTTGCTGCAAGACCAAGACCAAGACCAAGACTGGGAGCGCAAGACCAAGACCAAGACCAAGACCAGGTGTAGTGGCGCAAGACCAAGACCAAGACTGGCTAAGTCTCGTCTTGTTCTTGCATTTGGGCAACACTAATCTTCCTGTGTTTCGAATTAACGAATATTGTACCTAATATCTCAAGTTCTAAGTTCTAAGCAAGCATTCGATCTATTTAGATGAAACTTGCACTAGTTAAGTTGGTCTAACATAAACATTTTTTTAAACGGTTTTATTTAGCTCACCCCGTTTCTTTTATTTATTTTTTATTATTTATTCTTGGGTCAAATTTAGTAATTCAAATTTCACCCTCTTCCTGTCAACCGATTAATCTGAAATTTTGTATACACTTTGGATTTTGGTGACAATACAATTATGTTTATTCATTATCATTATAAATTCAAGATGGCCGCCGCTACAAAATGGCGGATAATTTATGTTTTATTAATCCCATCAATATGGGTATCAAATGAAAGGGCTCAACAAGCAGAATACAATATACTATAAAAAATTGAAATCCAAGATGGCGGCCGCTACAAAATGGCGGATAACGTAGGTTTTATCAATCCCATCAATATGGGTATCAAATGAAAGGGCTCAACAAGCAGAATACAATATACTATAAAAAATTGAAATACAAGATGGCGGCCGCTACAAAATGGCGGATAACGTAGGTTTTATCGATCCCATCAATATGGGTATCAAATGAAAGTGCTCAACCAGTATAATCAATGTACTATATAAAATTAAAATCCAAGATGGCGGCCTCTACAAAATGGCGGATAACTTAGGTTTTATCAATCCCATCAACATGGGTATCAAATGAAAGGTCTCAACAAGTAGAATACAATTTACTATGCAAAATTGAAATCTAAGCTGGTCGCCGCTACCAAATGTCTGATAACAATTTTTTATCAATCCCACCAATATGGGTATCAAATAAAAGGTCTTGACAAGAAGAATACAGTGCACTATACAACCTCAATATTTAAGATGGGCCTTGCAATAATGAAGCACTAAATGAATTAAACAGAATGCGAAATAAAAACTAAAAACTAGAAAATAAAAATAGGTAAAAAAACTTTTTAAGTTAAACGGTTTTATGTTAAACATACATTGCAATGTTTAAGATAAATTAATGTACTAAAAACCAAAAAATAATAAAATAGATACAGTCGTGGGAATTATAAACATATGCATAGACTAGACTAAAATAAAACCGTGGGGCACGTCAATTGTCTACAAATTATCGACTTAATATGCGATAGAAGAATCGTTTAATTTGTCGTTAAAATAGGCAGTTGGCCCGCAGACGGTGAGGAAATTACTTACTATTTTCTTGCTCATGGAAATTCCAATAGTTATACACTCCATGTAAATAAAAGAGATGTTTCAACTAGTTTATCGTTGGACATTCACAGTGCTGGCTGGCGAGGAATCGTTTCACTGCTCGTAGTTTGTCTTTAATCGACAAAACATATGATAAAAGTACTACTCGCTCACCACTATGAAACCCTAAAACTCGCTTATAATCGAGCTTGCTAGCTTGTTTCCACATTCTAGCCCTACTTATCACACGTCCATCGTTGTCGGTTGAACAACTGCCTAATTATAGTGTAACATTACAAAACAAACATTTTAATCAACGATTGTAGACAATTGACGTGCCCCACGGTTTTATTTTAGTCTAGTCTATGCATATGTTTATAATTCCCACGACTGTATCTATTTTATTATTTTTTGGTTTTTAGTACATTAATTTATCTTAAACATTGCAATGTATGTTTAACATAAAACCGTTTAACTTAAAAAGTTTTTTTACCTATTTTTTTTAATATCATATCAAAAACCGACCGTTCCAGCGGGCATCGAACCTGCATCTCCGACTGACCGTGTCGGTGCTCTAGCCAATTAAGCTGTGAAACGATCTACTCGCTAGATCGAAATTTTTGATATATGATAATTTTTTATATTCGGTCTAAGCGACCTGTGGGTAGCACAAAAAAATCATACGAATTGGTCTAACATATCAAGCAATACTTTACTCAGTAGGTTTTGTGTTATGCCTGGATAAATTTACAATCAGACAGACACATAAAAAATATAAAAATAATATTTTTGGTTTCTATGAAGACTCTGTAAAGATCCTTCTTAAGAAAAACTTTATACAATAAAAAAAACTAAATATGTTTTTAAAAATATATGTATATATTGACTAGCCCGTTGGCGCAGTTTGTAGTGACCCTGCTTTCTGCTCCGAGGGTTGTGGGTTCGATTCCCACCCCGAGTCTGGGTGTAATATAAATATTTATTTATATATTTATATATGTATTATTTATAAGTATGTTTATCGAAAAAAAAAAAAATATGTAGCTATATACCAGTCGGCTGTAACCTATAACACAAGCATTAAGTTGCTTACTTTAGGAACAGACGACCGTGTGTGTATTGTGTATTTACATTTATTTATTTATTTATATTAAAGACATACACTAATATACGCGTATGATCTTGAAATCATTGCCTCATTTAAGTAAATTTAATAATATAATAATAATAGCCAAACAATTTCCAGTTACTTTTTAACCGACTTCCAAAAAAGGAGGAGGTTCTCAATTCGACTGGATTTTTTTTTTTTTATGTATGTTACATCAGAACTTTTGACTGGGTGGACCGATTTCGACAAATTTTGTTTTAATCGAAAGGTGGTGTGTGCCAATTGGTCCCATTTAAATTTATTTGAGATCTAACAACTACTTTTCGAGTTATATCTAATAATGCGTTTTTACTTGACGCTTTTTTCGTCGACCTACGTTGTATTATACCGCATAACTTTCTACTGGATGAACCGATTTTGATAATTCTTTTTTTGTTGGAAAGGAGATATCCCTAGTTTGGTACCGTGAAAAGAAAACCAGGATCTGATGATGGGATCCCAGAGAAATCGAGGGAAACTCTCGAAAATCCGTAATAACTTTTTACTGGGTGTATCGATTTTGATAATTTTTAATTTAATCGAAAGCTGGTGTTTATCATGTGGTCACATATAAATTTTATCGAGATCTAATAACTACTTTTTGAGTAATCTTTGATAACGCGTAGTTGCTTGACTATTTTTTCGTCCATCTACGTTGTATTACTTGTCGATGTAATTGAAGTCGGTTTTTTTTTTCGTTTGCGAGCAAACACAATTATTTGTACAAATTACCAAATGCCTCTGTTTGGGGACATCTGTGCGTATCGTTTGACTTAATATTGTTACTTATATTTTAACTAATTATTCTTGGGAATCTCGCGTTGAATATAATAACGTCTTGTTAAATTAGTTTTAGGAATCATCTTCTTTACAAAAAATTTGAAAAAAAAAAAACAAATGGGAACGCGACGAATTCCTCATCATTATCATCATTACAGCCTATACAGTCCACTGCTGGACATAGGCCTCCACAAGTTTACGCCAAAAATAACGTGAACTCATGTGTTTTGCCCATAGTCACCACGCTGGGCAGGCGGGTTGGTGACCGCAGTACTGGCTTTGTCGCACCGAAGACGCTGCTGCCCGTCTTCGGCCTGTGTATTTCAAAGCCAGCAGTTGGATGGTTATCCCGCCATCGGTCGGCTTCTTAAGTTCCAAGGTGGTTGTGGAACCTTGTTATCCCTTAGTCGCCTCTTACGACACCCACGGGAAGAGAGGGGCTGGCTAAATTCTTTAGTGCCGTAGCCACACAGCACCGAACCGACGAATTCCTAATCGTATTAAATTTTGTAATGAAATTAAAATAAATGTGATTGAGTCTTGAATCTTGATTTGAGTGTTTCTTGATTGAGAGTTCGCGGAATTTATTAAGTCAAAGTGTTATTCTATCACCCCAAAATGTATCGTTCATCTATCGCATGTCGCATGTCGCAAGTGTTCTGCGGCACTTGTGTGTTTGTGTTTTGATCTGTGTATTAATGTAAATATTTTCATTCACTTAAGTTTCACTTGCATCGTGGTTTCATAAAACCACAAAATCCTTTTTTGTATTTGAGATTTCTTCATTTTTATTTTAATAAAAAATAAGAATACACTACATTTAAACAGTTTTATCATTAAAATAAATTAATAACAAAAAAAAAGTTTTTTCAAGAACAATCTCTTGCTTAAATGCACTTGAAGAAAATACGAGCGTAACTTGTAGTCAAACCCATCATTGTACTAATTACGTTCACCACAGCCGATGGATCCAAAAAAAACCAGATACTTTTATAAAAATTTATTCATATAGTGAAATTACAATAAAACTTATTCTAGGTAACAATAGTGCTCGCTGCTAGAGGCTCTATATAATTGAATTATTATTTGTTAAAAATGTAAAAAAGTAAAATATGAGAATGCTGATAATGATCTTGATTGACGTCATATATTGCGGCGGCGATTCGTGGCGACGCGCGGTGTCGGTGATTCCCTTGTAGGCATTGTACGTAACATACTCGTATTGTAACAACTTTATGTGATAAACGCTTGTTAATAATAATAATAATTAATATTTACCATTCTTAAGACAAATTAACATTATTATTTATACATTACAAAAAAAAGCAATTTAAAAGGGGGGTGTAATAAAATAGAATCACCGAGCGACTCCGTGGCAAATTGTTGAACATTCGCCAAATTTCCGCAAAAAAAAAAACTTTATTATCTTGTTAATTCCACCTCCATAAATCTCGAAAACCTGCGGAAATGGGGGCGCCTTGGAAATAAATTAATTACTAGCGTACACGCGTCTTGTATCACGCTCCCAGCGACGGAACGCTTCGTAAGGCCCACTGCGAACTACGCGTGCCAAACGCCATTTGTACCTGAAGCGTAGACACTGTGCTTATGAATTGAACACAGTATTACACACACACACGCACGCACACACACACACACACACACACACACACACACACACACACACACATACACATCACACTACTGTATGGCTCACAAGGGTAAGGATGAAATGCTAATTTTTGTTACAAATTTTAAACAATTACTGTTGGCTATCCCTTCGGTAGGTACTTCTCATCGGAATTCCGAATCCAGTGGTGGCTTCCTTTAACTTTAATACAATATGTGCAATGATAATTTACGTGTACTTTTAAAGGATACTTGAATTATTTGATTCAATTTAAATAAAATACGCTCGGTCACAAAATGTACCCGTGATTAAAACGCGCAGTCTACGAACAACACGGAGACAGGTATTTAAAAAAGTTTATTATTTACGATGCGGTGAAAGTTATTATGGCTGTATGATGGATGCGGGATCACTGTTATGTTTTCTTTTTTATTTACATTTCTTATATTTACAATTTTACTCGGTAAAAAGATAATACAAAGTAAGTAGCTGTAAGATTCAAAGCAACTACATAGTTAAGCTAGAATATTATATTAATTATATACACGTATTAAAAGATATTTTTGTTCTTTCTTTGTGTAACTATTTTATCAAGGAAATATACATAATAACTTAATAAATAATCATAAAAACTTATTTATATTTCAATATTATTAATTAAATATTAATTAATTAATATTAATCATCATTACAACCTATACAGTCCACTGCTGGACATAGGCCTCCACAAGTTCACGCCAAAAATAACGTGAACTCATGTGTTTTGCCCATAGTCACCACGCTGGGCAGGCGGGTTGGTGACCGCAGTACGGGCTTTGTCGCACCGAAGACGCTGCTGCCCGTCTTCGGCCTGTGTATTTCAAAGCCAGCAGTTGGATGGTTATCCCGCCATCGGTCGGCTTCTTAAGTTCCAAGGTGGTTGTGGAACCTTGTTATCCCTTAGTCGCCTCTTACGACACCCACGGGAAGAGAGAGGGTGGCTAAATTCTTTAGTGCCGTAGCCACACAGCACAGTTTTATTAATAATAAAATAATAATATTAATTGATTACAGACTCTCCTGTTCATACTTAAACTCCCAGATCTAGGATATGCTATCACTAATGCTAGCTTTGTAGTAAGCGTTTTATAAAAATAATTGGAACCAAAGATCTAAATTTTTCACACAAAGCGCTACAAAGACAGAATTTTTCGTGTCTACTACATTTAAAATATAAATATGTGATTACTTTTATTTTGGAATATACTGCATAGGTCATTCTAGCTTATGCCAACAAAACCGCTAAACGGCTATTAAGAACGACATGATGTGAGATTTAGAAAGATTTTAACTGCTTGTATCGTCTGTTCGTGCACATGTACTCCGCATTCAAACTTTATCAAACGCTAGTAATGTTATTTTATATAATTAATAACAATCTTTGTTCTCAAACAAAATAAAACCTGACTTCAATTGACATCAACAAGTATTGTACAATACACATTATTTAGGATCATTCACAAATCACTCGTCAGATGTCGCTCTAATTTAAATAGCTCCACGCGACAAGCACCAGCGTTATAATAAAAAAAAAGAATTATCTAAATCGGATATTCAGTAACATTGAGAACAGAATAATTAATAATAATAATAATAATACACTTTATTGTACACCAATCACTCATCATCATCATCACTTCAGCCTATCGCAGTCCACTGCTGGACATAGGCCTCCCCAAGTTCGCGCCAGACATCCCGGTCTTCCGCAATCCTCATCCAGCCGACACCGGCAATCTTACGTATATCGTCGGTCCAACGGGCCGGAGGACGTCCCACACTGCATTTGCCAAGACGCGGTCTCCACTCTAGGACCCGTCTACTCCAACGGCCATCGGTCCTGCGACACAAATGACCAGCCCACTGCCACTTCAACTTGCTAATTCTGTAGGCTACGTCGGTTACTTTCGTTCTCTCGCGGATAGTCTCATTTCTAATCCTATCTTTAAGAGAAACCCCAAGCATAGCCCGTTCCATTGCACGTTGAGCGACCCTAAACTTGTGGACCAGTCCCTTCGTCAGTGTCCACGTCTCGGCTGCGTATGTTAACACAGGTACACCAAAAATAGAAATAATACATACCAAAGAAAGAAAAATAAAAACAATATATTAATTATCTATATTTATATAATTTATTATAATCACAATTCAGTACAATTGAAAATTAAAGGGTCTTTATTTGAAGTTGATTAAAAATAGAAAAAATATTATCAAATTAATTATTAATTAAATTTCATCAAGGAAAAATAATTATTCAGAGAACTTGTGCGGATTCTCGCTGAAGTTTTGATAACAATTAAAAGTTAGTTGTAGACATGCATTAATAACTGCAATTTTAACTTCGGAACCCCTTCGAGACTGAATCTTTTATGAAGTTTATGTTACACTAGCCTTAACCCGTTGCTTTGTGCACATTGTACAAATGCTCTTTGTAAAAATTTAACTAGATAAACTAAAATTTATACGTATCTAAAATATTTGTCACATTTTATTATTAATCTTTTTGGGTCTCGATGTTTCGTCACTATGTCATATTGCCAGTACACCCTTGACCAATATTTACTAATATTAAGGTATAAAGTTGAAAAGTTTGTGTGTTTGTTTAAACGAGCTACTCTCAGGAAGTAAAGATTCGAGTTTAAATTTTTATTTGTATTGGATAGCTCACATTTATTATCATATGCTATTTTTTCCTCGAATTAATGCGGCTGAAACCGCGGGGAGCAGCTAGTGGTAAATAAAATCAATAGTAAAATAGACCAATTCTATAGTGAAATATTCGTTTTACTTATAAATCTAATAGCTTAATATTTTACTACAATTAGTTGTACAGGATATTCGACTCCTAACTGCTTTCCTTCAAATGAGGGGTCTTGTAGGTGTTACAGATTACGTTCCACGTAAAAAAAAAAATCCTAGCTCTTTTTTTAAATTTGACTGTTTACATAGGCGAGCTACTTTGATAGACTCGTCTTGCATGATACCTTTCGTGAGCACGTAATTATACGACTTTATATGGAATGTTTTACTAACTGACGAAGCAAATAAAGAACTGCGTAGTGGAAACAATTCTTTTTCTCGTAGAAAGCTATATTTTGTAAACTATAGCCGTACTTACGCGCTCATGGGACGGTCCGATGGTATTTTAATGCCTACAATCACACTTCAGCCTATCGCAGTCCACTGCTGGACATAGGCTTCCATATCCGCGCCAAAATGGCGTGAACTCATGTGTGTTGTCCACAGTCACCACGCTGGGCAGGCGGGCTGGTGACCGCAGAACTGGCTTTGTCGCACCGAAAACGCTACTGCCCGGCTTCGGCCTGCCAATGCCTACAATACACACAATTAATGTTTCCTCAATGTCTCATGTACAGACAACAGGCGGTTACAATTTTATTATAATTATCTAGATCTGTTCGGTCCTACAATCTCGGACGCTAATTGAATTCTACTATTTAATTAACCATAGCATCCGTACTTGCATTTTAATTGTGTACCTACATAATTTAGTTCAGTAATATTCAATATTACCTTTACCTATTCTTCTGTTTCCTTTGTTCTTTGTGTGTTTTTATTGTTTACCTAATACTATTAAACGAGCAATTCTTTTATATATACATATACCTATAATCTGAATCTCGGAAACGGCTCCGACGATTTTCATGAAATTTAGTATGCAGGAGATTTCGGGGGCGATAAATCCATATAGCTAGGATTCATTTTTAGAAAATGTCGTTTATTCCCTGTTTTTGGCAATGAAAAAATGGCTGCAATATTGTTAGAACACGAAGGACGAAATTTCGCAAACATCAACAAAGTTGTAATAGCTCAGGTAAGAAATCGGCCGGTCGGGATCGACCGAGAAGAACGCGGTCTCCAGAACGATTATTTTTTTTTTTTTTTTATAATTACACTAATGATTTTTTATTTAAATAACCAGTTCATATTTTTTATTATTATGTCGGTAAAATCGGAAAATATTATTCACATTTTATCAATATGTAATTCGTTTTTAAATATGATTTCCAAAAAGACGATTTACTAAAAATACCGAGCTAAACTCGGTCACCCGGGTATTTTTTAAAGAGACAACGTATAACTATTATTATTTTTTTATATAACTAGGTCGTCAAACAAGCGTACGGTTCACCCGATAGTAAGCGATTACCGTAGCCTATCATTACAGCCTATACAGTCCACTGCTGGACATAGGCCTCCAGAAGTTTACGCCAAAAATAACGTGAACTCATGTGTTTTGCCCATAGTCACCACGCTGGGCAGGCGGGTTGGTGACCGCAGTACTGGCTTTGTCGCACCGAAGACACTGCTGCCCGTCTTCGGCCTGTGTATTTCAAAGCCAGCAGTTGGATGGTTATCCCACCACCGGTCGGCTGTTTAAGTTCCAAGGTGGTAGTGGAACTGTGTTATCCCTTAGTCGGCTCTTACGACACCCACGGGAAGAGAGGGGGTGGCTATATTCTTTAGTACCGTAGCCACATAGTACCGTACCGTAGCCTATAGACGCCTGCAATACTACAAGCATCACAAGCGCGTTGCCGACCCTATTCCCCAGGAGCTCTGGTCGCCTTACTCACCAACAGGAACACAACACTGCTTGAAAGCAGTATTATTTAGCTGTGATCTTCTGTAACGTCGAGGCCTCAGCCGGGCTACTCCAGATTATAAGCAGGAAATTTCCTACTCTGCCCTACCTCAGTTACCTCAGTTTTTATAAAGAATTTGAGTTGGTTTTAACATTAAAACTCCATACTAATGCTATATTGATGAAAAGTTTGTTTGTTTCTAACGCGCTAATCTCAAGAGGTACTGGTTCGACTTGAAAAATTATTTTTGTATTGAATAGGCCATTTACCGAGGAAGACTATAGGCTACTTTTTACCCGACTGCCAAGGGAGGGTTATGTTTTTCGCGCGTATCTTGTATGTATGTATGTATGTAATATTCTTTACTACCTCATATTTCCAGAACCACTAAACGGATTTACATAACTGAGGTATCGTTAGGTTCGTCTTTGCTGCCCAAGTGTTCTTAGATAGGTGACATTAAAAAAAATCAAACATGGCGGCTGTGCGAAGCCATTGTATTTAATGAAAAAAAAAATTTTTTTCTCGAATACTACAATATGGGTATCAAATTGAAGGGCACAATACAAGGATTTTAAAAAGGTATATCATGATTATTATTACCGTAATACTAAGACAGAAATACAATATTAAAGTTTAAAAAATGTGGACTTTGCTCTTTCGCACGCCTATGCCATGTCAAACTCACCTCCTAGGCGACGATCAACTTCGGGGTGTAGCTTTTCAAATAAAATACAATGGTTAAAAAAAACATACAATTAAAATTACAAATAAAAATTAATAAATGTCACATCAATTTACAATTACATTAATAAAATTAATAACAAATACATAATACCAAATACAAACAAATAATTTTAATAATAATTTCATTATATTAAAACTAATAGTTGTTGATTTAAGCAGTCACCTATTTGCTAAAGGTCAGGCTTACGTTGCTTTGAGCAGAGTGAGATCTTTCTCCGGGCTTGCTATCAGTTCTCTTGACCCTAAAAATTTACTTAATCAACCACATGATGTAAACTGTTTTAATTAATTGAACCGATTACGTAATTTGTCTGACTAAAAAGACATAAATAAAATAATAATTAAAAAAAAAACAAAAAACCCGCCTGCGTGAAGAACAACTAATAGAAAATCAACTGAAAAAGCTGGAACAAGATAAAAATTCAATATGCACACAAAGTCAGCGAAATAAATAGAAACAGTATCAAACATTTTTTGCTGTACATTTAAAATATATTAATAAGGTAGTCCTTCGAAACTTTATGCAACGTCATAGATAATATGCAGTCGGAGGCATGAAATTGAAGGATAAGTCAAATCATTCTCTCTTTGTGCATGTCTCCGACTGCATGTTATGTACGACGTTGCATAAAGTTTCGAAGGACTACCGTATTAATATATTTTAAATGTACAGCACAAAATGTTTGATACTGTTTCTATTTATTTCGCTGACTTTGTGTGCATATTGAATTTTTATCTTGTTCCAGCTTTTTCAGTTGATTTTCTATTAGTTGTTCTTCACGCAGGCGGGTTTTTTGTTTTTTTTTTTAATTATTATTTTATTACTCAATCGTGTGTGAAATCGCGGAGCAGAGCTAGTTTAATATAAGGGTCTGTTTACCCGGTACTGAGTCTTTGACATCTTATTAGACTCTAATTCAGGACATTTCTTGCTTGACTTAACAAGTTACGAACAGATTCATTCTACAGATAAGTTGGCTTGTAATTTATCAGCCGCATCAGATGACTGTTTGAGGCTTTGTTCGACAGATACTGATTATTTTTACCAAATATAAAAATAATGATTTAGTAATTTTGGGATGTGTTTTTTAAAAAATTCAAACTTCAAATAAATAAGTCAAGTTTTCAAAGTATTTTTGTTTCTTACATATGAACAGGCAATAAGAGAAAGACTGAGGTTGTGATTTTTTTTTTAAGAACACACATAATGACACATATTTTCTAGCCCTGTTTACTTCTTTTTTTTTCATCATAATATGACATCACATTATATTCAATGTTGTTACCGATGTTTATTCTTTTTTAACTATAAAATATTGACTACAATTTACAATGTTTTAGGACATAATTATAGCGATATTGATACATTTATTTATCATGATATTTGATCATGTTTTGCAATTACCTATTTTAAAGAAAAACATTACAAATTTTTATTTGTGCCATAAATAAATAACGCCACCTATTAAATTATTGCCAAACTACATTACGAAGTGCCTGTTCATATTTTAGCTACTCCGCGATAGATGGCGCTGCAAGTAATAACAAAAGTATTTTTAAACCAAAAGATTCCTTGGTTAATCGTATCAGAAGTTCAGAACTAGTCCAAATAAAAGGAATAATTAACAAACACTGCTTAATTCAATTTATTTAAAACATCATAATTTCATACATAGCTTCAATAATATTAATTAAAAATATTTTTATAAAACACGTAGACATAAAATTTAAAACAAAACACCTAAAATTAATTAAACAATTCTAATAAGTTACTCGTCATCTTCATAATAATAAAACAGCTTGATTTTTCATATTCAATTCGTCATCAGTTTTCATAAAATAGAAAATCCTGAAAAATAAGTTGAAAGTTGTTTTTTTTTAAATACAGTCGATATACATTATAACAGAACATTGGTTACCTAGTTATTATTTTAAATAAATTATCTTCAGGCGAGTATATAAATATACTGTATTAAAAATATTGGACCTACTCAAATTAATAATAGCAGCTATTCACGGCAATTCTAAATTGCTCATACAATTGACGCTTCAGTCTGTAATATCCCACTGCTGGGCGTAGCCCTCTTTCCCGATGTAGGGGACCGACAGCTTAGCGTGCTTTCCGAGGCACGGTGGGGAGATCCATAAGGGCTGCACTAGCACCCAAACCTCGGCAAACATCTTTATGGCCAATACAAATGTTTGTCATGTGCGGGGATCGAACACGCAACTGCCAGCGCAACAGCCACAAACGAGTGCTGTGACCGTTGCGCCAACGCAGCGGTGCTTAAAGACATAATATTTTTTTAAATTATATTTTGATAGGTTTCATCGTATTGTTTGATTTTCGATTTATATTATTGTATATTGTTTCTTTTACAATTGATTTTTTTTAATATGATTTATACTATTATTATTTCTTTGACTTAGGTATTTGTGTTTGTAACAAGGCTCTATAAGCTATAATTAAATACGTAAATCTATTAAGTCCCGTAGAATCAAAATCGTTATCTAAATTAAAATCAAAATTTAAATCGTTTGTGTTTTTTCAGCGATACTTACAATAAGAAAGCAAGTGCTGATAACAGCGGCCTTGTAGCGGACGTCGAGGTCGGCGGGAAAGCGCGCCGCGAACCTGTCGCGATCCGGCGCGCGCGTCCTCTTACTTATGTCGCCGATACGCTGTTTGTCCTTTGAGTACAGCTAATTAAAAAAATACGAATTAATATTACAAATATAGGATAGTTTTTAGGCCGTTTGGTAATAATTCGTTAGTAGTACGTAGCTCACGAACAACTAAAATACCTAACAAGGGCGTTGGTAACTGCTGTCAACAAAGCCTTTCTATAATTACCTTACTTACCAAAGGACCACAACATTACATATATATTTTGTTATATTACAGTACATCCTGATTTCTTATTACATAATGGACAGATTTATTAACAAATTGAAACAGCCAGAAACATGTAAATCTACAAAGGGCTTCTAAGGATTGTGTGGGATTTCTCATATTTAACTTATTTTAATGCTTTCTTTTGATGACTAGCTGTGCCCCGTGTCTTTCACCCCCATTAATTTGAGGGGAAAACCATACTAAAATATTATTATAGCTTTTACTTATGCGTGTCTTTAACTATCTGTATTCGAAACTCATTGCAACCATTTTGATAGTCCTGTTATAAGCAGGAGAAGAACAGACTTCCATTCATACATCCAGTCCCGCATTCGACAATCTTATTATAACTATACATACTTATATTTTAAATTGTGTTTAAATTTTTAAAGCAGTCAATAACAAAATACATTATCTTACTTTATTAAAATACTAGCAGTACCCCGCAGTTTCAGCCACCTAAATTTGAGAAAAAAATTTACTATAATAGTAAATTTGTTCATTATTCAATAAAATAGCCTATAGTCTTTCTCGGATTTACTCAGATTATCCCACACAAAAAGAATTTTTTAATTCGAACCAGTAGCACTTGCTGGATTTCGCGCTCTTAAACATTTCGCCTTTACAATATTAGTATAAGACAATTTCCTACCTCAAAGTTACACTCCGAAGATAAAGACACCGGCCCTTTGACCCTTATCACCAGTCGATCGTTTGCGTCGTTGATGGTCAGCACGGGTTTGAAGAAGGTGACCTCCTTCCTCACTACCGCGGCCGCCTGCCCACATACTGACACGTCCATCTTATCTTGAGCCACCGTGTAGGGACGACGAATCTTTATCACCTGAAATATAATAATGCTGCTAATATTTTTTTATTTAGGTAGGTAGTAATAATACTTTTACTATAAGATGTGGCGTGTTTCGGAGAAGGTTTATGATATATTCGTCATCATCATCATCACCATCATTTCAGCCTATTGCAGTCCACTGGCACACAGGCCTCCACAAGTTCGCGCCAAAAAATGGCGTGAACTCGTGTGTTGCCCATAGTCAGCACGCTGGGCAGGCGGGCTGGTGACCGCAGGGCTGGCTTTGTCGCACCGAATACGCCGCTGCCCGTCTTCGGCCTGTGTATTTCAAAGCCAGCAGTTGGATGGTTATCCCGCTATCAGTCGGCTTTTTAAGTTCCAAGGTGGTAGTGAAACTGTGTTATTTCTTAGTCGCCTATTACGACAGCCACGGGAAGAGAGGCAGTGGCTATATTCTTTCATGCCGTAGCCACACAGCTTTGATTGTTATGGTATGTTGATGATCACTTATCGTGTATAAAATATGTACAGGCAGAGGTCACTAGTTTATAAAAAATTTACATTTTAATATTCAATCCAGAGTGTGCAAGACTATACTCGTAGCTAAATTACAAAATAATCAGTTCCTTTACCGTGCATATTTGTTATAATGTAATTTTGTAATAAATTTCAAAGTTTAGTTATAAATATTTATATCTAGGTTAGGTATTTCTTTGTTTCGTCAAAAGTTTTGTTTTAACGAAAAAAAACGAACACTCTTCTTAGTCTTTATAGCATAAGCCTTTGTCATTTTATTGTAAAGAGATCGACGTGTTCGTAGAAGAAAACAAATCCTGTCTTTACGTTGTTTATTATCATTTCTATTTGGGGTTTTTTGGTGCTGTAAAAGAACAGTTTGAAGAATAAAATTCTGACGAACCTTATCTGGGAATATTAAGGACGCTTAATACGTCGTATAAGCAGGGCCGGATTTAGAGGTCTTGAGACTTTGGGGTAACGAAGTTGATGCCCTTTGGCCCCAAATTATTTTTTAAATAAAATCGTTGGAAAAGTGATTGGTCGAAATGTGACTAACATTACACCCTATATGCAACCTAAAATAGTAATAGAATAGTTTTGGCTTTCTATCAAGCAACCACTTTGTTAACAGATTACTTATTCGCTTCAGCCTGTAATATCCCACTACTGGGCATAGGTCTCTTTCCCCATGTAGGAGAAGGATCAGAGCTTAATCCACCACGCTGCTCCAATGCGGGTTGGCAGATATATTCCCTACTATGAGTAACGATCGCTATCAGGTGTACATGATAACAATCGGGACCGACGGCTTAACGTGCTCTACGAGGCACGGTGGGGAGACCCACAAGGACTGCACAAAAGATTACTTATACTCTTCTGATATTACAAGTGCGAAAACTCGAGATGATGAATAGATAGTAATAATAAATAATAAAGTTTAATTTTTGTCCCGAAATTTCCGCAGGATCGGAAATAGCACGGGTGAAGCCGCGTGGACCCAGCTAGTAAATAAATAAATACACGCCTCCCGCCTATGAACCCCACTAGGATAGAAATTAAAGTACTTGTAGCTGCGTGCATTTATATATGTAAAGTAAATTTTCTTACAGGTGTTTTTTTCAGGTTTTTTTTTCTTCCTACGCCCGTGCGTACATTTGCAGTGTATCTACATGGGTATATTAGACTTGGACAAAGTAAGCTTATCAGCTAGTACCGGAAAAGGCTAATGTCATCATATTCACTTTCTATTTTCATGGCTTTGACTAAAAGTCTCATGGACTTCGAAGGCTTCGAGGCCTTGTCAAACAAAGAAACACGACAATTGTTTACATAAGCTAAACACACTTAATGGGACACGTAGCGTATGAAATTACATCTTTCCCTATTTGCGCAAAAGTGGAAAAAACTCAGGATATCGCTATCATCAAAGCCAAGGTTTGTTTAAATGACTGGTAAGAAAAAAACATAGAGGCATTTATCCGCACATGTGGCTAGCATCCCCTGAAGCATTTCTACGTTAGGCTACTATCCGCCACAGTAGGCAAGTACCCCTTTTTTAGAGGTCGAAAACAGGATTTACTCATAACTAATATAACTTGCTGTTAAAATGCTGTGGTTACGGCATCAAAGAATATAGCCAAGAAGGTGCTTTTGAAGGCTATTTGAATAAAGTTTCTTTTGATTTTATCTACGTACTGTGCTCGAAGTCCTGTTTAGGGTGGGCAATTCTTATCGCTAGCTATTTTACTGAAAATAAATGTCTTTATGACATTCTACGCTATATATTAAGCTGCGTGGCTACGGTAGTAAGGAATATAACCACCCCCTCTCTTCCCGTGGGTGTCATAAGAGGCGACTAAGGGATAACACAGTTCCACTACTACCTTGGAACTTAAAAAGCCGACCGATGACGGGATAACCATCCAACTGCTGGCTTTGAAATACTCAGGCCGAAGACGGGCAGCAGCGTCTTCGGTGCGACAAAGCCAGCCCTGCGTGGTGACTATGGGCAAAACACATAAGTTCAAGCCATTTTTGGCGTGAACTTGTGGAGGCCTATGTCCAGTAGTGGACTTCGCCTTTCGTAGGCTGCTGTGATGATGATGATAACTGTGATGAATATAACTTACATTTAAAAAAACGGGCTATTATAGAAGATCAGTGATCTATGTTTTGATATATACTTTAAATATAATAATAATAAGTACTTTACTTTAATAATATAGCTTTTTTTGAAAAGTGGCGCTAAAATCCGACTTGTACCCTCCTGAACCGATATAAATGCAAGAGTCAATTTATCTTTTGAATCTAGACTCTTTTAGTATTAACTAGCTGACCCAATTGTTTTGCCATATATTTTATTAACTCCCTTAACAAATCAAATTGAGAATCTCCTTCTTTTTTGAAGTCGGTTAAAAATTAAGTAATAGCGTAGTAAAATTAGTGGCGTTTATATGAAATATTAAAATTTTTTGCCGTAAAATAAACATTAGATGGATATAGTTGTAATAGGGCTGCCATCTTTTTAGTTTTCCCGAGTAGTTTGGTGATTATTTAAACCACACAAAGTGAGAGAGGAAGCTTTCCTTCCCGTCTTGGGGTTCTCTGGAGTAAAAAATAAGTTCCAAAATGAAAGTCATCGTAATATGAAAAAAATATATTTTTCATAATTTTTATTGACAATTTCATTTATGACTAAATTTCGATATTGCTGCAACTGTCTAGTACAGTTTTGAAAAATTATTGAAGGTAATAAAACATTTGAGTTTTTTTTTTCTTTTAGTAACATTAACCGGAATCTCGGAAGTTTTTATCCGGCTTCGGTAATCAAGGTGATGCCAGCCCTAGTCTAATGTAACGTAGTGTAGCACGCGAGAAAGCTACGAACCCTTGATATTATGATTATCGCAATAACACCCCTAATGGAAATTAAAACTTATGTATTTCGTTATTGACCTTTCAACTTTTGACCTTGAGCAATCCAATATTTTTTCCAAATCAATGATCGTTTAGAAAGCTTTTACTAACTAAGAAATATGGAATAAAATGAAAATTTTCGTTATATTTATTTTCAAACTCACTGCTTACCTTATGGTAAGAAGTTACCGTGTCTTACAGACGCTTTCCACAGCAGAAACATCGCTACCGCGTAGCCGACCCAGCACCTGACCCTCACCAGGAGCTCTGGTCACCTTACTCACCACAGGAACACAGCATTAAGAGCAGTATTATTTAGCTGTGATCTTCTGTAAGGTCGAGGTTCCCCAGTCAAGCTGCTCCATATTTTTGCGCAGGATATTTCCCCCTGTACCCCAATTCAGTTTCTAGCACATATAGCTAATATAATTTATTATTTATGTACTGATGTAATTTGGTTTCGATGGACATGGTTGCATTTAGCATTGATCGCAACTCTTGGGAAGACCTAGGCTCGAACCGCAATGAGTGGCGGAAGGCCGTCTTCACGGGTTGCAAAACCCGTGATAGCACCTGGTTCGAAGACCTGGCTCAAAAGCGTGCCAAGAGACACAATCGCGAGGGGGCTCCTCCACCGATGAGTCCCCAATACGCGTGTCCAAAGTGTGGACGAATGTGTCGTTCACGGATTGGCTTATTCAGCCACGCACGGCGTTGTCGCATAAATAACACAGAAACCGTTTAAATCATCTGTCAAGATGTTACAGGCCTTATGATGATGATGATGATGTAATTTGAACAGTACCGACATTTGAAGCAGTTATAGTACTCACGGATATAGTTCACCTATGAGTTAACAATATTATAGATAACAATTACCTCTTTGTCATTAGTATCAAACACGTCGATCTCAAAAGACCTACTCTTGCCCCCAAGCACGTTGTTCAGGAAGCCGGAATCCTCCTTCGCGTAGAGGATCACCTCTCCCTCCGTCGTCAGCACCACATACTTGTTGTTCACGTAGCTCCCCGACTTCTCTCGTATCAGCACTTTATCCAGGGTCTTCAAGAGCTCGATACCTAGAAATCAGGTGAGTTGGTTATAAAAATATATAAGCCAGCGAGTAGATTTAACTTATGGCCCGAGTTGATAATTTCGGGAGTTTGTTCTTATCCGAGTCTTTAACTATCTATACATATTCGAAACTCAATGCAACCATTTTGATAGTCCTATCACAAGCAGGAGATTTTTTTTTTTATATCACTAGTTCGGCAAACAAGCGTACGGCTCACCTGATAGTAAGAGATTACCGCAGCTTATAGACGCCTGCAATACCAGAAGCATCGCAAGCGCGTTGCCGACCGAATCCCCAGTAGCTCTGGTCACCTTACTCATCAACAGGAACACAATACTGCTTGAAAACAGTATTATTTAGCTGTGATCTTCTGTAAGGTCGAGGTACTTCCCCAGTCGGGCTGCTCCATATTTTGAGCAAGAAATTCCTGCTGTGCCCTAGCTCAGTTGAAGACTAACAAACATCCATTCATACATCCAGTCCCGCATTCAATTTGCATCAACCTTACAATTTTTGAAATTGAGTTTTAGTTCTTAAAACAGACAATAACAAAATACATATATACATTATCTTACTTTATTGAAATACTAGGTGTGATAAACGCTTCACACTCAACGGGCATCAGTACAATTTCCTCCCTTGTCGGGGGTCCAGAAACCCACTCAAGACACAAGTACAAACGCCCAGATCACGACAAACATCTATATGACCACACAAATGTCTGTTATGAGCGGGGATCAAACCCGCGACCGCCACCGCAACAGCCAGTGCTTATGACGGCTTACAACTCGTTGTACTATATTAGTAATTTTTTTCATTATTTAATTTCATAGCCTATACATAGCCTATACATAGCCTTCCTTTGTAAATTGACTATCCAACACAAAAATAGTTTTTCAATTTGAACCAGTTGTTACTGAAATTCGAGCGTTTAACAAAACAAATTCTTCAGCTTTATTAGTACAGATGTTTCGGAAATCCCGACTTTAATATACTAACGATAACTGACAGTAACGACTCCTGTTTTGCAATGACTGAGATATCCAACGACATTCCGGTGAAGAACGTAGTGCGTTGGCGCGTAAATCACTGTCAAACAAATAATTGAGCAATTCGCCTTCATTAACTTATAAATAACATGTTGTTTTAGATACTTCGTAGTTTCTGTATTTCTATAATTAGTTTTATAATGCTAATTTTGTTTTTTATATTCTTACAGTTTTTCTTTGTCTATTTTATTTCTTATTTAGTACGTAACTCTGCCTATAAACATATATAAATGATATTAAAATTTAAATAAGCTTGCAATGGACAGTGACTTAGCGAGCTTAACTCGCGCCCGTGTCACAACACCTTTTTATCCCCCCCATTCGAAAACAATATAATGTGTCCTGCAATTTTTTGTTTTGCAGACATTTGGCATCCTTTTGTGAGTGGCGCCCGGGGTTTGATGCCCCCCTGCCACCCTCGATACGCCGCTGGTAATGGAGTTGTACTTCGATGTTTGATGTTGAATTCTCTCGGACTCCGAAGTGCTCTTTTGATGCCCAATATGACTTAATACTTTTAGACATAACTGTGAATTTTTTAATGATGTATTTCACTTGAAATGGGATGCATATCTAATTTATATCTAAACTAAGTCACCCTTACGTTTACACCTGTATTGACATTTATAGCTTTTAGATGTAATTACGCTGTTTTAGTTGTGGTCTACTGCTTTAGTAACCATTCTTAAATAAGTATTCTCTTAATAGTATGTAAAATTATTTTTGATGTCGTATTGGTACAGTGGTCACAGCCGCTGACGCGCTAGCTGTCGCTATTTCGATCCCAGTATATACAAAATATTTGTATAGACCGCAAAATATTTCTTATTTTCGTTTGTGATTATGTTGTGCGTTGTTGTTATCTATTATTTATTTCTATTATATATTTAAGAAAGAAAATAAAATCTTTTACAAACTGCTAAAAACTACATATTAAGTGATTCATAATCCAAACTTCAACATCACTTGCAATTAGCGTGGGTTCGCTAAAACATTTGCAAAACATAAACAGTAACAAAGCATTGCACTCGCTTATTATATAAACCACATCAAGTACATTAACTGAAACCACACACGCTCCGACTGTCGAACGTTTGAAGCGGTGTTGAAAAATCACCTCATTTTCAATTTCCGTTTCATAGTTATTAGTTCAGTGAAAAATAAACGAGCGCTCGGAATAATGGTCGTGATGTGTGTGGGCCACTTTACGATGCTTCTGTTTTTGTTTGGTAAATAAATTTGTATTTTGACTAGCCTGCTGGCGCAGTTTGTAGAATTCATTGCTTGCAGATTTCAGTGAGTTTAATATTCGTTTTTTTTTTTTACAGTTTTGTTTTATTTTAATAAGTTATAAAAGGGATGCTACTTATAACATAGGGGTTAAGTTACCTGTCTTAGAAACAAACATGTTTGTACGTTAGACATTAATTATGTCAACATTTCTTTACAAATAAAAATTATTAACTCTAATAAATTCAATTGATATTAGTTTACTTAGATTTTGTTAATGATTTTTTTTTTTTAAGATTACTCAGACAGATTTTCATGACGTAAAATGCATAAGGGATTTTTGTTACGAATATTCACGATCGTCAGCTGCTACTCCGCTGCTACTCCGACCCGTTCGTTACATTTTCATTATATGTAATGATAATGAAATAGGTAACCTTTTCAGATTTTATCGCGGAATATTAACTCTTTTAGATGCCTGACGTTTCGGATACTTTACGGCAACCATGGTCACGGGAGGACTGAGTTGTCAGACGTCCTAACGTTACAAAATTGTATTATTATTATTATTATCAAACAATGAAAAAAATCAGCTAGCTGTAAGTCAAAGGAAAAGTCGTAAGATGATAAGATATAGTAGGTGATAAATGCTCCTGCGTTACACCTTCAAGGTACCAGCTGACAAATTTTCTACCGAGATACAGCCAGCTGACATTAATTTTGATTCATGGTAGCATATAAACTACCAGGTAAATTCTTAGTTGAGGGAAAATCATTGAAAAAAAACTTTTTTCCATGTTCAAGCGGCCAACTGACATATAATCCACCATGTTTTGGTCAGCTGACATTATTTTTCCTTCAAGATAAACTCAAGGTAAACTCTAATCCAACAAATTTTAAGGTAGGCGGAAATTACCAAAAAATTGCCATGCCATTTTTTCATCCACCCACAGAGTCGCAGCTGAAATTCGCGAATATGTATAACAAAAATCCCTTATGTATTTACAAAGTTTCAATTGGGAGGGAATGATTGACCGAATTCGTACCTGGCTCCCGGACCATACAAGGAGGTTCAGCGTAACAGATCGTATAATCAGTGTTTTGTAGAACTTTTTTGTCCCCACGAGCAATAATTTCATGTACATATATAATTATATTATTAAAACATTAATATATCTGTACTTTATGAAAGTATCGAATGGAATACAATACACGGTACACTGGATACACTTCACACTAAATTTTAAAGCTTGTTTTTCCCTTTTTAGCTGTCATTTGTCGCAGTCGGGTTGTTTTTTTTTTTTGATAATTAATTTTTATAACAGAATTTTTAGTTTATCATTACTAAATAAGCACCTTTCCGGAACCTAAGTTTATTTTCTAAGCAAAGCAATGCGGAGAGTACTGATGCTTACTGAGTTGAGTTTCCGTAGACATTAGGGCTCTTTACTCTCACATACACGTGTGACTCGGATTCGAATCCTAATCGAGATAGTTAATATATATATATATATATATTTTTTAATTATAATATATATATTTTTATTATAATTTCACACTCTTTGTCACTGTCAGTTTTCAGTGACAGCGTAAGACATAAAAATATGGATGACTTTTTTAACTCAAAAGTTGATCTCTAGATAGTCACATTGGACTTAAGGGTAACAAATTAACAATATTCATATATATTTCTGAAATCAGGTAATAAAAGTCCTCTCTTGATACGCTTGTAAAAAAAAATTAATCTTTGAATTATGGAGTTCAAGAACTGCCATTTTAATTTTTTAACCGACTTCCAAAAAAGGAGGAGGTTCTCAATTCGACTGTATTTTTTTTTTTTTTTTTTTTTATGTATGTTACATCAGAACTTTTGACTCGGTGGAGCGATTTCGACAAATTTTCTTTTAATCTAAAGGTGGTGTGTGCCAATTGGTCCCATTTAAATTTATTTGAGATCTAACAACTACTTTTCGAGCTATATCTAATAATGCGTTTTTACTTGACGCTTTTTTCGTCGACCTACGTTGTATTATACCGCATAACTTTCTACTGGATGTACGGATTTTGATAATTCTTTTTTTGTTGGAAAGGAGATATCCCAAGTTTAGTACCATGATAAGGAAACCAGGATCTGATGATGGGATCCCGGAGAAATCGAGGGAACTTCTTGAAAATCCGCAATAACTTTTTATTAGGTTTACCGATTTTAATGATTTTTAATTTAATCGAAAGCCGAAGTTTATCATGTGGTTACATTTAAATTTCATCGAGATCTGATTACTACTTTTTGAGTAATCTTTGATAATGCGTTGTTTGATAACGTGTTGTTGTTGCGTGTTTTGATAATGTTGTTGTTGCTTGACTATTTTTTCGTCGATCTACGTTGTATTACTTGTCGATGTAATTGAAGTCGGTTTTTTTTTTCGTTTGCGAGCAAACACAATTATTTTTATATGTACCCAGTGTCACTCGGGCCATCCAGACGAATATAGCTACACCTCAAACTTTAAAATCCTTCAAGCCGCTTAAGCTGTAGTGGAAAACATAGAAATCTACATACGTACATACCTACATACGAAGGTAATTAAATACACTCGAAAAACATTACCCTCCTACTGCAGTCGGGTAAAAAGAGTAAATTGGTTTGTCTGTTTGTAATACAGGAGGCTATTATATTAATTTTAAAATTTATTGATCTAAAAGTTATATCTAAAAGGCACATCATTCATCATCACCATTTCAGCCTATCGCAGTCCACTGCTGGACATAGGCCTCCACAAGTTCGCGCCAAAAATGGCGTGAACTCATGTGTTTTGCCCATAGTCACCACGCTGGGCAGGCGGGCTGGTACCGTGGCTAGCTTTGTCGCACCGAAGACGCTGCTGCCCGTCTTCGGCCTGTGTATTTCAAAGCCAGCAGTTGGATGGTTATCACGCCATCTGTCGGCTTTATAAGTTCCAAGGTGGTAATGGAACTGTGTTATCCCTTAGTCGCCTCTTACGACACCCGCGGGAAGAGAGGGGGTGGCTATATTCTTTATTGCCGTAGCCACACAGCTTAGCTCTAGAAGGTACATTAGGTATAAAATATGTAGGTAAACATGCGGGAGAAACAAAGCGGGAAGAACTGGAAAGGATATCCAGTGAGTGAAGTAAAAAAATATAAATAATAATATTAAACTATGTATTTTTTTAAATAAGTATACTTTACCTGTTAATAGCTGTTCTGTCTCCATTGTAACTTTAACGTCCTTTATATTGTAATACTTAAGCACTCTCACTTGAACATTTATTTACATAACACATAATTGAATTATAATTTTATACACGAACGTAGACATTTAAATTACTACATGTAGTATAACAATACTTTTTTTTACACGGCTGACTGTAGATCAAATATAAATGAGCCAATAGCAGTTATATTTTATTTTTAGGTTAAGATTTGTATATCCGCCAACCCGCAGTATCGCAGCGTGGTGGATTAAGCTACCCTTACCGACTACCGACTAATATCCCTTACGCTTACGGGCGAAGGAAGTCAAAGAAGCCCAGCAATGGGATTTTATAGACTGAATCAATCAAGATATTAACCAAACAACGTAGAAAAACAGTTATTTAATACTAATTAAAACAATTTTGAAATATATAGAAAAGAAAGAATATTTAAATATTTAGATAATAAAATGGTCTGAGAAAATAAATTTCAAAATATCTTCAGCTAACGCGTTTCGTTTTAAGTAAATAATCATAGCTTATTTAATTATTTATTTAAATGTTGTAAACATGCCATCGTAACGCAGTTGTTGTTATTTTAATTCAGTTATAAGTTTTACTAGATGCATAATATATTTGTTCAATATTTTTAGTCTAAAGTAAACTCGGACGAGGTCGACATAATACTTATTATCTACCAATATCGAAAAAATTAAAAATGTTATCATTAAATAGTATAAAACAAAGTCGCTTCCTGCTGTCTATAGTCTTAGATCTTGCAACGAATTTTGATGCGGTTTTCTTTAGTAAATCGAGTGATTCCAGAGGAAGGTTTATATATATAATAAATCCATAATATAGTAGACGCTGATAGATTTTGCAACCGTGCGAAGCTGGCGCCGGTCGCTAGTCAAAATATAAAGCTGAAATAGTCGGAGAGCGATTTAAAAATTTATATAATTTTGGTTGTCAATCTGTTGTTTTATTTTATTATAATTATAGGTTTATGTTGCAGTTTCCTAACGACCTATATCCCAATAAAAATAAAAAAATTACTGCGCCATCCCTAAAAATATATATGAAATAAATAAGCTATATTTGTGTTCGTACAAATATTTATTTCCGGTCTGGTTGTTAGTCCTTGTGGGTCTCCCCGTTGTGTCCCGGTTGTTATCATGTACACCTGATAGCGATCGTTCCTCATAATAAGGAATATACCCGCAAACCCGCATTGGAGCAGAATGTGGTAGATTAAGCTCTTATCCTTCTCCTAAATGGGGAAAAAGGCCTATGCCGAGCAGTGGGACATAACAGGCTGAAGCTAGCTTTAAATAATGCTATGTAGCCTACCCAAATTTGCAATGAAGTATAAAAATAATGAATGATAATTAATTTCATTTACTTAACACTGCTGTATAGATACAAACACACACATTTACATTTTTAATTAAATGATTTTTTTAAGATACACTTACTATAAGATAAAGATACGTATGTAGTGATCCGTTTATTATTATTTTTTAATATAATTTAAACAATTGTAATTTTTTTTTTTTCAAAAATTATAATAATTATTTACGCGAAAAATCATAGCACTCATTGACACAAGCGCTATATAGAAACACGGGAAACAAAGTTATAGCAAAATGTCTGCCTCCATCCGATATTCCGAGAGCGATCTTATCTTAAATTTTAGAAGCTCATTATTATTTCACAATGACAAAGTACGAGTATATACATACAAGAACAATCGCCTGTAACTGCCAAGTTAATCTATACTAATAAAGTATTACTATACACTGTGTAATAAATGGTAAACCGTTTTTTTTTTTGTTCGGTTATAATGTGAAAACTACTGAACCGATCGGAATAATACTTCTTCCATAGATGCAGCGTGTTTTGGAGAAGGTTTTAGTTATAATATGTTGCTGATTACTTATCGTGTAAAAAAATATGGAAGGACAGAGGTCGCTAGAATTAATACATTAACAAAAAGCACGTGTACTAAATTAATTTTACGAAATATTTTTTCAAATTCTTCTGATCATAGTAAACGTATAGTAACATTCTGAAACTGACAGGTTTATATTCGAAATTTATGTAACGCATAACTTTAACCAAATCAAATTAATACAAAAAAATTCCGAAACAAACCGTAAAACACTCACAAACCGATCTCTACTACTTCAAATTAAATATTATAACTTTAAATAAAATTTATTTAATTCAACATTCGATGAATTTTATTTGACGAAAATTTTAAGGCGATCGCGTAGTACAGTACGCACTTGGCGGCGTTGCGTTGGGTACTGAACTACTGAGACTTCGAAAGGAAGGTACGGTCAGCTGAAAACTGAATTAACCCTCTTATCAAATACTGTGTTACTAATATATATAATTGTAATGAGATTTTAAACGCACTAAAATTAAAAAGGTTTTTATTAAATAACGCTACTAATTTTATATAATTTTATAATTAACTGAGGTAGGGCACAGCAGGAATTTCCTACTCAAAATATGGAGCAGCCCGACTGGGGTAGTACCTCGACCTTACAGAAGATCACAGCAAAATAATACTGTTTTCAAGCAGTATTGTGTTCCTGTTGGTGAGTAAGGTGACCAGAGCTCCTGGGGGGATTGGGGATTGGGTCGGTAACGCGCTTGCGATGCTTCTGGTGTTGCAGGCGTCTATAAGCTACGGTAATCGCTTACCACCAGGTGAGCCGTACGCTTGTTTGCCGACCTAGTGACATAAAAAAAAAACTCTTCGTTAGCACTATTAAACCGTCTTCTTAAACTTTTTTTAATTACTTATAAGTACGATTCAGCCTGTAACATCCCACAGCTTGGAATAGGCCTCTTTCTCCACGTAGGAATTAAGTGTATATTCTTATAATAATGTTGTTTTAAAGCTACCATCGATTAGGCACTTAGATTGCTGTTGAGAAGGATTAGCAGAACTCAACAGTTATTCATAAAACAACCATCAATGTTGTATTCTAATCTCAGAACAGCAAAATTAGACGTGACTACAGTAAGTTACAAAAAAAATACATTAGTGAACAAATACAATATTAAGTAAGTAAATATACCATAAATGTGTGTAAAAGACTACACTTGTTAAAGTTTTAATTTTTTTTTTCTGGATGTCCTAATTTATTTTTGCCTTTGCTTGTCAATTATGAACCTGATTTTTTTGACTTGTTTAAAAAAAAATAAGTTATTTTTATTTATCTTTAGTTATTTGAATTGTCATTGTTGTTTTCGTTGGTGTTCTTTTTCAACATTTTTAGAAATACGTCTGACTATGAATGTAGTGTTGCTTATAAATAGAGCAGCAATTAATAATGAAACAAATGTACGTATATTATTGATAATAATTTTATTCTATGCTTTGTTAATAACCATTATTATTTATAAATTACAAGACCTAACATGTTTCGAAGTTACTAAAGAGTATACCGTTTATGTACCTATCACGAATTCCTCAAGTCTTTGGCAGTTTTCTACCTGGTCTAAATTATTTATATTTGATATTTTTTGCTGAACAAAATATTAATAATAAATTGACTAGTCGTTATGATGCGAACGGTACCGTGTTGACATAAGCTCTGTGAAAGGGGTGTATTTATGGTAGCGACATAGTAAAAAGTATATAACTATGTGAATACTTCGTGCTGACGCCCTACCCTCGACGAAGGGTTGGTTTACAGTATAATTGATATATTTGATAATTACAGGGGAATGGTCTTGCCATTAATAAATAATAATATGATTCTCAAAGATGAAATTTTTTTACAAAATATTTTTTATTATCAGCCTTTTCTCTCAAGTTCGGGCTTGGAATTTAAATTAAGGTGTCACCATAATTATTATTATTATCATAATATCAATTCTAGACGGGGTATTTATTAAAATAAACATACATTAAGTAAATTAAGCTTCTAAAACCAACATGTAACAGATTTTAGTAATTTCGTACAGTTTTTTCAGACAAACAATTTTTTTTATGGATATAAAATAATTAAACATTAGATTTTCTGAAGACATTGGTTGATTACTATTGGTGATTAAATGAATCCCTTTTTCCCATGGTCACGCTATAACTTGAAAATTAGTTTACCGATTTCATTCATCTATTATTTTTAGTATCTACTTACACCAGTAGTAGAGGCCTATGGAATGTAACGGAAGACGAAATAATAATTATAGTTTCGTGACTGACATAATGGCGCAGTGGAGGGCATGCAATATGAAAACGGATACACCGAAGTTGTAGACTTGTAGCCCGACACAGCGCTCTTAGTCCTAAGCCGAGGTGCGATTTCACTAGGAGACACCCTTAGGTCGAACTGACATCCCGAGCCGTCCTAAAGAGCTCCCCATTTTCTTTAACGGCTGGGTCGCAGTAACCGCCACCCTAACCTGTGACGCTATCAAGGCCATCAGCACTAGACACTCCGAAAAATAAAAAAGTTGTGAGCTAGTTCTTAATAAAATTAGCAGTGTTGTCGACAAGTTGAGCTGAATTGTGTGTGTAATGAGATAATAGTGGTGTTGAGCTGATTAATATATTTTATTTTTATGATAAAAAAGTGTTTTACTTTACATTAATGAAACATTAAGATACACTAATAAAATTCAAAAAACAGTAATTTTTTATTAATTAAGACGTTCAAAAATACAAAAATAATAATGTTTCCCCTTTATAATACTAGCCTGAAATCATTTAATATCGAATATCCCTTTTTTTTTACCCAGAGGAAATCCCAAACGGATGCCTACAGCCCGGGGGAGCTGGAGGGTATGTCCGAGTCGCACGGACTAAAACCTCTGGGGTGTTCCTTCGACACGCCTGGACGGAATCACAGGGACACAGTTGCACTTCCGCGATACCGCTAGCGGTTGCCTTTCAAGCTCGACGCGATTCGTAACTCCTGAGAGGCTCCCTCGAACACTAAGGTCGCCTCCCTCCTCAGGATCGTGCAATAAGGACGATAAATACCCCGATCTATCGCCCACTGGTCCGGCGTTACGGCGGCAGATTGGCCAAGTAGGCCCGGCGTCGCCGACCGCACCTTCCGCGACGAATCAGGAGCGAGTTTGGATCTTGTTCTCGCTCCCGTTCTGCCGCTTCCTTCTGCAGCATAATGGAATTGCAGAAGGAGGAAACTGCTATCCATTTTTCCTCACTGTCGACCATAGCCCTGATTAAAGCCGACAGCGAGAGATCCAGCTCAACAACTGCCGATAAGGCGGCACGCTCTTCACTCCACGCTGGACAGTCCGCGCGCGTGTGCTCCGCCGTGTCCTCGGCGCCGACGTCGCAGTGATGACACTCCGTCGTTGGCTCCCGCCCCAGCACTCGGCACAGGTAGCGGCCGAAGCAGCCATGCCCAGTCAATACCTGTGCCAAGTGGAATATCGAATATCCCTGCTGAAAGTTCCAAAAAAAAAGATGATTTGTATGGGAAGTTATTGCAAACTATTGTGTTTGAAACAGGGATCCCAAAATTTTTATATAATTTTCTTACAATTTTTATCTGTTTTTGTTAAACAAAACCCTAATTCAGCATCTGTTTTATACAACAGTATTCTTATAAATTCTCAAGCATCACTTTTAATTCTGATAATCGCTCTGTATAGAGCGAATTGATATCGAGTAGCGTTACAGAATGTTTTTAATTCAAAACGTGCTTCTGGCTCTCGAGCGGTTCCATATTTCAAGTATCTAGATTAGTTCGCTGTAATAAAAATGTATTGTGGTATGCGTAATAGCAAAAAATAATTTAATGAGTTATCACAGAACTATAAAACATAAATTATGTATTTATTTTCCTGATCTGGTCGTCAAACAAGCATATGTCCAGCCCACATGATGGTAAGTGGTTACCGTAACCTATTTAGACGCCTGCAACACCAGAATCATTGCAAGTGCGTTGCCGACCTCAGCCCCAATCTCCCAGGTGCTCTGGTCAGTTTACCCACCATAGGAACACAACACTAATGGGAGCAGTATTATTTAGCTGTGAACTTCTGTAATGTGTCCTCAAATCAAATATAATACAGCTCCAGTATAGAGTTATTTTCACAGAAAGAAGAAAAACATTAAATAAATAAATAAATATTTACACAATACACACACGGTCGTCTGTTCCTAAAGTAAGCAACTTAATGCTTGTGTTATAGATAACAGCCGACTGGTATATAGCTACATTTTTTTTTCGATAAACATACTTATAATCAATACATATATAAATACATAAACAAATATTTATATTACACCCAGACTCGGGGTGGGAATCGAACCCACAACCCTCGGAGCAGAAAGCAGGGTCACCACAAACTGCGCCAACGAGCTAGTCGAATCTATCGGTCGGGCATTAAAACTATCATTACAAAACACAGCTGTTCTAGTTATTTTTTTAACATAAATGTCCGTTTGAAGGATTCATCGAGATTTTTCTAAGCGAGTTAGACAATTTCTTGTCATATTTTAAATAATTTGCACGCAAACGAAAAAAAAACCGACTTTAATTACATCTACAAGTAATACAACGTAAGCCCTCGATTTCTCCCTGATTCCCTTATCATCGTACCACACGAGATATCTCCTTTCCAACAAAAAAAAGAATTATCCAAATCGGTTCATAAATGACGAAGCTATTCCCGAACATACATTTGGAAAAAAAACAATATATAAACTAGTATAGCCACTATAAAAGAACATTGACAATGTACACAACACAACAAAGTACACGAAGTAAAGACAAGTTACTTATACTAGTGTTATTAAAGTCGAAGTGAAATAAATTGTACATATTTTTTTAAAAAGGTTTTATTTTGCTTGCAATATACTCCTAAGTATGCGTGTAAACGCTTCAGCCTGTAATATCTCACTGCTGGGCATAAGCCTCTTTCCTCACGTAGGAGAGGATGAGAGCTTAATCATCCTTATCGACCACGCTGCTCCAATGTGGATTGGCAGATACGAGTATATTCCCTACTATGAGTAACGATCACTATCAGGTGTACATGATAACGACAGAACCGATGCTTTTACGAGCTCTCCGAGGCACGGTGGAGAGACCGACAAAGACTGTACAAACACCCAGACCAAGGCAAACATCTGTATGACCAATACAAATGTTTGACATGTGCGGGGATCGAGCCCGCAACCGCCAGCGTCGTGACCGTTGCGCCAACGCGTCGTCAAGTATGCATGTAAGTATATACTGTGCATATGTATGTATCAATCATATAATTATATGTCGTATTTATCCTAAATACACAGAGCTCAAACACATTTAAAATTAAATCGTTTCTAAGATCGTTATAACAAAATGGTTTTGAATCAATATCGTCATAAATGATAGAGAATTCAAAAAAATTTAGGCCAATAAAAAGCCAACAAGGCAAGTTTTGTCTAGAAACTAATTTTACTTATTATGAGTCTGATTGATTCAGCCTATAACATCCTACAACTGGGCATAGGCCTCTTCCTCCATATTCTCACTGAGGTAGAGCTATAGTTAGTTAATGGTTTTGTAGCAAAAAATATTGGAATTCATAGAAAGTTACTTGTAAAAAACTGTTTGCTCGCTAACTAAATAAACCGACTTCAATTACATCGAGAAGTAATACAACGTAGGTACAAAAAAATAGTCAAGTAAATACGCGTAATCAAAGATTACTCAAAAATTAGTTATCAGAGTGCCTAGTGCGAGTTTTGTTTAATCAATCTAGTTCTCGCGTTTGCCGCTAGATGGCTCTGTATCGATTGTATCGTATACTATTCTTTATCGTCTAGGCTGCAGTGTTTAAATTCCCATGCAAAATAATCTTCACGTAAACGCGTTCTTCTGATGTTTCTGTGAATAAAACTCGTACTAGGCACTCTGATCTCGATCAAATCAAAGAGTATATAAGTAAAGAGGTGTCACTCCATAGACACGATCGAGCTCCGGGTTCAAGGTTTTGCTTTACTTTAAGTACCAACTTTGTGGTTGAGCTCAATTTTTTTCGTTAAATTGGTAATAATGAAGCATAGTGTTGTTACTGTTATCCTACCGGAAATCGATAATAGTGTGGAAAAAGATCGATAAATTAGTCGATAAAATTATCGATACTTTTTGAGTTCAGGGTTCTTAATTTTATAAATTTTATTTAAAATAAAAGGCTTTTTTTTAAATATATATGTATATTTAAAACTTTTAGCTGAATATGAATCTCATAAACAGGAATTAAAACGAAATACTTATTTCGCGATTAGGTATATACTATACTAACCAGAGAAAAAAAAAATGCATTTTAAACAAAAATGAAGGTAATTGTTACAATTAAACATTACAAACATATTAATTTGCCCTAATCACTAGTGTCTCGGTAGACATCACCTATCTATCATGTCATCGGCTTTATAAAATAAATATTACAACAAATTATTTAACCTAATGTCCCTAGTGTAGGCCGAGAGGAAAAAAAGCCGGAGGAAAAAAACTCTCGGTACTCTTTTCAAATTAAAAGTTGTTAAAGTTACATTATTGAAGGCATGACGATCACAACAGCTACAAACAAATTTTATGTTTTCGTAAATATACTGCGATACGTCCCACAGCTCTGAGCACACTCTAGGCCTCTTTCTTCAAGTAGGAGAAGGCTACCGCTCCGAAAGCTTAATCCACCACGCTAACCTAAACATATTTACAAAACAAATTAAATAGTATCAAATAGTAATTATCAAACAATAACAAACACCATGATTTAAAACATAACAAACACTTTTACAAAACAAATTAAATAATAACGAATATTAATTATCAAACAATAACAAACAAAATGATTTAAAACATAACAAACATGTTAACAAAACAAATTCAATTCTAAAAAAGCGATAGAAACGAAATATAATCTCGCAAAATATTAATTATATAACAATAATTTTAACTGAGATAGGGCACAACAGGAAATATACTGCTCAATATCTGGAGCAGCCCGATTGGTGAAGTACCTCGACCTCACAGAATATCACAGTTAAATAATACTGCTTTCAAGCAGTAGTGTTCCTGTGGTGAGTAAGGTGACCAGAACTCCTGGGGCGGATAGGTAGTATTGGCAAAACGCTTGCGATGCTTCTGGTGTAACAAGCGTCTATAAGCTACGATAATCGCTTACCGTAAGGCGTAAGCTTGTTTGCCGACCTAGTTTTATAAGAAAAATCAACATGATCTTAAACATAACAAATAAATTAAATTCTAAAAAAGTGATACAAATGAAATAATCTTACAAATAATAGTTATCAAACAAAAACAAAAAAGATGATTTACAAGCATAACATTAACTTATTTACAAAACAAATTAAAATAAATAAATATGAATAAATATAATATAATATAAATCTTATAACATAGATGATTTACAAGCATAACATAAACTTATTTATAAAACAAATTAATAAAATAAATAGGTATGAATAAATAGAATATAATATAAATCTTATAACATAGATGATTTAAAGCATAACATAAACTTATTTATCAAACAAATTATTAAAATAAATAGGTATGAATAAATATAATGTAATATAAATCTTATAACATAGATGATTTAAAGCATAACATTAACTTATTTACAAAACAAATTAAAATAAATAAATATAATATAATATCTTATAACATAGATGATTTAAAGCATAACATTAACTTATTTACAAAACAAATTAAAATAAATAAATATAATATAATATCTTATAACATAGATGATTTACAAGCATAACATTAACTTATTTGCAAAACAAATTAAAATAAATAAATATAATATAATATCTTATAACATAGATGATTTAAAGCATAACATAGAACTTATTTACAAAACAAATTAAAATAAATAAATATAATATAATATCTTATAACATAGATGATTTACAAGCATAACATAGAACTTATTTACAAAATAATTAAAACAAATAAATATAATATAAATATAACATACACACACTGTCATATGTTCCTATGTTAAGCAACTTAATGCTTGTGTTACAGGTAACAACTGACTGTAAATACATTTTTTGAAATAAATAAACATAAATAATAGATATATAAATACACATAGTACATTCAATCTCAGGCGGGAATCGAACCCGCAACCCGTGAAACAGTGAGTAACAATAACAAAAAATATGATTTAAAAGCATAACAAACATTTACAAAAAAAAAAAAATTAAATAATATCGAATAGTAATTGTCAAACGATAACAAAAAAGATGATTTAAAAGCATTAAAAAAATATTAACAAAACAAATTAAATAATATCGAATAGTAATTGTCAAACAATAACAAAAAAGATGATTTAAAAGCATTAAAAAAATATTAACAAAACAAATTAAATAATATCGAATAGTAATTGTCAAACAATAACAAAAAAGATGATTTAAAAGCATTAAAAAAAATATTAACAAAACAAATTAAATAATATCGAATAGTAATTGTCAAACAATAACAAAAAAGATGATTTAAAAGCATTAAAAAATATTAACAAAACAAATTAAATAATATCGAATAGTAATTGTCAAACAATAACAAAAAAGATGATTTAAAAGCATTAAAAAAATATTAACAAAACAAATTAAATAATATCGAATAGTAATTGTCAAACAATAACAAAAAAGATGATTTAAAAGCATTAAAAAAATATTAACAAAACAAATTAAATAATATCGAATAGTAATTGTCAAACAATAACAAAAAAGATGATTTAAAAGCATTAAAAAAAATATTAACAAAACATGATTTAACACTTAACGTAGCATAGTCACAAAAAAAATTCAACTCTAAAGTGATACAAATGAAATGATCTCGCGAAACAGTAATTATCAATCAATAACAAACAAGACGATGAATTCGACCCATAACATATTCACAAAAATCTAAAATTTTTAAACATTACATTCGTAACGATCCGACATACAGTAAATAACAAACAAACATAACATAAACATATTTACAGATATTATCTAAGCAAAAACAATTCTGAAAAGCGTTATATGATGATCCTTGGCATACAGATAAAAAACATGGATCAAATTTAAAGGGGACGACATGACAAGTATCGGCTTTCGTGAAAATTTATGCGGTATAATACAAACGTAGGGCGACAAAAACATATAGTAATAGTAAAGCAAATACGTATTATTGTTGAAACTGGAAAAGTACTAGATCGCAATTAAATTTAAATAGGACTGCATGACGCACCACCATTCGATTAAAAAAAAAATCATTGAAATCGGTCCACCTAGTCAGGTCTGAGGTACCTATAATAAATAAATAAAATACTATCGAATTGAGAACTTCCTCCCTTTTTTAAGTCGGTTAATAAATATCGAATCGTAATCGATGTTAGATTAATCTATAGTCAATACGAATACGTATGTAACGTAAATCTCTTCTAATTTACGTATTTTATGCAAGACTCCAACTGCTGGCTTTGAAATACACAGGCCGAAGACGGGCAGCAGCGTCTTTGGTGCGACAAAGCCAGTACTGCGGTCACCAACCCGCCTGCCCAGCGTGGTGACTATGGGCAAAACACATGAGTTCACGTTATTTTTGGCGTCAACTTGTGGAGGCCTAAGTCCAGCAGTGGACTGTATAGGCTGTAATGAATGATGCAAGATTATATCCAAAAATCTCTAATTAAAAAATTGGATTCGTTATGAAAAAAAAAAGAAACGATTGTAATGTATAAACAAATTTATTTTCGAATTACATTGTAACATAAGATCTCTTCTAATCTATGTATTTTAAGCAAGGTATACAAAAAAATCTCGAATTATAAAAAATGTAATCGTTACGAAGAAAAAAAAAAACGATTGCAATGTATAAATAAATTTATTTTCAAATTACATAGTAACTTATAAGCCTATTCAGTCTAAACGAAAACTATAAATCACACTTCAAATTATAAATACAGTCATTTTATTTTACAAGTAATTAAGCCTTTTCTTCACTCGCCGACTTATCCTGGATGGGTATATTTCTTTCCGGCACTGGTTCCGCTCTGAACGCCACCAATTTCAATTTACCCTTATCGAGATGACACTCGACCCTCTCTGGCGGAAAGCCCTCTGGTAACAGGAATCGTCTTTCGAAGTGACTCTTGGTCCATCCATCTTCACGCTTAATTTCCTTTTTTCCTTCAATCATAACCTCCTTACCGACTGTTTTCACTTGAATCTGTTCCGGTGAGAAATTCTGGACATCTAGATGCACTTCAACTTTCTTGCCGTCAACTTTTACCTCTGAATCAGAGTATACGCCTTCGATGCCGTGCTGTTCATGCTCCAACGGCGCAGTAACCTGCCGCATGTACTTCAGCGGGTCTCGGAAAAACGGGTCTTTGGCAAAAACAGCAAAAGGATCTTCTAGAATCCTGACGACCGGATCCCTGTAGGCGACGTTCCTCAAATGACGCAACCAATACGGCATAAGAGACATGTTTTTGTTTATTTGTTTATTCGTATCGTTAGTAACTCACTAGATTGTTTATTTCGACTGACGCACTCGCGGACTTTCCACGCTTATATAGTACCTGAGGTGGCGCTATCTATGATTGAGAAGATACGCGCAATGTCTCGAATATTCTAGCATTATGAATATTCTTGAACTAGTGCCATCTATTGTTAGATAGGTAGACTGTTCGACATTATTCTAGAAAAATTGATCTAACTTTTTAGTATTCTTCATATAATTTTATTTACATAGTATATTTAAAAAAAGGATATTTTACGTGTAATATAATACTATATATTATCACAATTTATTGTTATTATATTATTATGTAACGCTGACAGCGCCATCTTGTGGCGAAAAGTAAAACAGCACATGTATTTTAAAACTTTTAAGATTAGTTTAATTAAACACTATTTTAATAATTAAATTGAAAGTGATATAAATATTATAGAAAATTAACAAAAATGCATATAATATTCTCATTGTTACCGAAAATATTTCATAAAAATTATTTGAATTGCACAATATTAGCTGTGTTTTGCACGGTTGCGGTGCGACACATCTTTGCTATTCTAGATGATGAAATTCAGGTGAAATTTTAAATACTTACTAATTTTTAATACTTGCTATGATAAATCGTGTATATTGTTTTCATATTAGGTATTTAATTTGTTTAAAATAAAAACAAAAGGCTGGTCTGTGAGGTTTGTAATAAATTTACTGTCTGTGTCTACTGACGACGTGAAAAAGGTATCAAAACATTGGTACAAGTGTATCAAGTTACCATTCTTTGAGAAGGTATTTAAGCCCCCTAAAAACACCATGTTCAATAACCAAGAATAGCCCCTTCAGCAAGACTCGGCGCCGGGTCATAAATCTCGATCCGACCTTGAGTCGTGACTTATTATTTGAATCTTGGTTAGAAGCCAACGTTCCGGACTTCATCAGAGTTGAAGACTGGCCGTCATCTAGTCCCGATCTTAATCAACTGGATTATGATTTATGGTCAGTTTTAGAGAGTATGGCTTGCTCTAAATGCCTTGATAATGAGTTCCTAAAACAATCCATATGATTGACAGTGAAGAATTTTCCCATGCAAAGAGTGTGTGCTTCTATTGATAACTGGCCTCAAAGTTTAAAGGACTGTATTGCAACCATTGGAAACCACTTCGCATAACCCTTGTATATTTTTAATAGTTTTATATTAATGTAAATAAAAATAATTATGAAATAAATAAACTAATACACTGTAATGGTAATAAATGTTACGCGCAATAGAAAAAATGTTTCCTCTTTGTAACAATATTTAGGGCAAGACTATGTTATATATATACATAGTCATAAATTATATATAGAATAGCTTTTGAAGCGTACTATACCTACCTAATGACGACACGTTGCCGCAGATCCGCAGGCCGCTTTTACCGTTCCTCAATTAAACCTTACCTTTTTCAACTTGACTACTATTGAATTTTACCTACACAAAATTAACTAGATAAATCTTGTTTTCTAGTCCTCGGCCTCGTTTTGATCAACAAAGAAATAAGAGTCAGAGTCATTCCATTACGTTTTCTGATTTTAGCAATAAACCAAGTTAACAAACGTACTTCTCTTAAGGATTCCGTACCCTCAAAGAGGACAAAGAGACCATATCGCCATTTTATTGAAGCGAGAGAAATCTTCATAACGATTATGGCTAATAGCCAGCTACTAGTATATGGAATTAGATAAACTGCAGAACTGCTTTGTCTAAAAAGGTGGGGAGGTCGTTCATGTAGTGATTGTCGTCTGACGCTTTCATTGCCAGATAATCTTAAGAAATATAAGAAAATATGTTTTCTAAGTGAGACTAGCAAAATATATAAAATTAATATCTTCAAAAAGTGTGTTTGTCAGCTCCGACGTACGACTGGAGTTTACCTCTTTAGACCGATTGTCTAAATAAGCACTAAAAAGGCTCGCTAATCTAAGAAAAAAATTAATACCATATCAAATGGTAAATAAACGAATCAAATAACGCCATCTATAGATCTATCAATAGCGTTATTAGAAAGCTACGTTTTCTTATTAGTATATCATTCTGATAGATGGCGTTACAAGTAACGAAACGAGGTCATTCGTTCAGTATATTTTACACCTCATATTTTTTTCATAACGAGGTCCTTAAATGAAAAGTAAACTCCAAAACAGTTTGAAGTCATGAAATGTTGCCTATTGGACGGAATACTATGTATTTAAATCCATCTCACACTCATCCGGTCGTTTTCAAATACTGTTGATACTCGCGTGAATCATATGACAAATGTATGATATTTCCTTGATTCGTGACTTATTAATTGAATAGGCTTTGCTTTGCTGTGGTTTATTTTTGGGTTATTATTTATTTGAATTTTAATTAAAGTTCCTATGATAATTGTTTTATTTATGATTTAAAAAATGGAATACAAAAATAAAGTTACGCACAAATATTATATCCGCTACTAATCTTAGGTAAATTTTATTTAGTGTGCTTTATTTGACAATTTCTCTATTCAATTTTATATTCTGTATGTTTTTTTTTATGTTACTTCAGTCGACTTCAGAACTTTTTTGGACCGATTTCTATGATTCTTTTTTTAATCGAAAGATGGCGTGTGTCGTTTGTTCCCATTTAAACTTAATTGAGATCTAACAAGTAAAAGTACTTATTGCGAGTTATACCTAATAATGCGTATTTGCTTAACAATTAGTTCGTCAACTTACGTTCCGCATAACCGCATACCGCATAACTTGTCACTGGGTATACAGATTTTGATGATTCTTATTTTAATTGAGAGCTGGTGTTTGTCTTGTAGTTTAATTTAAATTTGATCGACATATAATGAGTACTTTTTGAGTAATCTTTGATGACGCGTATTTATGTGAAGGTGTGTACGCGTCGTTGTCACGACGCCATCTATCGGCATTCAGTAAAACTACTTCGGTTCGAACTCAAAATCCCTGCAGAAAAAATCTTATGAACCTCAAAATGTACTAATGCAGATTAAATCCTAAATCTCATCGCGAGTTTTTGGGGGCTTTATGATATATGAGAATTTGGTATGCATTTATCAGTTTTTATAAGGTTTATGAGATTTGTTCCATAGCGTACTGTCCACCACACGTAAAGCGGTTACAGTAGCCTGTGAATGCCTGCAAACTAGGAGCATGACAAGCTCATTGCCAGCTCTACCCCTGCTGGCAAAACAGCGCATCCCCAAGAGCTCTGCCTTCCTTATTAACCACAGGATACAACACTATTTAAGAGCATTCATTGCCTGAGGTCGAGGTATTTTCACAGGCATACACACTACTTTCAAGCAGTATTGTGTTCCTGTGGTTGAGTAAAGTGACCAGAGTGTAACCAGGGTTGGATTGGAGGTAAGGTCGGCAACGCGCTTGCGATGCTTCTGGTGTTGCAGGTATCTTTAAGGTAACCGCTTAGAATCAAAAAACGACAATCTTATGATATGATAACTGAGGTAGGGCACAGCAGGAATTTCCTGCTCAAAATCTGGAGCAGCCCGACTGGGGTAGTATCTCGACCTTACAAAAGATCACAGCTAAATAATACTGTTTTCAAGCAGTATTGTGTTTCTGTTGGTGAGTAAGGTGACCAGAGCTCCTGGGGGGATTGGGGATTGGGTCGGCAACACGCTTGCGATGCTCCTGGTGTTGCAGGCGTCGATAAGCTACGGTAATCTCTTACCATCAGGTGAGCCGTACGATTGTTTGCCGAACTAGTGATATAAAAAAAAATTCAAATAGGAAAAATTATTTGCACTTTTTACATTTTTACATATAAAACCTATTAATTTTAGTTTTAGCTTTTACCTATAGCACAACTAGTTAAAGCCACGCTTTTATTACCAGCTATTTTTTTTTTTGTTAGCTTAATCCGCATTTGAGTTAAACAGTGGCTTTTTCTGTTGAAATAACTTTTATTAGAAGCTTAATGCGACCACACTTGACGCATTGTACCTAACCGTGCTGTGGTTTTAAAGTAATTAAATGATTAATGGTAAATCGCGTGCGGTTTTCTGAATTAGTGGTATTGTTTATGTAATTACATAATTGACATTTATAAAAAAGGTAAAGAAATATATTTGGACTTATTTGATTTACGATATACGCAAACTTTGAAATGAATTCAATTATCTTTAAAATTAGTTTTTTTTTTTAATCTTTAAAAGAACTTGTATGATGTATAGGTATAAAATTATATTTAATTTTAAAGCAAGGCAACGCTGTTGGATTGCCTAGTAAAAAAAAGAAAAATTTATGAGTGCACATCGGAAGAGGGAGACTTTTTTTATCCTGTACAACTGTCTATCTATATTTATTTTTCACTGAGGTAGGGCTCAGCAGGAATTTCCTGCTCAAAATATGTTGCATCCCGACTGGGGTAGTACCTCGACCTTACAGAAGATCACAGCAAAATAATACTGTTTTCAAGCAGTATTGTGTTCCTGTTGGTGAGTAAGGTGACCAGAGCTCCTGGGGGGGTTGGGGATTGGGTCGGCAACGCGCTTGCGATGCTTCTGGTGTTGCAGGTGTCTTTAAGCTACGGCAATCGCTTACCATCAGGTGAGCCGTACGCTTGTTTGCCGACCTAGTGACATAAAAAAAAAAAAATAATCTTATCTTATAAAATCGATTAAGAATCTGAATATATTTAGATCATACTATGAATAGAAATAATTTCTATACAAATTACACTTACCATTTTCTATCTATGTTTTTTTTTAAAGAGTAACCACGGAGTATCTTGCCGATTATTCTCTGCAGAATCTATATTCCGAATCGGTGGTAGCTTCACTTTTAACTTTAATTAATAATTTAATTTGTAAAGTGATGATTCGAAGGTGCTTTTGAAGGCTATTTCAATAAAGTTAATTTTGATTTATCTACGTACTATGCTCGAAGTCCTGGTTAGGGTGGGCAATTCTTATCGCTAGCTATCTTACTGAAAATAAATATCTTTATAACATTCTACGATATATATTAAGCTGCGTGGCTACGCTAGTAAGGAATATAACCACGCCCTCTCTTCCCGTGGCTGTCGTAAGAGACGACTAAGAGATAACACAGTTCCACTACCACCTTGGATCTTATAAAGCCGACCGATGGCGGGATAACCATCCAACTGCTGGGTTTTAAATACCCAGGTGAAGACTGGTAGCAGCGCGACTTCGGTGCGACAAACCCAGCCCTGCGGTCACCAACCCGCCTGCCCAGCGTGGTGACTATGGGCAAAACACATGAGTTCACGCCATTATGTCCGGCGCGAACTTAACAAGGCCTATGTCCAGCAGTGAACTGCGATAGGCTGAAGTGATGATAATATTCTACGTAACTGTCATCAATATTTCATTATAAAAAGGAAACTTTTTTTACGACTTATTGGTTTCGTATGCACGTCATTGGAAAAGTGTTAAATGAAATTATTAAAACTCTGTCACGTGCTAATACTTAAGGTACAATGTAGTGTCAAGTTCGCGTTCATTATATTATTATATTTCATTAGGGCTGTTTAATAAAACGCGTCACACGAAATGTTAATTTTAGATGTTCTTTCATCACAATGTGTCACGGTTTTCGCGAACACGTGTATATATGCTCGTAAATGTTACGGGCCAAAAGCTCAGTAACAGAAACACACAGAAAACAAATAATGTCAATGCTGCGCTATTTGCATCACATTTAAATAATATATAAACACCTCACATTTAACATCTCCAACTAGGATTTATTCCTTTGTTGGGTGTCACACAATGTGTGTGTGGGTGAAACACCTCTGGAATTAATATTATACAAGTTATTGTAAACTATTGTGTTGAAACAAGAATTCCAAATACTTTATTCAAATTTGATACCTTAATAACAATTTTTTATCTGGGCATTTTTCGGTCCAGATAGATCTATCAGCATGAAACTTAGTATACCTACGTATTTTATATCGGAGTTATTCCACATTTGTTTCATATCCTACTAGCTGCATTTGAAAGAAAGGCATTTGTTACGTACTATTTTATAGAAATACGTAACTCACAGTTATATAATTAGTAAAATTACCAATCTCTATTACAAATCACTACTAAACAACTTTTTTATCCAGTAAATACCGGTTTTTCTCATTTGAACAGATGACAAATGCTCTATAATTTGTATTTTAAAGGTAAATACTGCAGAAAACGGTTTTTATTTAAACAATCGTAACTCGCTAACGAAAACTAATAATCACGTATATTTATTTTAGAGATACACATAAACGTGAAAAATGTTATGACGTTCGTTGGACGCTAGAGGGGATTTATCTTCAAGGTATAAATGCTTATGACATTATTATTTTTTTCAGATCCAGTTGTAGCACAGGCTTGAAAAAACTTTAATTTTTTTTTTAATTTTACTCTATAGAAGATTGATAAAATAAAATGGACGCCAAAATTTTAGTACTTTTTATGGTTGCGTTCGTGAGTGTTCAAACAAAAGCGGTGGATACCTTTCAATCGGGTAATTTTTTTGTACCTTATTAGAAACTTACACATATTTTTGTTCCGTCAATATGTCGATTTCTTTAAGTAAAACTTTTTTACGCAAGCTTCACTTTGGGAGTAACCTGGTGAATGCGTGACGAGAGCGTTACGAAAAGTGTGATAGAGTGAGGCGAACGGAAGTTGAGAGGGAAATATATTTTAGTGACGATAGAAGGAGAGAGAGTTACGTTTTGTATATTACTGTAGCGGCAACAGAAGAAGTTTTATAGTCGTGTCGTCTGAAGCAGCTTCGTTTTTTTTTCTTTTAATTTTCTTTTATACCTTGTCTTGACACTCCTGACAATACCGAACACAAAATTAAAAAAGATATTATATCCAATTTGGTGTAACACTCCGAGAGTTATGCGCCTACATATACATATTTTGACGATTTATTTTTATTTATATTGATCATCACTTCAGTCTATCGCAGTCCACAGCTGAACATAGGTCTCCACTAGTTCGCGCCAAAAAATGGCGTGAACTCATGTTTGTTGCCCATAGTCACCATGCCGAGCAGGCGAGTTGGTGATCCCCAAGGCTGTCTTTGTCGCACCGAAGACGCTGCTGCCCTTCTTCAGCCTGTGTATTTCAAAGTCAGCAGTTGGATGGATCCAAGATGCTAGTGGAACTGTGTTATCTATCCCTTAGTCGCCTCTTACGACATCCCCTCGGTGGCTATACTCTATATATTATCTCATAGCCACACAATACATTTATATTGATACATAATTAAAATGTATAGTATTTTATTCTAAGCACATAATTATAATGTTTAAAAATATATTCCAGAAATTGTAGTCGAGGCCAATCCTGTGCACAAAATGATAAAAAGGTTTATCAATCCTTGGTTGACGAATGGTGGTTTTTCTGGCGAAAATATACAAAGGCTGAGAGTTAAAAGAAGGTAAATATACAGTAAGATAACTTTAAAAGTATGTATTTAGCTTAAACAATATTTTTCAGTTTTTGTGTGAGTAGGTACCTATACTAGTATCTATTAAATTTAAAATAGATATAAGATTTTTTTTATTGCCTCAATACTGAGGTCTAAAAATGCCCAAAAACAAAAAAAAAAAGGCTAAGGTTTTAAGTGAAATAAAATTAAAAATTTCAGAAAGTTAAGTTATGTTTAGTTTTATAGTAACTAGTTTATAAATCATAATATTTTCTTACCAAGAAAAATAAATATGTGGTCATGTTCTTATATGACCAAATTTTATTAAAAAACAATTTAGTAATTTCTATCGGGTCTAGATACATGATAACAAAAAAGGCATCATGCGTGTAAAACAGTTTTTTTTTTGTTTTAATATAGTTACGAGGAAGAATGTGAAAAACTAGAGCTCTGCAAACTCCACGCAAGATCTCATTCGAGCTTTTTCGCGGCTTATGAGCTATACTTCGTTAAGTGAGTAACGATATTTGGTTATTTAAAAAAAAAACTATAATATAATCTTAAAAGCTGTATGATTATTTTTCATAACTTACAATAATAATTGTGTTTGCTCGCAAACGAAAAAAACCGACTTCAATTACATCGACAAGTAATACAACGTAAGTAGACGAAAAAAATTAACAAACGCACTAGTCGTTACTACGATTATCGAGGGTTTCCCTCGATTTTTGCAGGATTCCATCATCAGATTCTGGTTTCCCTATAACGGTACCACACTTGGGGTATCTCCTTTCCAACAAAAAAAGAATTATCAAAATCGGTTCATAAACGACGAAGTTATCCCCAAACATACATTAAATATATATATCGAATTCAGGAACCTCCTCTTTTTTTGAAGTCGGTTAAAAATGCTACGAATACCGAAAAATAAATTAGTTGAAGTTTAAGTGATTAAATTTTTTTTATTTGTATTGGTCAACCTCGTCGTTACGTGTATACTTATAATATATTTTTGTTTTATTTTCAGTAAAGAAAATGCACGTTTGTGGGACCACCGCGCACATTCAATACAAGATTGCAACGAACGTTACAGCTGTTATAGATAAATATCAAATTTACCTCATTGCCTAGCGATTTGTATTTATTTATTATTTAATGAATTTAAACTATAAGCTTGAACCAAATCTGTAATTTGTAGTGATTTTATTTTACTTCGTTATGACAAAGTTTATGGAGTAATATTACCTTACCTTACCTTTAATTCCAACTGCTATATGTATGTATTTTGCTAAAAATGTAAAAATTTGTATATATTATATTATTCAATCAAAATAATAAACATGACAATTGATATTTTCATTGTTTTCTTCTTTTCTTCAAATGATAAATCTGTTAAGTGGCATTCGTGTTACAATTTATTGTGAATTTAAATAAAATATATGGACTTTATATAAATAAATATATTTAAATAAAATCGTTATCAAATCGCTCTTGAAGCCCGCTTGAAAAAAAAAATGAACTATGCTTCAATTCGTGAGTGTGTACTGTGTAGTTAAAAAGGCATTGTATCAATCTATTCATCAGAAGTATTGGCTTACATTTGTACCAAAATGTCATACATAGGTTTGCCATCACAATATGGAGGATTCATCAATTTAAAAACCTAAACAGGATACGAAAAAATGAAAATATATAATAAATTTAAAATAAAACAAAGATATGCATCACACACACCATTTATTTAAATTAAACCTTAAGAATACTCGATTCATCTTCAAAACTTTTAACAATTAAAAAAAAACAACTTTCATTAATTACATATATTATAATTTATAATAACTCATGAAATAATTCGTTTAATCATTTGTTCTTTTATTCGTATTTATTTATTGAAAAATTACAATGTTAGTACATATATCATTTTAAGGAACAAAATAAAGTTGGCTTATATTTCATTTTTATTATTATAATTATTTAATCAAGCCTTTACACGTCACACCTCAAGCTTAAAGAAAAGGTTACTACTACATGGTAACACTGATGCCTAAAATTTCAATACAACTATGCATCACAGACTCATCTGTCACAATAAACATCTGAGATGGAACACTTAGCATCACAGAGATCTTCTTATTGTCCTAAAATGTTCTTACTCCATGTGTCCAATAGAACCTAACCTGTTATATCAGGAACTCTTATAAAAATTATATTCGCGTTACTCAAAAAAGTGACTCATCGCTGTCACTTAGCTTAGCCATGTCTTGACCAATTAAATCGTAGTAAATTAGAACGCCGTGTACAAATTGTCCACAGGCTTTTCACTATGACTTATTTAGTCAAGGAACGTTGTCAAGCTAAGCGACAGTTGTAAGTTATTATTTAACTTAACGCGAATAGACTAAGTTCTGACAGCAGAATACCATCACATATTTACATGAGTGTATTTGAATTAAAATCATCACCCACCGACTAATAATAACAAATCATGTGTTAGTATACGAATTATAATTAAAATTATATAATTTTCATTATTAAATGATTAAAGATGATTTGAAAATTGTTTATAGGACTGATGACCGATTGATCACCCTAAGATGTTATTCGATTTAAACTATGTATAGCTTCATTGTACTTAATTGCTGAATGTATTATTTTACCACTTTCCTCTTAAAATGAAAAACAAACACCTAGTGGCGTAGCGAGCTTAACTGGTGACAGGGTCCACAATAACCCCCCCCCCCCCCCCCCCTCCGCATTCGAAAACCATATAATATAATATATACTGTATATTCGAAAATAAATAGGTAAAGTAAAATAAATAAAGTCACAAGCTCACAGAATAATAGAAGCGTTGAGTAGATAGATGTAGTAAGTAATCTTATTTGTTTTATTACTTACCAAGAATGCCACACACAGTGAAATATACACTATAATTTATGCTAACATTAAACTTATAGTATATACATACATTAATAACATTTCATTTTTATTCTAAGCAGAGCGTGATGACAAGGACGCACAATTGAACTGATAAATAACCGAAATATTAACTTCAACATTAATATTTCGGGTATATCTTTAATTTGTTGCTAGTAAGATGTGTCATTTCTATTATGAACTAGCTGACCCGGCGAACTTCGTATCACCTAACACAAACTTTATCATATCGCACCTTTAGAATTGAAGTGGCTTAACTAAAAATTTTAAGAAAATGACTTTTATACATTAAACGACTTATAGACATGTATTCTATCAGTTTATTAAATATACACAGAGTGTTTTAGCCCAGAAAAGGACAAACGTATTATTTCGGTCTCTTTTAAATCACGCGTCTACAGCGCGTCCCTCGTTATTAAAGGACCCCGTTCAATGTTGCGTCGATAGTGCTAAACGATGGGTGCCACGCGTTTGCTCCGTAAGCGACGTAAACTGTAATTCGCTGTTTTAATACTAAATGTAAGGTAAGTTATTCATTCGACATCTGTTTTTGTAATGACTCTTTTTGGTTTTGGGTGTTTCAATACTAAATAATAATAATATTGTAGTGTCGTATTTGTAGTGCCGTCATTTTATTACTAAATATTGCTTGTTGGATGGAGACCTATTGTATACTATGGCTTTATTTTACTAACCGATTTTGTAACTACGAAGACACATACGTAAATATGTTTTTTCTTTACTGAATGCTGTGTGACTTAGAGAGCTTTATTGTAATTGAGCCGTTTTATGTTTGTTTCAGTTGAAGTTTAAAATTAATATTGAAAAGAAAAGTAGATCTTATTTTATGATCTTCTATTATGCCGGAATGAAAATAAAATGGAAGAACAGTGTGTAGCGATGAGAACAGCAAGTTCCGAAGGTTATACTAGTGTTCAAAATAAATCCAAAGAGTGTGATAAGGAAAACTTTTCGAAACTACCTTTGGATAATGCGATAGATGGAAGTTCTAGTATGAATCTTAAAATTTTACCGCAAGTGGAAACTGAACAACGGATTCTAAAAAATGTTAACAATACGTCGAAAATCAGTTGTGGGTATAACGTTGTTTCAACTATCGAAGAACAATCATTACAAAACATAAGAGATAGGTCCAATAGTACATCATCATCCAGTTCTTCTACGTCATCATCTTCAAGTTCCAGCATATCGTCGTCATCATCAAAGTCTTCTTCATCAGCAGAAAAAAACGGAGGCGAAATGAACATTAACAGCTCACCTTCAACCATACCAGGCACTTCAACAGATTGCTTAAATATAATTTATGCCAGGCCTTTAATTCGCAAAAGACGTTCAAATAAAGACATTAACTACCGTCAATAGCAGTGCAATCAGAATGCATAGGTATACACGAGGAATCAGACGTTGATTTGTGTGACGCTGATTCGACTTATAACGATTCATCACTACGACGCTCTTTAAGTTGATCAACCACCACGTCTGACATTGAATTATTTTCACAGAATAAAAAATCTAGGAAGCGCATGCGCAATTCATCTCAATGGAAACAAATCCCTTCGGAATTACGGAAAAGCTTACCAATCACTTTCAAAATCTAATAAGGAGGCACCTGCAAAAAAACTAAGAGGAAGTTGCGCTTGTAGTCTTCGTTGTTCTGATAATATAACCCCTGAGAAGAGATTCGAAATATTCAACTCTTATTGGCAGTTAAGTAATTTGGACTTGAAGCGATCGTTTATCAAGGCATGCATGATGGAGTTGAAACCAAAACATAAGTACACAAATGCTGCCAATCCTCGTAAACCAAACACAGCCTTTTATTTTACAGCCGATTGCCAAAGAATTTGCGTATATAAAACCTTTTTTATTAATACATTAGATATAACAGAGAGACAAATAAGAACTATGAAAATGAAAACAAATTCCAATGGTTTCGTAGAAGAAGATCTTAGAGGGTGTTCTATAAGCCGAACACCGATTGACCCAAGTCTTGTACAAGATATTAAAAACCATATTAATAGTATACTGCGCATAGAGTCCCACTATCTAAGATCTTCTACTACAAGAGAATATATTGATAATAGCAAGAGTATACAAGAACTATGTAGGGATTTTAATAATAATCAAACCAAAGAAAAAACCTCACGCCCCACAGGGTTAGTGAAAAAAATGCAGGCAAAACATTAAATGTCATATTTTATTCAGATATTTTAATGGTCAAAACAAAAATAAATGGCAATAGCCTGTTTATACTCTTATGCAGTGGCGCATTTTGAAAAAATTCAATCAATAACGATAAACATTTGATTAAGGGACATAAACAGAACGAGGGGGACAATGCACATACTCGTAGTTTAATAGAAAAATAAAGAGAAACCTAAGATACCCTATATATAACCTAAGAGTTGCTAGAAAAATTAGCACTCAATTTAGAGTAAAAGAGTTAGATTACAATTTTTTATAGACTTCAAAGTGTTGCAGAATGAATAGGGGTATAACTTTAGACAAGATGTTGATAAAAATGCAGTGGGTTGGAGGGACTATGATAGCGAGATAAAAGTGTTAAAATTTGTTAAGAACGATTTTTTTTTACTATAAAAATTCATACACTGAAAAAGATTTTAAGGAAGTAAATATGCGCAATAAAAGAAACAAAATGAAAGAAGTTGGTGAAATTACACTACCGAAGGCTTATAGTAACAAAGTAGAGATTGCAGAAAAAAAAAAAATAAAGGTCTGAGTTATCTTATAAGAACTAAAGCAATCCCTAGTACATACGAATTGTTTTATGACACGGTTTTGTAATTATTGACTACGTTAGTCATAATTTTGATCTCATTTTAGTTTTGAAGCAATTTATGTTTTTTGCCACTGTTTTGATTTCATAAATGTGTTTTTATTTTGTTAATTCTTACTTAGATATGTTTATAAATATTTTATAGCTAGTTATTCAAATTTAACTAAATAACTTTTGGTTTATTAGTGTTTAATAAGTGTTTTAATTGTTTTATATTGTTTTACAAAAAGTTTACTATTTGCAGATTATTTAAAACTATTGATTGTTTTATAAATTGAAACTAATGTATAACAAATATTGCGTTAAACTATTTGTTGGGAAATAATACTCAGTTGGGTATACTCCACGTGTGATATGACTGATCCCAGTATTAAATATTATAAACGTCTATTAAGGCATTTTCATGTCTGATTTTCTTATAGGTATTCATAAAACCAATATATATTTTGCTAAGTGACCTGATAATGTAATGGTGGTAGCACTACCGAAGCGTTGATTAGTGTTTAAGGATGATTAGTTAGGCAAAATTTCAAAATAAACAATTATGAAAGCAGACTCTGTGTATTATTTTCCTTTAATTTAGCGAGTCATTTATAATTAAACTAGCATATTCCAAAATTAGTCGCCAAACAAAAATATATCATCAGAAATTAATCGCCTCTTTTTTAAATAGTCACAATTATTTTTTATGTTGTAAAGTAAATAAAAGACACAAAGTCAAATAAGCCAATAATATTAAATTGTTTTTCGGAAAATAAGTAACTTCCTTTTTTCAATAATTAATTAATTAATGTTCTAATTAGTTATACCTATAGGTTTAGTATACAATCATTAAAATAATTCCTAGTCTACGGTTAATGACTAAAATTGTGACATAAACCACTTAACTTAAAGTATTATGATCAAAAAACTAAAAAATAGTCAATTCTTCAGTTACATTTTTGGCGTTTACCAAAAAACAAGAATTTTGGATTAAGCCACTTCAATTCTAAAGGTGCGATATGGCATTAAAGTTCAAATTGACTTTTAAGTATTATCACAAATCTTTTGTATGGGAGTATAGAAAAGTGTTGTTTTTAGACTTTTTCAGGAAATTTAAAAATTTTTTTTACAATTTTTCTCTCCGTAAGAACCATCCTCGTACTTCAAGGAATATTTTAAAAAAAGAATTAGCGAAATCGGTCCAACCGTTCTCGAGTTTTGCGCTTAGCAACACATTCAGCGACTCATTTTTATACTATAGATATATTAAAATTTGATTTAGACTATTAGTGTTATTTTTTTAAGAATTAACATTACACTGGTACTAAAGTAAAATATGTTTTCCAGAAATCAATTAGAATAAAATAAAATTATTCAGCAATTTTTGTTTTACAGACCATTTGGCGCCCCTTTGTGAGGTAGCAACCGGGCCATGATACCTCACTTGCCTCCTCTCGCTACGTCACTGCAAACACCTAACACCGTTTTGATATTATTAAATTATAAATTCCTTTATGGAATGTATCCATCTATCTCCTTTTTACCTTTTGATATTTAATACTAGACTATCTTTCTTATCTCTCTACTTTAAATAAAAAACTGTATATTGCACTTTCTGTTTTTTTAATTTTTTAGTTTTCTTTTTTTTTAATTTTTTTTTTTTTGTTGTATTTTTTTATCATTAGGTCGGCAAACAAGCGTACGGCTCACCTAATGGTAAGAGATTACCGTAACTTATAGACGCCTGCTACACCAGAAGCACCGCAAGCGCGTTGCCGACCAAATCCCCAATTTCCCAGGAGCTCTGGTCACCTTACTCACCAACAGGAACAGTACTGGTTGAAAACAGTATTATTTTGCTTTGATCTTCTGTAAGGTCGAGGTACTACCCCAGTCGGGCTGCTCCATATTTTGAGCAGGAAATCCCTGCTGTGCCCTACCTCAGTTATGTATTATAGTAATATTATTATTCAGCTTTGTCCGTTTCATTACAAGTATGTTTTATAGAATTGACTCAGATGGTAGTGTTGTGGTTGTGCCCGGCCGGCGCTAGTTCCTGCGCGCGCGGCGCTCCCCGCGCTCCCCGCGCTCCCCGCGCTCCCCGCGCTCGGGCCGCAGCAGCGCGGCGAGGCGCGCGCGCGCCAGGAACAGCGCCAGCAGCGGCGCGCCCAGCGCCAGCAGCAGCGGCGCGCGCCCCGCCTCCTCCGCCGCCGGCCGCAGCTGCGGGCCGCTCACAACGTGTATGGTGGGTGTACGTAGGTACGTTATGCAGAGCCTTATTAGCTTAATTTAGCCACCCCCTCTCTTCCCGTAGGTGTTGTAAGAGGCGACTTAAGGGACAACAAGGTTCCACAACCACCTTGGAACTTAAGAAGCCGACCGATGGCGGGATAACCATCCAACTGTTGGCTTTGAAATACACAGGCCGAAGACGGGCAGCAGCGTCTTCGGTGCGACAAAGCACCTCTACAGATCACCTCACGGTCAGCAATTACCATAGTTTATAAACGTCTGCAACACCAGAAACATCGCGAACGGGTTGCTTATCCTATCCCTCCCCGGACCTCTGGCCACTTTACTTACCAACAAGAACACAACACTACTTGAAAGCATTATTATTTAACTATAATCTTCTGTAACGTCAAGGTACTTCCCCAGTCGGGCTGCTCCAGATTTTAAGTAAGAATTTTGCTTATATACATTGAAAAATCACAAAATATTACTTGACAGTATAAATCATACTGTACTGAAATAATAAACAAAATTCAAACAATGAAAAATAGAAAAGTTACCTTCGGTTCGAAATCAATATTGAAATACTTGAAACTGCCGTCCGACTTGAAATAAAACGCAGGCTCCTCGTACACATATGTCGCTTTTGAAAGCGTTGACTCTAACAGCAACACGTAGGTCTTATTATCTGGTAAAAGCCTCGGCATGTAGTACATTAGACCAGGGTTGTTGACCTGCGAGAAGCCGAGGGGGTCTAGCTTTGTGGTGTATATGGGGTTTTGAGATGCATCTTCTGTGAGAGTCAGCCTGAGCGTCTTGTAATGATCTATATTTGGAGTTCTAATCAAGACGTTCGCGTCCGTTATGTGCTCGAATGGTATTATTATTAGCTGGACGTTTTCTATATCCTTTTCTTTCACCTGAAACATTTTAAATTTAAATTAAAAGTTAATTTTTTGCATCAGTTTCAAAAGGCGGTCTTATCGCTGATAAAGCGATCACTTCGATGGAAAGGAGTGCCAAAAATTGTAGCTAGATACATACAAATAAACACATAATTAAACATACAGTTAAAATCAATGATAAAACATCATAGCATACAAAACTAATATGAAACATTTCTTAATTAAGACGGTTAATACATTTCTGTAGTGAATCTTTTAAATGTCTCTGATGTTTGAGCACTCTTAATAGACAGTGGCAACGAGTTTTAAACAGTCAGTCAGTCAGTTCAATCCATCGCAGTCCACTGCTGGACATAGTTCTCCCCCAAGTTCGGCGGTTTTCCGCAATCCTCATCCAGCCTACAACGGTAATCTTACGTAGGAGTTCCAAACACGCTCTGGTAATTTTTAACCGACTTCAAGAAAAGGAGGAGATTATCAACTCCACTGTATATTATGTATGTTGCCTTATAATATTTTATTGAGTGTAACAATTTTGATCATTCTTTTTTGTACTCCAAATTTGAGCAAGATCTGATGTGCAGTTTTTGAATTACCTAAATAATGAGCGTTTAATTGATTTCCTTTGGCTGCGTGGTTACGGCACCAAAGAATATAGCCACCCCCTCTCTTCCCGTGGGTGTCGTAACAGGCGACTAAGGGGTAACACAGTTCCGCTACCACCTTGGAACTTAAAAAGCCGATCGATGGCGGGATAACCATCCAACTACTGGCTTTGAAATACACAGGCCGAAGACGGGCAGCAGCGTCTTCGGTGCGACAAAGCCAACCCTGCGGTCACCAACTCGCCTGCCCAGCATGGCAAACTTGTGGAGGCCTATGTCCAGCAGTGGACTGTGATAGGCTGATGAGTGAGTGAGTGAGTGAGTGAGTGAATGTGACAGAGAGAGAGAGAGAATTGCTTGAGAGAGATTTTCTATTACGTCGACAACTTTTTATTACTTGCCAATGTAAATCGAATAATAACTAATGTTCTCGTATTCACTGTTCAAAGAGAATTCAACAAATGACTTACTTCGAAAGGTGGCGGTTGCTTGGCTAGAACGCTGCCAGCCGTCGCGGGGTCACCCGCCTTTAATTCTAGTACGTACACGCAACCAGGCAACAAGCCACGGATTCTGAAAGTTTATCATATGGCGTTATTTTATTGTTATAGAAAAAAATATAAATCAGCAAAAAAACTAAAATACCACTGTTCTGGTTTTTATTTGACAGGGGTATTATTTGGCTATAATCTTCTGCTTCTGCAGACCGGAAATAGATATTTGAGTAAACGCAAGTGGCCACTGGGAGTGGGAATCCAACTCGTGACCGTCGATGTTTAGGAGCCGCCGACATGGCACACGTACCATTGCACCCGAACGGTCGTTAAGTTTTGAAGCCTATTTAAATAAAGTTGTTCTTGATTTTAGGTCTCCCCACCGTGCCTCGGAGAGCACGTTTAGCCGTCGGTCCCGGTTGTTATCATGCACACCTGATAGCGATCGTTCCTCGTAGTAGGGAATATATCAACCCGCATTGGAGCAGCGTGGTGGATTAAGCTCTGATCCTTCTCCTACATGGGGAAAGAGGCCTATGCCCAGTAGTGGGATATTACAGGCTGAAGCATTCTTGATTTAGAATAGGCCACAATAGTACACCTGAAGTCCCCGGTGTCGGTGGTGGAGGCGTCCTGCGGCGCGCAGTGCGCGGCGTGCGGCGTGGTGGGCCGCGCCCGCAGGGGGACGCGCGCCGCGCCCGCCCCGCCCAGCGACACGCCCCGCCCCACCACCGACCACGCCACACGTACGCCCCTGTGGATGGATACGTTTAGTTATTTCACCACTATTCTGGCGAATTCGGGTAAAAATTAATGAAAACTGTAATGAAATTACATTTATTTTATGTTTGAAATCGTTAAATATAACATTAAACCTATTTTATAAATTTTTTTTTTTTAAATCTATATGAACATTGCACGTGTCTAGCCTGTTGGTGCAGTTTGTAGTGGCCCTGCTTTCTGCTCTGTGGGTTATGGGTTTGATTCCCACTTGAGTCTGGGTGTTATATTTGTATTTATATATATAAGTATTATTTCCATGTATATTTAAAAAATAAAATTTTGCTATATCAATCAAGTGTTTGTATGTGTATGTTTAAGATATTTATTTTATACAATTTTTATTTAGTTCAAACAAATCGAAAGCATTAAATTCAACGGATTACGATACTTATACCGTACTGCCTTTATCGATGAAAAGTTTCGATCCTACGAAACTTATCGCGAATATCGTTTTAAGTTCAATTCCGATATTACGGCGACGTTGCAAAAGCCATGATTACGGGTGACTGTTTATGTACTCACGGTAAGTCCCATAGAACCGAAAATATTTATAGTGACGTTGATAGTTTAAAAACTTTAATCAAAGTACAGCAGTATTACGGGTGTTACACAGGTTAAAGAGAGACTGCTGGAGAGAGATAAAGAGAGACAGTAGGAGAGTGTGTGAACCAAACGCACCGGAAGAGCACGGCGTGTTCCCTGCCGTCCTCGACGGTGACCAGCGCGTGCGCAGGCTCGAAGCGGTACTCCTTCATGTGCGGCTTGACGTAGTACTGCGCGGGGGCCAGCGCCCCGAACTTCAGCTCGCCCGACTCGCCGGACGCCACGTTGCGGCGGAACGAGCCCCCGGACACCGACACTAGCGCGCCCTGGGGGCGAAAACTATTACGTTAGCATCCTGTGGCAGACACTGATATTGGTGCATCCTGGGAACATATGGGTGATGGTAGTATTGACATAAGCACCTGGGTTACACTAACACATTTTACTGACACATTCACTACCACAACCCTCGCCCTGTGTGCTACTAATATTAAGTACAAAACACGAAAACGCCTAAATCAATCGTCCATTTTTTACAAGTTTTCTAACACTAGATTTTTATGGATATCAAAAAAATTAGACACACAATTGGAAAATGTAACGTTTTTTTAAGCTTGACGCGTTTGAAAATTCACAAAACAAGACAAAGTCTGCCACATCCGCTAATATTAAAATACAGCTCCCACCACACATGAGGAAACTCATGTCCCACTCACCTCTAACGGAGAATTATCGGCCTTATCCTTCAACTTGACAGTGATCTCAGCCAGTTTGTGCGCAACTATGTCACCATTTTCGTCGGGTTCCTCAAACGAGTACGAGTCCTTGGACGCCCGCACGGTATACTGCACCTCCGCGTCCAGTGGACCGAAGCTGTATGTACCGTCGGCTGTCGTCGTGTAGTTTAGCTCTACGTCCCCTGTAAAATGTTTTTTGTTATGGTTTTTAATTTTTGAATGTGTTATTGCGAAAATCGTAAGAGGAATATTAAGTTCACATTTTTTTTTTGTCAAAACGTATACAGTAATTTTTGGGTACTCGAAACATTAATCGAAACTCAAAACTCGTTCTCAGTGTAAACATACATTATACATTTTACCTAATGATCATGTTTAGTCGCCATCGAACATTTTGTACGCGCCAGTCACTGACATTGCTAGGTCACTGACGTGACTGTACGTGACACTCACCCCCCCGCAGCGTGACGAGCGCCCCCTGCACGGCGGGTCGTAGCCGGCCTGCCGGCGGCAGTGAGACTGTACGTGACACTCACCCCCCCGCAGCGTGACGAGCGCCCCCTCCACAGCAGGTCGCAGCCGGCCATCCAGCAGCAGCGCGCGCGCCGCAGTCAGTGTGAGCGCGTGCGCACAATCCGACCCCCCCAACACGTGCTGCGGTCCGCGCGGACTAAACAGTAAGGACGACGACTGCGGGGACACCTCCGCTGACGCACCCTGGGGGGAGAGTGAGATATTGAACCGGAAAAAAGATCGACGGTTAAGTAGAAATATGATAGAAAATCAATATTATGAATTATGAAATTGTGGCATTTGTGGCATCGTTTTATTACTCGATTGTCCCATTATTCGTCCACGTGATGTTTGGCGATAGTTAGAATAACGCTATCAAATCCAATTATAAGTATGCTTTGATACTTACTTCCGCCAAATACAAAGTGTGCTCGTAAACGTAGACATCGTCTTGTTTTGTCGCCTGTAGAGGCACGTCTTCGGTCTTTCCGTCTGCGGTTATTTTTAACACCACGTCCGTCGCCGATTCGGGGGAAATTATCTTTATAGTCGAAGCGTGGGCTATCGCTACGAACTTCACTTTCTGTGAGATAATATAACAATTATTAGCATCAACAAGTGTGAATAGTAAATATAGTAATAGAGTAAATAATAAAATATAGTAATATAAGTAAAGTTTATTTAATTTATAGTGTATAACATAGCGTTTCAGCAACAAGATTTTTATACGTTTCTGATAATTTAAGTGAGAATCTAATATATAAAATTCTCGTGTCGCGGTGTTTATAGTTAAACTCCTAGACTAGTAGGTCTGAGAATCGAACAACATCTATTTTTCATCCCCCTAAATGTTAAGGGTAGTCCACCCCTAATTTTTTTTTAATTTTTAGATAATTAATTTTTTATTTTATTATGATTTGAAAAATACACACAACCATAAATTTTCAGCCTTCTACCACCAACCCCTATTTTTAAATAGCGTTTAGCGGCAAGACAACGTTTGCCGAGACAGCTAGTATTAATATTTTATAAATCTAATAGCAATACGATTTGGCACAGGTTTGTCATTGCTCCGCCTATTCAACCCCCCATGTATACAGAGAGATCCACTCACAGGTACATCCTCCCCGCCCAGTTCCACCAGCACGCTCTCGGGCCGCAGGCGGTGGCAGGCGCGCGGCCGCAGCGTGTACCGCGTGTCCGGCGGCACGCACTGGCGGCTGTCGCCCGCCGGCACGCGCAGCGTGCCCGACGTGCCCGACGCGCCCGAGTACTCGATCTGAGGGGGGGGTCAGATGAAAGTCAGAACTGTGACCGGCTGGTGATACTGGCACGCTGTACAACTTTCGAGCTTACTATATTAATAGAAGGGGGGTCAGATAGCAGTTAGAGTTACGTCACCAGATGAAACGAGCACACTGTACAAATTTAGAGCGTGTTACATTTATGTACTTTCGTATTGAGTGACGTCTTTCGAGCTTCTACACACACGATGGTATTACCAATAAACTTTTTAGACCGTTAAAGCTGTTCTAACATATGGTCTAGCATGAGTATAAGGTTGCGAGCAATAGGTAACTTCTGGTACTATCAGTACTAAAGGTCATTCACCTATGAACATAAGGTTCAATGATAATGGATGACCTCTCTATCGTCGGTTTACCTGGTCCATGTCATCTGAGTTGAAGTACTCCACCTGTTTGTGAGATTAAAACGTACATGCGCGTTTTGTAGAGAATTATTATCAGTAAGAATGAAATTCGATAAAATCAACAAATATTAAAATATCTAGTCAATGGATAAAAACATAATGTTGATTTTTGGTATTTTATAGTTGATTGAATAATGACTCATACAGGTCTCTAATATTTATCTTACATTAAAATACGTATATAAAATTTACTTATTTTATTATTTTATAACAGTCTGTACATTTCCAGTGAAGGGCAAAATCCTTCACTATAAAGATGGGTTGAAAATTTATCCAAGGTGCTACCCCGTTATTTTCATATTTTTAACCGACTTCCAAAAAAGGAGGAGGTTCTCAATTCGACTGTATTTTTTTTTTTTTTTATGTATGTTACATCAGAACTTTTGACCAGGTAGACCGATTTCGACAAATTTTGTTTTAATCGAAAGGTGGTGTGTGCCAATTGGTCCCATTTAAATTTATTTGAGATCTAACAACTACTTTTCGAATTATATCTAATAATGCGTTTTTACTTGACGCTTTTTTCGTCGACCTACATTGCATTATACCACATAACTTTCTACTGGGTGTACCGATTTTGATAATTCTTTTTTTGTTGGAAAGGGGATATCCCTAGTTTGGTACCATGATAAGGAAACCAGGATCTGATGATGGGATCCCAGAGAAATCGAGGGAAACTCTTGAAGATCCGCAATAACTTTTTACTGGGTGTATCGATTTTGATAATTTTTACTTTAATCGAAAGCTGATGTTTATCATGTGGTCACATATAAATTTTATCGAGATCTGATAACTACTTTTTGATTAATATTTGATAACGCGTATTTACTTGACATTATTTTCGTCACCTTACGTTGTATTATACCTCATAACTTTTTACTGGGTGCACCGATTTTGACGTTTCTTATATAAATTAAAAGCTACTATTCGTCACGTGGTCCCATTCAAATTTAATTGAGATTTGATTAGTAATTTGTGAGTTATATCTAATATTGCGTATTTACTTGACGGTTTTTTCGTCACCCTACGTAGTATTATACGTTATATCTTTTTACTGGGTGCACTGATTTTGATCTTTTTTGTATAAATCAAAAGCTAATACTTGTCATGTCGTCCGTTTTAAATATGATTGAGATATAATGAGCAATTTTTGAGTAATCTTTGATGACACGTATTTACATGACGATGTTAAGACGACTGTGGTCATGTTCAATACTTTGCCACAACGCCATCTATCAAAATTTAACGAAATTACTTCGTTCACTATCGATCAAATTACAATATTCCACTAGAGTAGAGAGTAGCAGTTTATTCGTTATAAATATATTTGAGCTTTTAATTTTTGAGTTATCGCTAATACTGGGTATTTACTTGGCTATTTTACGTCGACCAACATTATATTAACCTCATTACTATTTTACTGGGTGGACCGATATCGATGATTCTTTTTTTAATCGATAGGTGGTGCTTGTCATGTGGTCCCATTTAAATATAATTGAAATTTGACTCGAACTTTTTGAGCTATATCTGATATGGCGTATTTACTTGACTGTTTTTGGAGTTTTCTTCTTAAGAATCGATTTTCATTTAAGGCCCCGGAATGAAAAAATTGAACAGTAAAATCTACTGAACGAATGACCTTGTTAGAGATGGCGTTCAGACGTTTTCTAATAACGCAATTAGGTTCCGATAGATGGCGTTATTGAATTCATTTATTTACAATTTGATATAGTAATAATATATTTCTTAGACTAGTAAGCCTTTTTGTGCCTATTTAGACAGTTGATCTGAAGGGGTAGAGTCCAGTCGTGCATCGGAGCTGTGTGAAAACATGAACATTACATATTTTTAATAAAAAAGACATAAACCGTAATTCAATATAAATCCGCTTCAACTAAAAAACCCGCCGTAATAAGCGATGTCAGCGCTTCGCGCGAATCGACGACGGGCCTTTTATGAAATTTCTGCCTACAATCGCTAACAAAATGTTTAGAAATAACAGTAGAACATTATATAATTCTACAATTTTATAATGTCTCGTTATATGGAATACGAACAAAGTATTACTATTTTTTCGTCGATCTACGTTGTATTACTCTTCGATGTAATTGAAGTCGGTTTTTTTTTTCGTTTGCGAGCAAACACAATTATTTTTTACATTCTGATCTCGGTGAGGCTTAAGTCGAACTGAGGTTGCCGGCCGGCTACTGACCTCGAGGTCGTGCGAGGCGCTGACCAGCACGGCGAGCCCGGCGAGCACGAAGTCGGGCGCGGTGTGGGCGCGCTGGGTGACGGCCACACTACAACAGAGGTCGCCGGCCGGCCACTGACCTCGAGGTCGTGCGAGGCGCTGACCAGCACGGCGAGCCCGGCGAGCACGAAGTCGGGCGCGGTGTGGGCGCGCTGGGTGACGGCCACACTACAACAGAGGTCGCCGGCCGGCCACTGACCTCGAGGTCGTGCGAGGCGCTGACCAGCACGGCGAGCCCGGCGAGCACGAAGTCGGGCGCGGTGTGGGCGCGCTGGGTGACGGCCACACTACAACAGAGGTCGCCGGCCGGCCACTGACCTCGAGGTCGTGCGAGGCGCTGACCAGCACGGCGAGCCCGGCGAGCACGAAGTCGGGCGCGGTGTGGGCGCGCTGGGTGACGGCCACGTGGTGCGCCGCCTGCCGCCAGCACAGCCGCTCCTCGGGCAGCGACAGCTCCACGCCGCCCGGGACCACCTCCGAGAAGCTGTACTCGCCGTCTGGGCGGGGAAGGACTCGTTAGGGCGCGGGCGGGTGAGATCAAGAAGGAGGAATTTAGTTTCATGCGTTTAATGACAACAATCCAGGATGTACTCGAAATAATAAATATACCGAGATATATCTAATACGTTTTCTGATGATATTGCGTTCAGACAACGTTCATCCATACTAATATTGTAAAGCTGATAAGTTTGTTTGTTTGTTTAAATGCGCTAATCTTATGAAATATTGGTTCGAATCTTTTCTTGTGTTGGATGGCCCATTTAATGAGGAAGGCTAAGCTATTTTGCGTGCTAATCTAACATTGGCTTCCAAATTGGCACAGAGAGTGTTTAATAAAGAAAATAAACGAGAAGATAAATTAGTTCTGCATAAGCCGTCGTAATGAGCGTACAAGCACGGTTATAATTCACAATGACAGGACAGTTTATGCAGCACAAAGGAGAATGATACGATTCCATACATTCTTGGGCCAAAATGTAATGAAATGAAAATGGTATCAATTAATGCATTTAGGCTTATTGCTTCCTCGCTGAAAATTATCTATATTTTGGCTATCTGAGAGTGGAGTTATTAAACTTTTTGTAAAAGTGAGGTTATGTTACAATGTCTATAAAAACCCGATCACTAAGTTCTTGTAGCATTAATATCTGTTATATTTAGTGAAGACTGTTTGAAAACTCACTACGAATATTGATATACACTTGAAACCATAAATAAATATCAGGAATGGGCTCAGAATGCATCGGAAAACAGTAAACACGAAACGAGTGACGGACACAGTATTATTGTTAGTCAGCTTTCAAAGCTGTCATTAAAAATATGATTTATTTTAAATCGATATGAAATCGATAATCATTTTGGTTTATCAGATATTAATTGATATTGTCCATATTAATGTAACTTTATTTAAATGCACTTTATTGTTTACAGCTTTAATTGTGCATCTAAATATCTTGAATTAATTAACTAGTGCAAACCTTTTTTTTTAAATTCTGTAATCGATTATAGTTGAATCGATACCCAAATAATTTGCTGAAAACTATCTTTCTCAATTTTCTCCGCTTCTAGATTCAGAATTGAGCTGATATTTTATATTTTTAAATAAAAAAATATGACCAATTTTTTAAACAATATCTCTACTCATTACATTTTGGCCCAAAAGTCCCATTCTCCTTTACCTTCTTCGTTTATTTACGTTATTAATTAATTAACGTTATCTGGACGCGATGTCATCAGGCAATCTATCAGATACATTATAAATGTAAACAAAACAGCCAGTCACCGACGACGTCCGCGTAGCGCGGCGCGCCCGGCGAGCCGCCGTCGGGCGGCAGCGGGCGCAGCGCCACGCGCAGGCCGGCGCACGGCGTGACGTCACAGCGCACGCGGCCCGCCAGGCGCGCGCGCACCTGCCCGAACGACACGCCGCGCCGCGCGCCCGCCACCGCCACCGCCTGCCGCTCGGGGTAGAACCTGGCGGGGGGGGGGGGCTACTATAGTAGTGATTCTCAGTTCTCATTCTCAGTTAACAGTAATCAGCAGTGTAGTAATATGGCATTTTCATAAAATGCAATCACAGGCTAACGATGCACAAAAAACGGATGACGTCATAGATGATAGGAAAAGACAAAAAAAAACTCCTAGTGTGTGTTTATGACCGGCAGAAATATAAACTTCACTGGCAATCGCAATCAAGCAACAACGCAATAAGCCTCAAGTTCACCCAATCAAATCGAATCTAACCTAACCTACGAAAAAATGTATGTGCAGTGCACCAAAAAAGTTTTCACTTACAATTTTTTTTTTAATTCTAAGACAAAGATAGTTTTTCTAAATTTTATAATATAAACCAAAACGAAGTCACCTTGAAATCAACACTTACTGTAAACCTTCCCTCTGCTCATCTTCAGTCACCTCGACCTTCGCCTCGTACTCTCCGGGAGGTAGGAATATGCACCATTTACCTGAAATAAATTATTGTTAAATATATGTATATAATAAAAAGATACTAAATTATTTGGAACAACAGAAAAACAGCTGGTGATTATGGGCAACACACATGAGTTTACGACAGTAGTAGTTTGCAGATGAGTGAAAAAACTAGCACATCTAAAGAACACCATCCAATAAATGCACAAAAAAATTTTTTTGTTGCATTTCATCAATCTAGCTCTTTATATGCCACTTGCGGATAAAGATATCATCATTCCAGTTTATTGCAGTCCACTGCTGGACATAGGGCTCCACAAGTTCGCGCCAAAAATGCGTGAACTCACGTGTTGTCCCATCCCACAGTCACCATGCTGGGCAGGCGGTGGCTGGATAAAGATATGCTTGCCGGTAAGTACCATGTTTTAATGAATGTATTTCAAATTTTAGCTCAATAAGCCAAAAATCTGCTGACTATCAAATAACAATAATCACAACTCAGCAAACAAAACAAATAATACTGTTTTCAAACAGTGTTGTGTTCCTGTCGGTGAGTAAGGTGACCAAAGCTCCTGAGAGGATTGGGGATAGGGTCAACAACGAGCTTGCGATGCTTCTGGTGTTGCAGATATGCTATAGGCTACGGTAATCGCTTTCGATCGTACAATTATATCAGTCCACCAATCACTGTCAGCAGCACCGCAGCCAATCAACTGGTACTGTTCACGAGCGACGGTCCATGCAGATGTTTCAACCCACTGTTACTGTTCACCAGCGGCAGCCCACCAGCGAGCCCTTACCGTCGTCGCCGGCCTGCACCCGGGCGGCGCCCAGCAGCACCCAGCGCGGCTCGGGCGGCGCCAGCTCGCCGCACACCCGCCAGCGCGCCACCACCGCCAGGGGCGCCGCGCTGGGCCCGCTGGGACCCACCACTAGCGACAGCTCGTTCCACTGGCACTCCTCTGTCAAAAAAAAAACACTTATATTATTGAAGTATTTTATTGGAACGAAGTTCCTTACGACAGGCTTGACATATGGCTGGGCGACCGAATTAAAAAAATGTGATACTAAAACCGTAAGAAAAATATATAACGGATGTGACGTAATATACTGATATTACGTCACATCCGTTATATATTGACGATAAAGACTGTATAATATGACGTTTGTAAAACTAAAATATTACTAGTAAACTTTTTTTTAAATTATTTATGCAATTTTATACTGTCGACTAAAATAAATACAGACATATGTTTTTTATTTCACTTAATAGTTTGAATTATTATTATTATTTTGGTTGATTTATTTTATTTTACAGTATTTGTTATTTTTTAAAATACTAAATTTCCTAAATACTTTTATGTACTTAATTAAAAACCAAACAACAAAATTAAAAAAAAATCAAGAACTAGAAAATATATATATAAAATTCAACATTCAAAATTCAACATTCAAAATTCAACATTCCCATGACACCACATAATTTTTTTATAGAAGTATTTTGTGTTTATACAAATATTTATTTCCAGTCTAGTTGTTAGTCCTTGTGGTGCCTTGCCTCGAAGAGCACGTTAAGGTGTCGATCCTGATTGTTGTTATGTACACCTGATAGCAATCCTTACTCATATTAGGGAATATATCCGCCAACTTGATGAGAGCGTTACGAAAAGTGTAAGGCGAACGGAAGTTGAGAGGGAGATATAAGTTAGCGAAGATAGAAAGAGAGAGGGTTACGTTTCGTGACTTTTACTTCAGCCAAGTGGTCTTATAAAGCACACTCGTTTTTTTATGTGTAGGAGACGAGTCAAAAATGCGGATGAAAAAAGTTTGGCGCGGCATCCTAAGGTTGCTAGCACCGGAACACCGTCGAGCAATTCGGTCAAGATGGCGAGACGACGATTGAGACGATTGAATTAGTAAAAGCCATTAAAACAAAAATCATGACAGTTACAATGTAGTTTCTTTGCTGTACTGTCTTCAATATGTATATATGTAAAGGATTTCATGTGTCTGCGGTAATCGTAACGACTAGCTGTTGCTTTAACGTAGACCAGCGTTAATGACAAACATTTATACTGGTGTACGGATGTTAGTCATGAACGAGTTAGTGTGTGTTAGTGTGTAGTGTAGGTTGTGTGTGTTCTAAAATCTAGACACATTATGATTCTCATTTTACTTGGGACCATTGAGTCTGAGGATTTAATACCACCAATTTTACAATATACTGATAATACAATTTTAATACAAACCCATTATAATATTTCATTGCAAGTTAAACTTTCATAAGAATGCGACTAAATTACATATATAAAGATAATAAAATACCATTCACCATGTTCAAAAGTAAGTGTATAAGTGCCAGGCTTGAGTCCAGTAAGAGTGAAGCGTCCATCAGAGTCACTGTTACCGACGGCACGTCCGTTACGCAGTACTCTCACTCCGGCCACACCCTTGCCACCAGCTGTGTGCACCACACGGCCTGATGATGTGAAGCCTGTTACCTATTTGAGCAAATAGGAGATTAAGATACGAAATTTTCTAGAATATGCTTTTGCCTAATAGTTATGTACACATATTATATGTGAATATATTAAGCCATATAAAGACAATAAATTAGTACATTAATACCAGCCTCTTCACTAGCTCACACTTCTAAGCTCACACTTGGATGGCTTTATTGCAGTAGACGCAAGTATGCAAACTTTTAATTGAAGAATATGAGGGATAGACTAACACAAGTCTAAAAATACAAAAGCATTTTACTAATAATTGTGTTTGCTCGCAAACGAGAAAAAAAAACCGACATCAATTATTTCGACCAATAATACAACGTTGGTAGGCGGTAAAACAGTCAATAATATAAATATGCATTATGATAACTCAAAAAGAACTCATCCGATCTCGATATATTTTAAATGAGACTACATAACAAGTACCGCGTTTCGATTAAAAAGGAATAATTGAAATCAGTTCACCCAGTCAAAGTTATGAGATAAATCATATAAAAAACTATTTGCACTTTATGGCCGATACTGATCAAATGCTTAGGTTATAAATTAAAAAAATATAAAAATGCGAGACATGTTTTAATGTAAGGCCCGAAGTCGGTCCAACCAGTAAAAATTTTGAGATAAATACATTAAAAAAAAATCAACTTAATAACCTCCTTTCTCTTTTTTCTTTTCTGTTTTTTTTTTGAAAAAAAAGGCTAAGACTTCATTCACCTCCTTGACTAAGGTTTCGACTTTATCCATAGGAGGGTTTACTATGCTTTATAACTGGATAAAAAAACTACATAATTATGTATGTGACTGGAGATTAATAACACAAGGGTTATTTTAGTATTCTATTGAATTGCAAGTTTTAATACATGGCCAAAAAAAAAAATTAGTATCACAATGGTGTCAAGACTCACAAGGACAAATCTATGTTACACAGCATACTTACTTCAAAAGCATTCTTGATGTACAAGCTATCATGGAGTACAGTAAAAGGCACGGCATCTGGCTTAATACTATACGTCAGAGTAGCTTGACCAGGTGATTTGTTCAGAGCCAATAGCCGATACTGCCCGGCTGGTACCAAGTTAAAGTGGAACTCTCCAGAGGAATCCGTGACCGAGTAACAGATCGGAGCATCTGGAACGCCTTGGAGTAGGGCGGTTTTACAGCCTTCTACTCGGAACTTTGGATTCTCCTAAAAAATAAATATATTTTAGATCAGATGAATATTAGTATCTAGTAAATATAATGATTTATTTTGTTTTAATAGATCATAAATTAAAAATGAAATCTGTTTTATAAAAATGAAATCGATTTTCAATTTTATTGTACTTGGAATTAAGATCTGATTTTTTAGTTAATGATATTTGTACAAAGAATGGAGAAGGCAAGGAGTAGCAGTATCAGAAGCAAGACTAGGACAGAACTCTAAAAATATGGAGGCGAAAGTGGAAATGGACAGGTCACATGATCAGAGGAAAGGAAAAATAGAGTAAAATAATTACACAGTGGTACCCTAGGGATGGAAAAAAAAAGAATGCCATGTAGAGATTCTTAGCTACTTCCCCAGTCGGGCTGCTCTAGATTTTGAGCACAATATTTCCTGCTGTTCCCAAACTTAGTTAAAGGGCTCAATAGTTTGTACCATAAAAAAGCAATTTTAGACAGAAAGAAAAGGTTATCATTGATTTCTCTATATGGTAAAATAGTAGACAATTTTACAACCTATTTACTTACTTTAGTAGCTAGTTAGTAGACTTTAGAAAACTATTTTAAAACAATAAACTGAAGATAATTACCTCTTTTGAGTATAACAGCACATAAACACCGCCAATAGGGCTGCCAAATGACACAACAGACCCTGTCACGTCATAGCCCTTCACAGACAGAGCTCCCACTGGTAGGGCTGTGTTACCTTCCTTTACTTGCACCACTGTCTGAGCCGGGTCTAGCTTCCATCTACAATTATTATTAACTATGAAGAAGTTTTAATCTTTATAATTAACTTAGTATTTTTAACCAACTTCCAAAAAAGGTGGAGGTTCTGAATTCAATGGTTTTTTTTTATGCATGTTATCTCAGGATTTTGTTTGGGTGGAGAGTTTTTTGGGTGTGACTTTCCCCACGTTAAACAAAAAAAATAGGTAGAAATGTAGACACAGTAAAAATAAGAAGCTGGTATAATAAATAGCAATATAGTAAACAAACTCACTTCGAGTGACTGGCTTTTACAACATATTTCCCTGGTATGACTGGTGTAAAATGAAAATCACCACCAATAGTTGTAACGGTTTTTCTGACATCTCCTGTCTCATTTACCAGCTGGACATCAACGCCTCTCGGTCCCTGCTTCTGTCCCGCTGTTATCACTCTTCCAGTTATACCAAAGCCATTAAAATCGAAATTGATGTCCTGACCAGTGGAGCACTGGTCTGTTTCACCATCTATCCGGAGTTCCACTTCGGATGGCTCAAAGCTCCACCCAGCGGGAGGGTGTACCTTTAAAACATATTCGCCCTTTTCATATAAGGGCAGGAAATAATATCCATTTGTAGGAGCGCACTCCGTTTTTTCCTTTAAACTGCCTTCCTTTGTATACCTAAAATTTACGTAAATAAAATTTTCAATTAGGAAAAAAAATACATAGACTTTTTCCACTTCATATCATATAATCTTAAAAGGTATAATCAAATAGCGTTTGTTTCAACATGACCCAAATCTTTAGATTAAATTATAACTTTAAGGTTAACTTACAAGCCGATTTCAATTTTGGAGAAGTCCAAACTTGCATGGCTTTTCACGAAGCCACCGCATCCTAATATATCATTGCTATAACATTTAGATGTAAATATTACTAAATATATTATAAAAACGCTAAATAAATTAAATATTTTAAGAGACATTATTAATTCTGCATTATCGCCAATTCCCCTACAGAGCATTGACATTTGACAAGTTGACAATGACAATCATTATTAGGTACAGACAGCCTATTATTTTTATATGTAGTTTCAAAAGTTGCTCAAAAGTCTCAAAAGCTAAACTCTCAAAGTGTGACATTGGTGTGACAGCATGACTCAAATTATCATCATAAATATTAATACGCTAAGGTTAAGATGTTTGCCTCCCTTTTCAGAAAGAACCTTACAATTCATCATTACAGCCTATACAGTCCACTGCTGGACATAGGCCTCCACAAGTTTACGCCAAAAATAACGTGAACTCATGTGTTTTGCCCATAGTCACCACGCTGGGCAGGCGGGTTGGTGACCGCAGTACTGGCTTTGTCGCACCGAAGACGCTGCTGCCCGTCTTCGGCCTGTGTATTTCAAAGCCAGCAGTTGGATGGTTATCCCGCCATCGGTCGGCTTCTTAAGTTCCAAGGTGGTAGTGGAACCTTGTTATCCCTTAGTCGCCTCTTACGACACCCACGGGAAGAGAGGGGGTGGCTAAATTCTTTAGTGCCGTAGCCACACAGCTCACCTTACAATTACTCCACATAAATTATATATCATTTTATAGATAATTGCTTGCGGGCATCTACAACTAAATTATTGCTTTTGTTTTAGTAAATTAATTATGAGAGAAGAGAAACTGAGAAATTTATAATAGACCTTCCAATTAAAAGGTTTCAGTTTGTATATGTTTTAAGACGTTACATAGTACTTTTGTATTTCTTAAGATTCCCACATATATAAATTTGTCTTCGCTCACGTAAAAGTTGTACTCTATATATCGTGAAATTATTATTCACCAATTATTCAGTATTCAATTCTTCTACCAATTAAATCAATAATAAAAATTGGCCAAGTGCGAGTTGGACTCGCCCATGAAGAGTTTTTTTTCCATGGACTAAACTAAATATAAATAAATGTTCTATAAAATATTCAATTGTTAAATAACTAAATAAATATCTACACAAAACACAGATGGTCGTCTGTTCCTAAAGTAAGCACTAAGCAACTTAATGCTTGTGTTATAGGTAACAGCCAGTCGGCTATACTAACTACATTTTTTTTTTCGATAAACATTCTGATAAATAATATTAATACATACATAAATATATAAATAAATATTTATATTACACCCAGACTAGGGGTGGGAATCGAGACCCCAACCCTCGGAGCTGAAAGCAGCACTACAAACTGCGCCAACGGGCTAGTCATTAATACTATTTTACGAACAATAAAACTAAATATTTAAGTACATTTGAAGCGTTTACCTAGTGCTGATTTTAATCTAGGACAAAAAGCGGCAAAAAAATCACTTTTGTTGTATGAGAGGACCCCCTCCCCATTCTGAAATAATCTCTTATTAATTTTATAATTTGTTATTCAATTAAATATACAACTAAGTATTTTGTGAATATTTCAAGTTTTTCACTTTTCGTTTTTAGTATTTGTTGTTATAGCAGCAACAGAAATACATAATTTGTGAAAATTTAAACTGTCTAGCTATCGCGATTATTGAGATACAGCCTGGTGACAGACAGACAGACAGACAGACGGACGGACGCAGGGCTTAGTAATAGGGTCCCGTTTTTACCTTTTGGGTACGGAACCGTAAAAATGATAAAATTAACGTTTATTGCAAGTAGCAAGATGAACCATCAGAGCGCGAAAGTATAAATAAGTTGAACTTAAATTCAAATTAAATGAATAGAAATGAAAATATTTATTTCGCCATAGGGTCACAATTTCGAAGAAAAAAAGGTTCAAGGTTGGTAAAAGTATTAACATTAAGTATATTACAAACTTAGGTAATGTACCCAGTATTATTCAATAAATAACACTATTTTTATGTTGCACTTATCTCTTGTCTCAGCAGAAATCGCCTATTATGTCATCAACTTTATTAAATATTACAACAAATTACTTCGCCTAATGGAGCCTAGTGTTGGCCGAAAGGAAAACAAGCTGGAGGAAAAAAAAAATTGTTAAAATTTGTAAGTGCCTGTTGCATCCAAGCAAATTCTAATATTTTTATTTGTGCCAGTTTATTTGCATTACAGATCACAAAATACATAGAAAAGTTGACTTTATAAAACAATACTTCATAGTTGAAAATAAAATAAAATAAAATTGACTTATTAATTACATTTACTGTATAATAACATTAGTTTACAATTACAACATTTTCATGTTGCGACAGCTGTTTTAACTTTATTCTGAATGGGAAGGAACAGTTTGAATTCCGCAGGTAGTTCATCTTCTGAATATAATCTATCAGAGAAGTAGACCCTTCTAATACGACAATTTGCATGTATCTGGACCCTTAAAGTCTCAACATAGTTGGTACCATAAGCCCTACGTGTAAAATCGGCGAGATTGAATTGTATCTGGTTCCAGCCTTCGTCTAATCGCATGGGCATGGTACAAATGAATGGTTTCACCCGAGTTGTTGATTGATAATTGCTTGCCCGGAACCTTCTTCGTACATTCTTGTCATCTAAAACCTGAAACAGACATTAAGGTTTAGTGTTATGCAGTTTTTAATGTAAAATGAAAATTCTCTTTAAAAGTATAATTATCATCGGAATTAAAATATAACAGTTAACAAAATACGAACATTAACGCAAATGTGTTTTTACCTGAACTTCGAATGTGAAGTACTTTTTCAAGTTTTTGATTATCATAACCAAAAAGGGCAGTTTGATGCCGAGAGTTTTCTTTGGATCCGCCGGGCAAGTGATGTACGTCGTACTAACATTGGTCCCAACTATTTCTAGCACTAAGCTCTGTATATCGTTGTCCGTAATTCTCTTTATGTGCCCATTTCGAACTTTTTTGTCCCAAATTTGCAAAGGTTTGCTACCTATACTGTAAAGAATTGACAAAAACCCGGACTGAAAAGTGTTTTTAAACATTTCTATAAAGTATCCTATAAACCTCTGCGTGTTCTAACATTTATCAGATAGTTACTATAAAAGTTTAATCAATAAAAAATGTTGCTTCGCGGCTGCATTGAAACTTGACAGCATGACAGTAAACACAAGAATTTTGAACTCCGCCATTGGCCATGAGTTTGTTATCAATTCACGATTACTATAGTAACAAAACAAAATATCACGTTCCATTATACTAGTAAAAGAACATTGTAAAAACTTTTTTATTATCCATCTACTTCGAATGGATACGGATAAAAATTTGCTTTTTATTTTTATTAAGTTGTTTCTATAAATCTTACTTAAGAGCATTTTATACAAAATCGATGTTATTTTAAAAAAACTAAGTTTTTTTTATGTAAAAAATTGAGATTAATGCAAGAGGCGAAAAGAATTCCAATTTAATTTTTATTTTACGAAGAGGGAATTCTAATATAATTTACGAATAGTTTTATAAGATAACCGGATATAAAGGAACGTAGTGCGTTTTTATGACAGCGATTGATTGAAACGAATGTTGTCTGTGATTTTTGACAGATAAGTACACTACACCGTACACGCGAAAGGTGCGATCATGCTATGCATTGTATCGGATGCATCATAAAAGAATTACTATTTGTCAACTGTTATACATAATGAAGTGATAAGTCACACACATAGCTACGATAAAGGATAATGAGAGTTTGTTTATGTATTTAATTTACGTACTAGTGAATCATCAAAAATGACGGAAAATACTTCGAAAAGGTAAGGAACCTTATAAATATTTTATACGGAGACTATTGTCTTATTAAAAATGAGTCTTTAAATTTACCTGATCGGTAGGAATGCGATAAAAAATATACCAAATACCGTATCAATTGTGAGGTAGGACGATTTGATGTAGTATAATTTAGTAAAAGTTATCGTTTTAGCATTATTTAAAAATACAAAAAAAAAAAAAAAAACGGTAAATACTTTTCAAAAACTTATATTAAATGACAAATGTCAATAAATTTATTTTAAAAGCGTTATTTCATAGTGAATTGTAGAACATAAAAATACCTGATTTATAATACAATCTTTTTTTAAATATATTTAATCTTATAAGAAACTCCTGTTAGAAACTCTTCTATCTTATTATTTTTGTCTTATTTTCACCCCTATAATATTAAAAAAGAATACAAAATAGCCACGTTAGTGTGGGTACTTGAAAAATGGCGTGGTGAAATATTAAGTGAAGAACCATGCATGTTGAGTATGCTAACATAATATACCCTCAGTTAATAAAACTAAAACAAAAAAAAAAAAAACTTATTTGTTCAGGAAATAATAAATTCTACCTAAAGGAATGTCACACTTAATTCTGATTCATTTCCTGTTTGTATTATTTTATTTTTACCTAATATATAGTTTAAGTATTCAAATTGTAATAAATACTGATTATTTGCTCATAAAATAAAAAAGTAAAAACTTTTTTGATTGAAGCTATAGTAACCTAGCATATGAATGCTTAATTTAACAGATATATAAGGTATATAACAAAACAAATATAATATTTCTTGAGGGAGTTTTATTTATTATACAAAGAAAAAATTAAAAAAGTTGTGAAAAAAGATACAAAACTTTAGCAGAACAGGTTATGTAAGTAACCTTTGTTAATGACATTCATTATATTTTTTAGTAGCTTCAAATTGTTCCAAATATGAATTTTTTGGCCAATGTCTTGTAGAAAAAAGAATATAGGTTGATTGGTTCAGTATACCACGTTTTTTTAAATCGGGTAGTCTTAAAAAAACCAATTAAATAAAAAAATTGTTTATTTTATCTTGTAGATATTAGAAAGTGTATAATACAATTTCTGAGTGTGAGAACAAATGTGTTTATCTATTAGTGATAGTTACATCCGTCAATACAAACTGATAAAGTATCTTTTATGTTTATGCATTTTTTATTAAACAAATTCTATCTAGTTTGTTTCATTATACGAAAGATATATTGTATAACAACAAAGGCTTTATATATTATTTAAAAATAATTACTTTTTTTAGAAATAAATTCGGAGAAATGTAGGTAGAATGTAATAAATTTGTGCTGTTGATATATTAAATTATTTAAATGTTGTGGCAATGCGAGTACTACAATGTAATAATACATTAATTCAATTTTTTTTACATAAATATTAGGATTTTTTATTTATTTATGCTACCAACAAGGTATATAGTAATACAATTTAAAAGTTAAAAAATTATAACCATAAATAACTGGCTCGTTTGGGCTTGACTAGCGCAGCTTGTAGTGGTGGCCCTGCTTTCTGCTCCGGGGGTTGTGGGTTCGATTCCCGCCCTGAGTCTGGGAGTAATATATATGTATTTATTTATATGTATATTTATCAAAAAAAAATGTAGCTAAACCAGTCAGCTGTTACCTATAACACAAGCATTAAGTTGCTTACTATAGGAACAAATGACCGTGTGTGTTTGTTGTAAATATTTATTTATTATTATTGAATTATAAATGGTACCCTCATTACAGGTACCATATTAATTTAAAAAGCTAAATTACATTACTTGCATTGATAAATTTATTCAAGTTTAAAATTTAAAAGTTTTTCCATAGAAAACTAGTTGATCCGGCCAACTTAATATACTGGCCGCCTTATAAATTTTTTTGCAATTACTAACAACTTACGAAAAATAAAAGTGTTATTTAATTTTTGCAGTATGGAAATTATGCATGTACATTTCGATGATGTTTTTTATTTATTTATATGGATTTTAATGTAGAACAATTGTTAATAACGTTTTTTTTTAATATCTACCCTCATTTGGTTGCATGTTTATTATTACTGCTCAATAAACTTATGTGAAATAATTTAGACCTTTGACAACAACTTCATAAATTAAATTAGAAATAAACTACTACGTAGTAAATAAACTAAATAAAAAATCTTTAAGTGGATATAATATAACTATTATAGTAGTTGTTGAAACCATTATTTTATTTACGAGTAATAACTATGCCTGAATATCGTATATTATTCAAATATACTTTTTCATAACATTCATTAATTTGGGCACATATTTATTTCAGTCAGCCTATTGCAGTCCACTGTTGGACACAAAAAAAATGAACTCATGTGTTTTGTCATATCTTTATTGCCTAAGCTATGTATAAAAATATAAATCTATAAAGAACTGTAACAGTACTATATGAAAATGTTTTAACATTGCAAAGCAATCAGAGCCTAAAATAGATTTCCTATAATTTCTTATTCATCCGTGACCTTAGACAATTAATTAAGATTGCAAATTGTACATGTCCACGCACTTGATTACAAGACATTAATAAATAGCTTGTCATACTGTGTATGATATTATGTGTAATAATGATTTAGCTTATTTAGTATTTCTAAGTGTTCTTTATTAGAAATCTTGTGTTATTGGATGTTGTAGATTTATTATAGATTAAGAGGGTATCCCAAAAAATAATATAAATAGATTCCGTAGATCATATTGTGGGTATGACTGAAAATTTTGGATCAATTATAAAGAAAAGGTATGTTAAAAATAGGGTAGTTGAAATTTTTTTTGGCTCAACATTAATAAAAGTTGTTCGAAAAATTCTTGTATTTTTACAATGTAACTTAAAACGTTTTAGTAAAAACTTAAGGTTGGTATCAATTATGATAGAACTTTAATAATTACTATTACGACGTTCTTAATTGGCAATGATTCATTATAATGAAACGGAAGTCAAAAAGACGCGGATAAAGCCAAAACGAACATTGTGTTATATGAATAAAATGAATAAATAAAAAACATTTCTTCTAAAGATTCTAAAGGTAAGATGATATTTTAAATGACCCACATATGTGTTACTTTCTCCTCAAGACAAGAAACCAGTTACCGGTAAAGTATACATAGGTTGATAGCCCTTTACTGAATGAACGAAAGATCCGATTCTACTTAGCTTGCGGTCACTGAACCCGGGATTGAGAAAATATTTAACTTTAAGAACATAGTACGATAAAGGGCCTGTTTCACCGCTTGTGGATGAAGTTTATCGTGCATATAACTTACGGATAGATTTTAACTCCAGGAAGTACCATAGGAAATTAAGACCTGTTTCTCCGTAATAAACTACAACTTTTAGATTCACAATTGCGAAAAATATCTCATAAATATAGTGGAATTCCACGGAAAAAAATAATATATCATAAACTTTAATCCATTGGCTACCGTCATCTGACAAATAGCGTTAACGACAACGAGTGAAACAGGTCCTTATACTTCAACGAAGTACAATACAAAGTTGTGTTCAGTTTATGGAATGTGACCACAAAATTCCCGCGCGCGGCATCCAAGCGTGTCCGCCATTGTTTTGAGTTTTTTCGAATGCACTTTATCTAGATGGTTAGTTTTTGTATGTTGCGCTATCACTTTATGAATGAGCGAATAGAATTTTTTTATGTAAACGTTTTTTTTTTAATTATTAATAAAACTCTTTTATATCAAGGGCTACGTACATCTTTTCATTCGCTATGTGTTTAATTACTTAATTGGAAAAGCCAGATACGCGAGTCAGGATGTGTTGATTTCAATATTTATATCCAATGTTGATATTAAATAGTTCTCAGGAAATGGTTCCTTTCGTTAATTGATTACTTGTTTGTTATTAAAAATTTCTTAGTATTCATGACATTTGTAATTTCAGTTTAAATATTTAGAACAAAAAAAAAAATATTGCGTAACAACATGTACCTTTTCTATTTTTGGAGTAAACAAAAATATAATATTAATCTTATTGTTATAATTGCGCTTTGAACGTTACGTTACGTGAACGAAACGTTAACGTTACTTTCAAATAATAATACTATTTTCGTGTGTCTCCGAAGTTTTTCATCAGATTACAATTAATTTTCTTACATTTCAATGCAGACTACCACTCCGTATGTCGACGTATGTAGGTACTTAAAAATAAATTTGACGACCAGAAATGTCCTCCTTGACCATGACCTCCTTGAACTCGTAAACATCTACCTACCAATATTTATTTTAATAGTACTGTTTTTTTAATTGGGTATCCCCAACAGTTGTCACTTTAGGCGCGAAATCGATTCAAATCATAAGGAAGCTTATCGAAAGCGTTTCAAGTGTGACCATTTTGGTGAAGTATTGATTGTTAGTGTGCATTTTACGCAGTGAGTCAATGCGGATGCCGGGCTATTAGGTAACCCACTTGTACTGCTATTGTTCCACCGTACGACGTCGATGGTGTTCGACTGGATTGGTTGGCCGTGAAACACAGTTACATTTAGCTGTTCTATGATATTGATTTTTTATGAATCGAATGTGTAATTAAAACATTGGGTCTAAGTTGTTCTGAAAATACACGAAAATGTTAATTAAAAAAAAGTTTAACTTTGTCATGATACTTTTTCAGTTGATATTGAAAGCCAATCTATACTAATATTATAAAGCTGAAAAGTTTAATCGTTTTTAATTTTTAATTTTTTATTTTGAACGCGCTAATTTTAGGAACTACTGATTCAAATTAAATGTTTTTTTTTTTTTGTGTTGGCTAGTAAATTTACCGAAAAAGGCTGTGTAATATTTTAGTATGTTTTTCCTCAAATTAACGCGGTCGATACCGCGGGGACCAGCTAGTAGTAAACTATAAAAAAATTAACAAGTAATCACTGTATTAAAGTAATTTTTAAATTCAATGGAAATTAGTTAAGCTTTAACTTTGATACACTAATGATAACAGGCTGTTTTAAATTTTGTTAAATTATGTTTCGTATGTAACATGAAGGTTTTGTTTTATATTTCTTAATAACGTTGGATACATCATACGACGGTCACAGCACTGGTTTGTCGCTGTTGCGGGTTCGATATGACAAACATTTGTATTGGCCATACAGATGTTTACCGTGATCTGGGTGTTAGTGCAGTCCTTGTGGGTCTCCTCACCGTGCCTCGGAGAGCACGTTAAGCCGTTGGTCCCGGTTGTTATCATGTACACCTGATAGCGATCGTTACTCATAGTAGGGAATATATCCGCCATCCCGCATTGGAGCAGCGTCGTGGATTAAGCTCTGATCCTTCTCTTACATGGAGAAAGAAGCCTAAGCCCAGTAGTGGGATATTACAGGCTGAAGCGAGATACATAATTATATCTAACGTTATTAAAAATATCTTATATATAATTTAATAGTTTTCACGTTTCTACCTTCTTTGTAATGTGTATGCTATTAGTAAATTGAAGATTTTAATCACTCACTATTTTTCGTTATTTCTCTAATTAGCGATCTCGAACAAAGGGTCTATTTTCACATGTCTATGATACACGTCACGTGTTTATGACACATGCGAACCAAGAACCAAAATAAGCTAAATTATGAAATCATTATTATTTATTCTAGATCGTCTAGATTTAATTAAAACTAGATAATAAATAAATATTGCTATTGACAAGAGTTTTCCGTACATTACGAAATGCGTGGGCCCGCATCTCGGCCAGATTGCGCGCGGTTCAGATTCTGGGTCGTCGCTCTGTTCTGACCCGTCTTGCGGTGCTCTCTTTCAGCTGTTACAATTAGTTGTTCTGATCCTCTTGAAGTTCATTTCGATCGCTGATCCATTGTATTATTTTTTTTTTAATTTTATGAGATATAACAAACTAATTAGCAGTCGTTAGGTTGGCGCAAAATTGTCAAGTAAAATCGTACGGGATATTGGTAGGCCTCGAAGTTTGTAGAAGTTTTAACATGTGTCTATTTTTAATAGATATATTCTGGTATATGTTTACAGTTAAAATCATAAACTTGTTACAATTTATATTACATTCTAAGATTTTGTAGCTATATATTTGCTACCAGCTGTGCCCGCGACTTCGCCTGCATGGAATTTAATTACGTAAAATGCGTAAAATTACACATGAATTTAGCAAAAAACGGTTATTTTAATATTAGAAAGAGACATTCCAATTTTATTTGTATATATTATATTTATTGAATGTAATATATTACTGTTATAATCACTCAGTTACTTTTAAATCCTGAAAAAAAAATATTGTGTGTTTGCGAAAAATGGAGCTCTATTAAAGTTTTTTTTTTTTTAATGTAATAATCATTAGCTACAAAGTTATTAATGCATGACCACTTAACAGCCGTGTCTGCAACATTATCAAAATCAATGACCGCGATGATTTTTAAGTTTTTCAAGTCAAAAGTGACTTCAAGGTTAAAACGATTCTCAACTTTAGCCGTAACCATTGGTTCAACGAATCGGCGTGAAATCGATGGCATCGTTCAGCCAAAATGATCCGGTCGAATCCTAGATTTTGGTTCGGGAATCGGTTCTCGGAATCAACAGGTATAGCGAGGCGGGGTTCAACGCTCTCTACATCGCTCGCAAAAATATCACTAGCGGATGGATACACACGCGTCAACATCTCATCAGATTTCCTTGACAAGTGGAAAGATGAATTGTATTCCCGTGCCGTCCTTTCCCACGACCTCATTATTCATCTTGATTGCACGATGTTCCTAGCGAAGTGGATTTTATTGTGTGTATAATTATTTTTTTAATTTCCTTATTATTTACATAAAATTTCGATTTATCACAAACGGGTCGTCTTTTTTTATTAAAAATAAATAATGAAAAAAGATTCATATTATCGTTTATACCAATGTTTGAGACTTCCTCTGCGAGGTTTGGATTCGTTTAAAAAAAACCACATAAAGGTGATTCTAAAAATACTCCAAAACACAAACTAAACGGCAACCATAGAATTTAGTGTCGCCGTGTATCTTTTTTTTTTCCAAAGCTGCCTCCATTTTTTCTTGTTCTTTTTTACAGTTTCGTGTCTATAGTTTGTTAACTGGACCTTTTTAGTTTACTAAGGTTTTGTTGACCGCCCTTTTGAATCGCAATAAATCGACTTGACTTCTTATGTACGAAATCCAAATTACACTCTCGGGTTTTTGTTACAATAAGTTTATAGGTTTAGTTCTTGTAAAGAGTTTAGATGTATGTTTTAAAATAATATTTAACACAAGGAATGCGTCGTTTGCTCTCTCCTGGTTCACGTAGCAATAATGTCATGAGACGATTCACATGTTTATTGACTATTGTTCCTGTGGTATTTGTGCAGTTCGTATTAAAAGACACGCTACACAAATAACTCTAGCGGTACCTTGACTCCAACTGTAATTTTGTTCCATAATTAGTTGAGTATTGCAATAGTTATTAGAGTAATTTTACTTACTATTCCACTGATTTAAAAATTGTGAGCAGAAGTTATTAACGGTAGCTTAAAAGATAACCAAAGACTTTGGTCAAGTTAAATATGTGTCCAACAGCCCTTAGAGTTCCGGATGATGAGTAAAATGATTTCAAAAGGTAATTTTTTAAATCGCTTCATTAAAAAAATCAAGATTTATTATTGTGTTAATTGAAACATTGCAAATACGAAATGTAGATTAATTGCAGGGCTATAAGACGAGCACGCTATACCCATAAAATCAGTCCTAACGTTTAAGACTAGGTCGACAGTGTCAAGCAACGGTGGGGTACGACGGCAATAGAAAGGTCAGCGAGTCGATGTAACGCATAGGATCGGTCGTATTTATAGACGGGCCAACACGCTGTTTTATTTATCTAGTACCGCCCACCCGTCTCCCGGCTCGTTCGGAGACGTCGCATGAAGAATTATTTGATATAATGTTTTGTTCGTGTTATAATTATCTTATAATTAAGAGGCTTAATGAAACGTGCTTTTACTTGTGCTGACCAAAACGGAAGAGAGATATATTTTAAATTTATGTTACACAGAGTACAACAATGACACAGACTAATTATATCAATCACCACAGATAACTTATAAATAGCAACAACAGTAATTTGAGTACTCACAATTTAACACCCCCACTCTCAAATTACAGCAAATTTTAAATTACAATACATTAGTTATAAAACATTAACAATACCCAGCATGTTCATAAATTTACGGTGCTTAACTAAAACTAAACCTTTTGTAAACATGTCTGCTGGCATATTGTCTGTAGGTAAATAATCAACTTTAACTATCTTATTAAAAATAACTTCCCTGCAATAGTGATAACGGATATCAATGTGCTTAGTTCTGTTATGAAAAACAGGATTTTCTGATAACTTTTTAGCACCTTGATTATCACTATATAGTACAACAGTATACAATCGTTTAGTTATCTCATTTTGTAAATTTTGAAGATACACTGCTTCCCTACAACCTTCTGTGAGTGCCATATACTCTGCCTCAGTACTTGAGAGCGCTACTGTTTTTTGTTTTCGACAACCCCACGAAATGACAGAACCCGACAACATAAAACAAAAGCCTGAATAAGATTTTCTATCTACAAAATTATTTCCCCAATCGCTATCAACATAGCCCTGAATATCAACATTTCCATTTTTACAGTATTTTAAACCCACATTTTTAGACCCTTTTAAATATTTCAAAACTCTTTTAGCATAAGACCAATGTTCACTACTGTGACAATTATTAAATTGACTCAAGTATCCAACAGAATAAGCAATATCTGGCCTAGTAAGTACAGCAAGATACATAAGGCTCCCTATAAGCTGCTGATAAGGATTATCACTTTTCTGACACTCATTTCTAACAATATTTAATTTAGCCTCCATGGGGGTATCACTAGCTTTACAATCAATCATATAAAATTTATTTAACAGCTTATCTATATAATCTGATTGACTCAATGTAACAACATTATTTATTTTATCATAATTCACACTCATACCTAGACATTTTTTAATTTCACCTAAATCTTTAATATTAAATTTTCTACTTAAAGTATCTTTTAACAATATCATTTCCTTTTCATCATTTGAGAAAATAAAAAAATCATCAACATACAAAGTTACTATTGTTCTTAGTTCATTAACAATTTTGGTATACAAACATGGCTCTATTTTTGATTTTTTATATCCATTACTCAACATTACATCATCAACTTTTCTATACCAAGCACGTGAAGATTGTTTGAGACCATATATAGCTTTATTCAGTTTAAGAACTTTATTTTTATTAACATTAGAACATTCAAAACTATCTGGTTTTTCCATATATATAGTCTCCTCCAACTCTCCATTAAGAAACGCAGTCTTAACATCTAAATGACTAGTTTTAAAATCAAGCTGCACTGCTAAAGCAAACAATAACCTTAAAGTAGTATGACGAACCACAGGGGAGAAAGTCTCATTGTAATCAATACCCCATTTTTGATTATAGCCTTTTGCAACTAGTCTAGCACGGTAACAAATGTTATTGTCTCCATCATGTTTTTTTTTAAGTACCCATTTACACTTTACAATAGTTCCACCTTTTGGAGCATCTACAAGCTCCCACGCACTATTATTATTGAAACACTGTATTTCTTCTTTAACAGCACGTAACCAGTTTTCCCTCTCAGGGCCTCGCAGAGCTTCCTCCAAAGTTAACTCGCTGTCATCTAATGCACTGCAACTTTCTGTACACATATTTGAGAAACCATACCTATCTGGTTTACTCCTAGGTCGAATAGGCAATACTCGTATTGCACTTCCAGTACTCCCTGCAGAACTGTCTGACTCTTCAGTCTCACTCGGCACAAAAGAAGGATCTTCTGGGTTATCGGTAAATGAGATAAATGAATCATCTGACTGACAACTGTCCCCCACTGAATCTGAAGTTTCTTTTGTTTCATCTATGGGAGATGTATTCAAATTTAAGTTCTCTACAGTAGCTGTCACATTGCTATTATGCAATTTATTTTCAATTATTATGACATCACGACTGCTGGTTATCAACTTCGATTCTGGATTATATATCCTATATCCTTTAATATTGTCTGAGTAGCCCACCAGAATACATTTAACAGACTTCTTGTCCCACTTTAACCTTTTTTCTTTAGGAACATGCACCATAACAGTACTCCCAAACACCTTAAGATGACTAATATCAGGTTTCTTATTAGTCCACAATTCGTAAGGAGTTTTATTGTTCAAGCCAGCTGATACTGTTCGGTTCTGCAAATAAACAGCCGTATTAGTTGCCTCTGCCCAGAACTCTTTCTTCAAACCAGCATCAAACAATAAGCATCGAGCCTTTTCAATAACAGTTCTATTCATGCGCTCACTTAAACCATTCTGTTCAGGTGTATATGTGTTAGTCTTTTGGTGAGTTATACCCTTTTGCTTTAAATAATTTTGAAATTCATGACTACAAAATTCTCGACCATTGTCACTGCGAAGAATTTTTATTTTTTTACTATGTGCATTCTCTACACTGGCTACATAATTTCTAAAACATTGAAAAGTTTCACTTTTGTTTTTCATAAAGTAAATGTGAGTCATGCGACTATAATCATCGATAAAGATAATAAAATACCTTGATCCTCCAAGAGAGACAATTTCCATAGGTCCACATACATCAGTATGGATAATCTCTAGCAACTGAGTACTTCTATTGCCACTGCTTGGAAAAGGTAAACGACTCTGCTTTCCTTCACAACATGTCACGCAGGAACTTTTACTTATCACCGCTTTCTGATCCATGTTTAAACCTTCCACAGCATCCTGCATTTTATTTAGGCAGGAACTGTTGACATGTCCGAGCCTGCGATGCCACATTTCACTTGAAACCACCGCTCCAGCTGACAGATGCACGGGCATATTGAGTCTGTATACACCATTGATTAAAGTAGCTGCAGCTACCAAAACTCCCTCGCTATTATAAATGTCACAACCACCAGCTCTAAAGTTCACTTTATTGCCATTTTTAATAAGTTGACTCACTGACAAGAGGTTTGTTGTGAGACTTGGAACACACATAACCTCTAATACTGTCACATCAAAAACACCTTCATCAGTACAAGTAGTTATTTGTACACTGCCGGAACACTTAATTGGTACTTTATTTTCGTTAGCAACAACAATTTCCTTCATACATTGTTCGTAAGACGGATTTATAATCCAATGTTCATTTGTTGTTAAATGTACACTCGCACCAGAGTCAACATACCAATCAGATTTGCTATAAAATCCACTAAGAAACACAGCACTGAATGCGTTCGTTTGCTTCCGATCCATTTCTTTGGAATTATTTGCATTTGGACACTGATTCCGATAATGTCCTATTTGTTTACATTGAAAACATTTCACTTTCGATTTTGACAACTGACCGCCATCTTTGCTGCCGCTTCTGTCTTTGTCGATTTGCTTATCTTTTTTCTTATGTTGGCTCCATTGATTTTTAGTATGAAGTGTACCAAAAGCAGTACCGTTAATTTCTCGAACTACCGTCTCCATATCTAATAATTTTGATTTGATCGAATCCGTTGTGATATTAATTCCAGAATGCTCGATCGCCATTATCATTGGCGAAAATTTATCAGGCAATCCCGCCAACAGCAATGAACCTATCCATTCGTCGCTGATATTAAAACCAGTTCCAGCCAATTTCTGTCCCGTTTCAACTAATTGAGTCACATATAAATTCATAGAATCACAATCCTCTAACCGTATTGATATTAATTTTCTCAATAATCCAATTCTTCGAGTAAATCCAGAGTCATCATAAAGCGATTTCAATTTATTCCATAGTTCCCTCGTAGATTTTACTTCTTTGATATGAACATAAATGGAGGGATCTATAGTTAAAATCAATTTGGCTCTGGTTTTAGCGTCATCCACTGCTCCAACTGGCGCTTGTCCTTGCTCGGGCTTGATGCATCCTAGCGTCCCTTCTAACACCAAGAAGTTCTCGGCCGCAAAACACCACTCATTATAATTTTCTCGCCCTTTGAGTTTAGGCATGTTCACCATGTAGTTTGAGTTAGACGCCATTACTAATTTTTTTTAGCACAAATAATTTTCCGCACCAACCACAACTCTGTCCTTATTCTGCAACTATTATCAATCTCTAGATAATACACTGTCGCAAGAACTAGTTGTACAGCCACTAATTACCTGGGTACCTGGGTAACTGGGCCCATAACCTGTTATAATTATCTTATAATTAAGAGGCTTAATGAAACGTGCTTTTACTTGTGCTGACCAAAACGGAAGAGAGATATATTTTAAATTTATGTTACACAGAGTACAACAATGACACAGACTAATTATATCAATCACCACAGATAACTTATAAATAGCAACAACAGTAATTTGAGTACTCACAATTTAACAGTTCGAAAATGTTACATTTTTTATTTGTTTAACTGTAGCGGATATTTAAGCGCTGACCTTAAACTTTACTTGAAGATTTTATGGATAATATAGATTATTGATGAGTCGTCAATACTTTTTACATTTCAAAAAAGGGGGAGGTTCTCAATTCGACTGCATTTTTTTATGTGTTACCGTCGTAACTTTTTACTTGGTGTACCGATTCTGATAATTCTTTCCTTAATAGAAGACTTTTTTTTTTTTTTTTTTTTTTTTTCTCATTTGGTTCTATTTAAATTTTATCGAGATCTGACAAGTACTTTTTGAGTTATCCCTATTAATGCGTATTTAATTGAAGTTTCATTTGACTACCTACGTTGTATTACATGTCGATGTAATTGAAGTCTATATTTTTTTTTTCGTTTGCGAGCAAACATAATTATTGTTAAATATTTATCCTCACGGCCTCAAGTCACAATGTAAATAACACGTAAATAGTACACATATACACTATAGTAAATATGGTACTACCAAGTATGTGATCTTTTCCTTGTTTTTTATCAACATTCCTACAACAGAACAGTATGGCCGCCATAGATAACGCTCTAGTTATTTTGAGTTTGATTGACCCCCCGTTGTCTTCTGCGTCAGCTCACGTAAGGAATGTGTATGTCAAGTTCGTTGTGAAATTCGGAAAGTGAAAGATCAATGAGTGAGAGAAGTATTATTCGCATATAAGTAAAGCTATCAGCGGGATGAAATCATGGAAACAGAGTGCAGTTTAGTGTGAGACGGCGCAGAGGACGTCCGCTCGGCGCGCCCGCTTGGACCGGTTGGACTTGGAAGGATAACGCTGTTTATTTTGAGACTTAACTTTTGTTCATCGGTTTTAAATATTTGCAGCGGACGTGAGTTACGTCACAAAACGAAATATTATGTTTTTATAATAAATATCTCGCGTAAATCAACGACTTCGAAATTGGACCGTGAATTCGGATGATCAAATATAAACTTTATCGAAAGTACGGTATTGACATTGTGCGGGATATCGTGAAGTGTTTACTCAGTAAACGGGTTTGGAGCTGTGTTTGTGTGCGTTTACAGCGTCCTGATTAGGCTGTCGTGGTCGAGTATTGTGATTAAGGTTTTTGCGGCCGCGTTCTGATAGTGATTCATTTTAGACTTTCAGTGATCGTTTAGGGCTAAGATTGTTCGGGATGTGTGATGCATTAGTGAAGATGCCTCATGGATGAGGAGGGTAGACTCGTGTTTTGGAAGGGTGGCATGTGGGAGGGGGGTGCCCCGACCATCAGTTGTAATACCTGCAAAAAGCGTCGCTCTGAGAGAATGGACGTCAACGAACGCCCTCAGGGGTAAGCACAGCAATTATCCTTTTTATCTAAACTGAATGAAGCACAAATTCAGTAATAGACTTTTTTTTAAAGATGTAGGATATCGTATTTTTCTTTGAGTTAAAATTTTTTGATAAATAGATACTGTCTCCGTCTTTACCCATGTCTCTTTGTAAACCTAATGTATTACTTATAATTTTTTTTTGGTCCAATCAACTTCAAATCCACATACTTCAAGAGCCATACTCACATGGAACCTTCGGATTACTAAATGATAATCAAAATGTTCTTAAAATCTTCTAAGGACTTTAGGAAATTGATAAATTTTTTAAGTACTATAACTAAACATAGAATTCTAATGAAGGCTTTGTTTAATATTATTTTCATATATCAGACATACTTTATGCAAAATAAATTCTAAACACGCCGGTCTCCTTTGCACTGTAATTACAATATGAGTTATCGCTTTTACTTTGTAAAGCCAGACTAACCGGATGAAAACAAAAAGTTACAGGATATGTGCGTGTGTGTGTGTGTGTGTAAAATTATAATGCGCCCGTTTCTGCAAGTGTAAAACTGTTTATTGTTATATTATCGCGTAATTTCATTGTTTAGAAGCGTGTTCATTATAATTTAGTATGTTTTTGTACTGTTGTTGTGATTCATAATCTAGAGCTAAAACGTGGCTAGATCGTTAAGGTATATATGAACTGATCATTGATAATAATCAGTTTACTAAATCAGATAATCAGGTGGAAACAGCTTTAGGAAAATACTTTGCCAACATTGCATTTTTTAAAACGTCTTTTAAAAAAAGAAGCAGGTTCTCAATTCGAATGTTTTTTTTACATATATGTTTTTACATATAATTATATTACCTCAGAACTTAACCTGCTGTGTGGTTACGGCAGAGAAGGATTAAGCCACCCCCTCTCTTCCCGTGGGTGTCGTAAGAGGCGACTAAGAGGTAACACAGTTCCACTGCCACCTTGGAACTTATAAAGCCGAAAGATGGTGGGATAACCATGCAACTGCTGGCTTTGAAATATACAGGCCGAAGCCGGGCAGCAGCGTCTTCGGTGCGACAAAGCTAGCCCTGCGATCGCCAACCCGCCTGCCCAGCGTGGTGACTATGGGCAACACACATGAGCTTACGCCATTTTTGGCGCGAACTTGTGGAGGCCTATGTCTAGCAGTGGACTGCGATAGGCTGAAGTGATGGCCTCAGAACTTTGACTTAGTAGACCGATTTCCGACCGAACATCGAGACCGGTAAACAAGCGTATAGCTCACTTGATGGTAAGAGATTGTCGTAGCTTAAACGCGTGTAACACCAGTAGCATCGCAAGTGCGTTGTCGACCCTAACCCCAATCGCCCTAAGAGCTTCGGTCATCTTACCTCAGGGACACTACACTGCTCTACAGCAGTATTATTTAGCTGTAACCTTTTGTAAGGTCGAAGTACTGCTCCAAGATTTTGAGCAGAATATTTCCTTCTTGTCCTACCTCATTAAATTATACACATATAAGTCGTGGAGTATGCCAAGTGTTAATACGAGTAGCTTTCGAAACGACATCCGATCGAGATCAATGGATTCAATATTGAATCAAGATAGAATTATTATTGTATACACAATGGAACAAAAGAATTGCTGTTATGTTATTGTCTCGTTATAACATTAAATAATGAGAAGACACGGTTGAGACGGTAAATATACGGCGTTGTTTTTGTTTTAACTGAGATAGGGCACAGCGGGAAAACTGCTCAAAATATGGAGCAGCCCCCACTGGGGTAGTACCCTCAACCTTACAAAAGATCACAGCTAAACAATACTGTTTTTGTCATATTTAAGGTACCTATTTATTACTAGCCTTATAGCGCATTTTGCAATGAACCTGCTTTCTGCACCGGGAGTTATGACCGTGAGTTCGATTCTCGCGTATATTTATCGAAAAAAAGTATGTAACTATATCAGGTACCGGCTACCTATTGTGTGAGTATTTTATATTTATATTTGGTATGGAAGCAAAGCAAATATACTATACAATTATTTGCTAAAAACGTATGGATTTTTAATCAATAAAAACATTAAGTACAATGACATTATCAATATTATCGGTGTCCGATTCCGATCGTCAATGAATCATTGATGTGTTTGATTGCATGTTATGTTTGAACAGCTGGTACTACAATTAATTAATTGATTGTTTAATTATTTAAAACTCCTGCGCGTATTGTTTTTAGTCACTCATTTCCTTTACGTACATAAGTGTCAATGTACTCGTACATAAGTTGTGTAAATATAACTAGCTGTACCATGCGCGCGTTGCTACGCTGAATTTTTTTTTTTTTGTCGTACTAACTCAGAAACTTTTGTGGGCTCATGCACAATGCTTTGCTGAAGATCATGACATGATCAAATGCATTAGTTTACGATTTTATAAAGGACATGCAGACAAACATTCATTTTTATATAATTATATAGAATACGATTCAGCGTGAAACTTTCCACTGCTGGGAATAGGTCTCTTATAGGTCTATATAGGTATCTTAAAATTTAGGACTTTTTCGTCAAAAGTTGACGGCATTTTTAACCGACTTCCAAAAAAGGAGTTTTTTTTATGTATGTTACATCAGAACTTTTGACCGGGTAGACCGATTTCGACAAATATTGTTTTAATCGAAAGGTGGTGTGTGTCAATTGGTCCCATTTAAATTTATTTGAGATCTAACAACTACTTTTCGAGTTATATCTAATAATGCGTTTTTACTTGACGCTTTTTTCGTCGACCTACGTTGTATTATACCGCATAACTTTCTACTGGATGTACCGATTTTGATAATTCTTTTTTTGTTGGACAGGGGATATCCCTAGTTTGGTACCGTGATAAGGAAACCAGGATCTGATGATGGGATCCCAGAGAAATCGAGGGAAATTCTCGAAAATCCGCAATAACTGGGTGTACATATACTGGGTGTACCGATTTTGATAATTTTTAATTTAATCGAAAGCTGATGTTTATCATGTGGTCACATATAAATTCTATTGAGATCTGGTAACTACTTTTTGAGTAATCTTTGATAACGTGTAGTTGCTAGACTATTATTTCGTCGATCTACGTTGTATTACTTGTCGATGTAATTGAAGTCGGTTTTTTTTTTCGTTTGCGAGCAAACACAATTATTCGTCGACCCAATGTATCAAATTGCTGACAATGTAGTCTGCGTTATTTAAAGTTTTAAGCTATTTTAGTATTTTAAAGCCGCTCTGTTTATTTACGTTATAAATAAACGAAAACAAATGCCATTCCTCTCGCGAGCGCAGATGTCCGCGCAACAAACACGTGTTGTAGCGACAAAGCTTTTTTTTAACTACCAATCAGGCGCTTTAACAAAGCTTTGTAAATTATAGAGTATATTAGCAAGTTTATGCTGCAGCGCTGCAGCGATATCTCTATCATTAAATGCTGCAAGCGTCAGGGATTCCTTGATCGAACTCTTTTTGTCTTTTCAAGATGTTCGAGTGTTAATTTCGTGAAATAATTGATATTCTACGCTTTAAGCGCTTCACTAGAACTGTCTTCATACCATGTATACTTCATACAATTGGCTGCCTTTTGGTTAAGGCTTTGCAAATATTAAATGGATAGTGATCTATTCGTAAATAGGGTATCTGAAACTAATTAATTTATTATTATGAAGGTACTGTAGTACTTATATGACACCTTGCGTAACTATCGACTGCATTTTATAACGTATGGACCAAAGATTCAAATACTCTGCCTCAGTTCAAATCCAAGATGATATTCTATGTTGAAATATTAGACCGAAATGTTGATCTTTATTTAAAAAGGCTTTTGATGATATGTAGTTTAAGTCGTAATATTTTTTCCATTTCATGAGAAAAATAATTCAATTCAGAAATCGCTAAATCGTCATTACTATCAGGAACTATCGGTATGAATAACAACATTTTTTATATCGTGTAGGCTGTAGAAGGTTATAAGCTACAAAACATAACAATGTCACTTATAATTATAATGCAATAAACATAGCTCAATCTGACATGCAGTGTGTAATGGCTGTAATAAAAAGAAATGTTTAGAATTATTGTGTCGTGTTCTAATCTATAATATATATAAAAGCGAAAGGTCACTCACTCATCACGAAATCTCCGAAACTATAACCCCTACAGACTTGAAATTTGGCAGGTAAGCTCCTTATAAGACGTAAGCATCCGCTAAGAACGGATTTTACGAAACTCGACCCCTAAGGGGGTAAAACGGGGGTTGGAAGTTTGTATGAGTCCTATGTTTTTGAAATAAGAGACTTGAAATTTAAAATATAAGCTCTATAAATGGTGAAAAGGTGTTCAAATAATGTATCTTGAGAAATCAACTCCTTTTTGGGGTTAAAACGGGGGATGGTAGGTTGACTCACTCATCACGAAATCTCTGAAACTATAACACCTAAAAACTTGAAATTTAGCAGGTAGGCTCCTTATAGGGCGTAAACTACCGTTAAGAATAGAATTCACGAAACTCGACCCCTAAAGGGGTAAAACGGGGGTTGGAAGTTTGTATGAAAGTCCTATGTTTTTGAAGTAAGAGACTTGAAATTTAAAATGTATGCTCTGTAGATGATGAAAAGGTGTCCAAATAAAGTATCTTTAGAAATCAACTCCCTTTTGGGGTTTAAACGGGGGATGGTAGGTTGACTCACTCATCACGAAATCTCCGTACTATAACACTTAAAAACTTGAAATTTGGCAAATAGGCTCTTTATAGGTCGCAAACATCCACTAAGAACGAATTTTACGAAATTCAACCCCTAAAGGGATAAAACGGGGGTTGGAAGTTTGTATGAAAGTCCTATGTTTTTGAAGTAAGAGAGTTGAAATTTAAAATGTATGCTCTATAGATGGTGAGGAAGTGTCCAAATAATACATCGTGATCTATGTATACAAAAGAGAAAGGTCACTGACTCACTCATCACGAGAACTCAAAAACCGCTGGATTGTCCATCCATCTAAGATGGACAAAGATGAAATTTGGCAGGGAGGTAGTCTATAGTTAGTAGACGTCCGCTAAGAACGGATTTTGCGATATGCCACCGCGAAAGGGGTTTAATTAGGGTTGATAGTTTGTGTAAAACATATACAGCAGCTATAAGTTCGCCTGATAGGTTATTTATACTGCAGCCTGAAAATAAAACTAAAAATGTGGTGTATAGAGAGATTATATAAAAATAACTATTAAATTATACTAAATTGTGTCTTTGAAAAAGTTACTCAGTGTAATAAGCATTTTAAGTGACTGAAATAAAAAAAATGCGTTAAACATATATCTTCATAACCACGTGGATGTAGTCGCGGGCAACAGTTAGTGTATTATAAAACAATGTCCCCCAAAAAGTGTATGTGATCGATTTCCTCAAAATCTACTGAACGGATTATCATGCGGTTCAAGAGGAAGGTTACGGAACGGCTAAGACGATTTTGATGAGAGTTTCACTGGAAGTTTGCCGGGAAAACTTTGTGACACACTGATTTCAACGCGGGCGAAGCCGCGGGCACAGCTAGTATAATATAATAGTAAAATTGGATACCAATAAACGTTTCAAAATTGTTTAAGTTTTATAAAATATCTCGTTCAAATCACCGCTTTATGTTACATAGAAGACATGTCTAGAAAATTCAAACGTTTCAGCTTATTCCGCTTCGGTGGCGTCTGCCAGCGGAAGTCAGGTCCTTTTCTGGAATACGAATTCTTTATTTGTTCGTTGAAATAATGTAAACTATATTTATCGATAGTAAATCTTTAAATAACAAATTGGTAATTAATTATTTAATTGGTTATTACATTTTTGATCAGAAGATCTGCTTGATATTATCTGTACTGACCTTCACAATTATTGCTCCGTACTTTTAAAATACATGGTCTTGAAAAGCCTATAATCTTAATAAATAATCAAGAATTCTAACCAAAAAAAAAAAAAAAAAACTCAAAATTTGGAGCAGAACGACTGATGAAGCTCACTTTCATTTTTATATTACCTGTGCTTCAGCTTGTAATATCCCACTACTGAAATAGAGTGCTACTATGAGTAACGATCGCTATTAGGTGTACATGATAATAACCGGGACTGACGGGTTAACGTGCTCACCGAGGCACGGTGGGGAGAGCCACAAGGACTGCACAAACACCCAGACCACGACAAACAGCTGTATGGCCTATACAAATATTTGTCATGTGCGTCGAACCTGCAACCGCCAGCGCAACAGCCACAAATCAGTTACCGTTGCGCCAACGCGTTTTTACTTTACATGTAACGAAGCAAATTTTAAATATAAGCAGATAATTGTACCAAACATGTGCAACTCAATCCCATACAAGACGCGATCTTCGATAAACACTCTTAGGCTAATTATAGATTAGTGTCCCAATTTAATGTTAGCTCCAAAAGCAGCCTGTTTATGAGGTCATCGACAGATATAATTTGACTTCACCTACACTTAAACCGCTAATAAAAATCTTTTAGAAACTATTAACTGCCTAATAAAAGTCCAAAACTGATGAACTTTCAAAGCTTTCAAAGCTCACGGCTATATCCGCAGATCTGGAATCATAATTTTGGATACAAGTTCTTTTTTTTTCATCAATATTCCTAAAAAAATAGTGTTTGCTTGCAAACAAAAAAAAATCGGCTTCAACTATATCGACAATTAATACAATGTAAGCAGACGAAAAAATAATCAAGTAAATGCGCGTTATCAAAGATTACTCAAAAAGTAGTCATCAGGTCTCGATCAATATTAAATGAGACTACAAAATAATCATCAACTTTTGATTAAAACAAGAATCATCAAAATCGGTTCAACCAGTGAAAAGTTATGCGGTATAATATATATATATATAGGTAACGTAGGTCGACGAAAAAGTAGTCAAGTAAATACGCATTATTAGATATAACTTGAAAGTACTTGTTAAGATCTTAAAAGTCTCAATACTGTCGTATTGAGACTCCTTTTTCGGAAGTCGATTAAATAATTGTTTTGTAGGTATACTTGTTTACTTAAATGAAAACAAACAAAACTCTTAAGACTCTATTTTGTAATTTCCTCGTAAACAACCTAACACATAATTTTGTCGTTTGTAATAAAAATGTAATATTCGTTGGGGTGAACACGATTTCAGGGGTTAACTCGCATGATAAGCGTTCGTTGACCTTGAGTTTCGTAACCATTGCTTTCTATCTGTCGCCTTGATGCAACACACTGCCTGTTCTCACACGTGTGATGTAACAGGGCGTTGAACCTGACGAAATTATATTTGTTTAATTGATTTCTTGATTTAACCTGTAAGATCCCACTGCTGGGCATGGGCCTCTTTCTCCATGTAGGATTACGAAATTATATACTATTGATTATTATTTTTTGAAGTAAAATTTTCTTTACGTACGCTTGAATTGGGGAGTAAGCTGGTGAATGCGTGACGACGGCGTTACGCAAAGTGTGATCGGGTGAGGCGAACGGAAGTTGATAGGTGGAGTTAGATGGAGCTATTAACTTAGTCGTGTGGTCTAAAGCGCACGCGTTTTTTTTTTAATTTTTTGTTGCACATAATATCATTAATACAGAAATAAATTTTTAAATAAAAAAATATAAAAATCATTTATATATTTTGAAAAGATTGAAAAGATTTTTTTTAATGAGAACTCATTGATATAACATCATTTTAATTCAAAACTATTTTTCTTAGCACATAGTTATCTAAGGTAAATTATAACGACTACATTTTCTCAAGTTTTCGCTTTTCATCGAGATAAGCAAAAATTTAATTATGCCAGTTTGAATAGATAACTTATTTAGCTTAATACTAGTCAATATATATTTAAATCCTGTTTTTTTTCTAAATTTGATGTTAGCCCCAATTATTTTTTTAAACTAATGAAATATGTACTTCTTATCTATTATATAAAAATGAATGTTTGTCTGTATGTCTTTTATAGAATCGTATGCACTAGATCATGTCATGACCTTCAGCAAAGTGTATGAGAACCACTAAGGGGTCTAAGTTGGTACGAGAAAAAAAAACAGGCCGTAACAACGCTTGCAGGGTACAGCTAGTTTACACTAAATGAAAGATCAAACATAATTTATGTTACTCCACACTGCTCTATCGATTTCTCTCCACCCACTTTTTAACAGACTTACAAAAATGACGATGCTCTCAATTCGAGGGAGTTTTTTATGAGTTTTTTTGACTGATTTTGATGATTGTTTTAATCGAAAGCTACTGCCTGTCATGTTGTACCATTTAAATGAAATCTAGAACTGATGAGCAGTTGTTGAGTTATTTTGTTTCCTTGATCGAGGTGTGATTAGTTTTGAGTAATCTTTCATAGCGCTTATTTTTTAACGCTAAATTTATTTGACTATTTAATTGTCTACCTACGTCGTGTTACTTGTCGATGTAATTCAAGTCGCTTTATTTTCGTTTGCGAGCAAACACAATTATATCGTGCAAAAGTTGAGAAACGCGATTTTGATAATATTGCAATTAGGTATAGGTAATAAAGGTGTACTGTGTGGCTACGGTACTAAATAATACAGCCGCCCCCTCTCTTCCCGTGGGTGTCGTAAGAGGCGACTTAGGGATAACACAGTTCCTGTGTTCCACAGACCGAAGACGGCACAGCGTCTTCGGTGCGAGAAAGCCAGCCCTGCGTCACCAACCCGCCTGCCCAGGGGCAAAACACACGAGTTCGCGCCATTTTTGGCGTGAACTTGTGGAGGCCTATGTCCAGAATTGGACTGCGATAGGCTGAAATGATGAAAGGTGTTAATAAGTTAACTCTTAACATTCCTTGGCATTCGACGAATCTCTTGACATTGCACAACAATTGGAATGTTTATAACTCTTGTTTAACTTCCTTCATCTCTCTATCAAAGGTTTTCTACAAACAATATCAGATGAGCTCACGATTGACGATCCAATGACTCGTTGAACCAAACTGACCCAATTCGTATATACCTATGTATAAATTATACGGGTGCACTGCTTCGTATGGTCGAGTGTTTGAGAGTATTATTTTGAAAGTTAATTAGTGGTCTATATATAATCATTTTGACCCTTTTTAATGTGTTTTGTTGATGTTATTTGTGATTTTTTGAATGGGTTAGAACCGATAGGATAGATAGAGTATTTTTTATTATTATTTTGGTTTAAATTTTCTTCTTGAAGGAATACTTTACGCACGCTTGTCTTGGGGTAGTAAACTGGTGAAGCGTGGAGCGTTACGAAAAGTGTGATAGGGAGAGGCGAACGGAAGTTGAGAGGGAGATATAAGTTAGATGGAGTTAAAGAAGTTTTACTTCAGTCGTGTGGTTTAAAGCACACTCGTTTTTTGTAACTTCAATACCAATTTGCTCAGTAGTCAGTCAAATAAAATGTGTGTTTCATATTTTCCCTAACCACATATTTCGATATTCAATGTCGATTTCTCACCTTGTTGAAAATGTTACTTTTACCCAATAATAGACAACGCACTTTAATTATTTTGTAAAACTTGGCAGTGTGCCGTTTACGCGGTACAAATCCTTCTAATCAGGATCGGTGTCATTGTACCTTTAACGATATGTTTATGTGTAGCATTTAAATTTAGCTTATCAAGAGAATTTGGTACTATAATGTATTTCGACATGAATGTTGTAATGTTTATTATATATTTTTTTGTTCTCATAAGTTATGTTTTGACAGTTCTTAATATAATAAATGTTAAATTTCTCTAAATAATAGAATTATAAATACGTAAAGATTTTTAAAAACTTAGTTAGCTCTGATTTATTCTCTACTATATACCCCTTATGGAATTAGTAGCTATAATAAGTATATAATTAATATATATATATATATATATATATATATATATATATATATATATATATATAAATAAATAAACTGCAATGCACCGTCTACCGTCTCTTTCCATATTTTTTATCTAAGGTTGCCTGGAAACTGTCTTAAAATGACTGTTAGATAAATCTTTTCAATGTTGCAATGAATTATATTGTATTGTGTTGTATGAAACACTTTGTTTAATATATATTTGTTTCTTTGTTACAGTGAGCTTAAAAAACTCTCGGAAGAGAGTCTGACAAGACAGCCCGAGGAGGTTTTTGATATAATTTGCAAGTTAGGGGAGGGATCATATGGCAGCGTGTACAAGGTTCGCAATTTTAACGCATTATATTACATATTTTTAACCGACTTCCAAAAAAGGAGGAGGTTCTCAATTCGACTGTATTTTTTTTTTTTTTTTTATGTATGTTACATCAGAACTTTTGACCGGGTGGACCGATTTCGACAAATTTTGTTTTAATCGAAAGGTGGTGTGTGCCAATTGGTCCCATTTAAATTTATTTGAGATCTAACAACTACTTTTCGAGTTATATCTAATAATGCGTTTTTACTTGACGCTTTTTTCGTCGACCTACGTTGTATTATACCGCATAACTTTCTACTGGATGTACCGATTTTGATAATTCTTTTTTTGTTGGAAAGGGGATATCCCTAGTTTAGTACCGTGATAAGGAAACCAGGATCTGATGATGGGATCCCAGAGAAATCGAGGAAAACTCTCGAAAATCCGTAATAACTTTTTACTGGGTGTACCGATTTTGATGACTTTTAATTTAATCGAAAGCTGATGTTTATCATATGGTCACATATAAATTTTATCGAGATCTGATAACTACTTTTTGAGTAATCTTTGATAACGCGTAGTTGCTTGACTATTTTTTTGTCGATCTACGTTGTATTACTTGTCGATGTAATTGAAGTCGGTTTTTTTTTCGTTTGCGAGCAAACACAATTATATTTTAAAATAAACGGTTAGCTACTAGGATTTACATCTGTGTACAAAATACACAAGCACAAACGTCCAGACCACGACAAACATTTATATGGCCAATACAAATGTTTGTCATGTGCGGGCATCGAATCCGCGACCGCTAGCGCAATAGCTTTGACCGCTGCGCCAATGCGTCGTTATTTACTTTAATTAAATGAGGGATTTGTGTAATATTCATACTCAAAGCAATTCTAAATGCTTACATGATACGAAAAACGTTACTTCTGGACCAACTTCTTTCTTAAATACATTCAGAAAGGAGGTTCATTCAAAAATGAATGTGACCTCATGATAATAAAATTGTTCTGCAGGAGTTTAGGCTCGGAGAGCTCAAATAGAATTCAGAAATACTACAGGATAATTCTACGGGAAACCTTTAAAGAAATTTAATTCGTAATAAGTAGTATAATATTTACGTTTCTTAGTTAGTGAATGATGGACAAACCTTAGGTATATACATAAGAAATATAACAAGTTACACTAATTTAATTAGTCTTAAGTAATTTACTATGGTCAAATTTTCAGTATTTTAGAGGTTTTAAAGATTTACCACTACTCTCCTTTTCTGTTTTTTTTTATTTTTTTTTTATTTTTTTTTATTTATTTATTTTTATTGGAAACAAACAATATATAATAATTTTTATAAAATAGCACATATTTGGAAAATCATCACCAGAACAGTTTCCAATGACTAAATTTTATTATTTTTATTTCTTTTACGATTCGTCATAGCTTAATGTTTCATAATTATCCGGAAACACTTTCATATAATGTTTTATCCTACTTTAGATGGCAAATTTATTAAAATCATTTTAGTCAAAAATAAAAAAATAATACCCACTAACTTTTTAATAATTTTTTTTTTGTTAATGTAATGTGCTAAACATTTATTTAAATATAACGGTCTGTTAAAATATTAAAATGAGTAATTGAACAGTGATCATATTTTATACACAAAATGTTTTTAAGAAATTCAACTAACAACTTCAAAAATGTCAGGAGCATTTAATTTTAAATTAATTGGCTTTTTAATTAAGTGCCTAAACTGTAAAACGGATTTACATACTAAAAATCGAATCACTAACAGTCTGCGAAATTTAAACCGTTATAACACTTATTTTAATTTTGTTTTGCAGACTTTGTAACGGTCTGTTGTATTCGATTTAATTTTAAGGATCTTTATCACCTAATTTTGCTGTCTGGAAATTGTTTGTAGATTTGTAGTTTATACTTTATGTGCAATGTTCTTTTTCTTCGGTACTTTTCTCCATTTTGAATACAATGACAGTAAATAATAATAATGTTGTGATAAATTTTAACAACTTTTTTAATAATAGTTGAATCATATAATGAAAAATCTAATGATAAGTATTAATTATGAAATTAGGGTTGATGAATGTATGGTATATCTATGTAGTCTCATAAAAATCGCTTCTACAACGATATACGAGGATACAAGAAGATCATTAAGCTTAAATTCTGAGAATTCCAACATAACTGTAAAATTTCAGTAGTAGAGTGAACTCTGTAAATTTAAAATTTCAGGCGTTACACAAGGAGAGCGGGCAAGTGCTCGCGATCAAGCAGGTGCCTGTGGACACCGACCTGCAGGAGATCATCAAGGAGATCTCCATCATGCAGCAGTGCGATAGTCCCTATGTCGTCAAGTACTACGGCAGCTACTTCAAGAACACCGACTTGTGGGTGAGGAAACTATTTGCTAGTTTTATTTGGATTCTGCTGTCTGCATTAGCGGTATCAATTTGGGCCACGTAAGTTCAGAATCCACAAGATTTTACGCTTCAGCCTGTAATATCCTACTACTGGGCATAGGCCTCTTTACCCATGTAGGAGAAGGATCAGAGCTCAATCCACCACGCTGCTTCAATGCGGATTGGCGGATATATTCCGATCCCTACTATGAGTAAAGATCGCTATCAGGTGTAGTCATAGTGGGTTTCCTCACCGTGCCTCGGTGAGCACGTTAAGCCGTGCGTCGGTCCCGGTTGTTATCATGTACACCTGATAGCGATCGTTACTCATAGTAGGGAATATATCCACCAACCCGCATTGGAGCAGCGTGGTGGATTAAGCTCTGATCCTTCTCCTACATGGGGAAAGAGGCCTATGCCCAGTAGTGGGATATTACAGGCTGAAGCGAGTTTCCTGACCTACATGGTCACTACAAACGATGTTGTTAGCAAACAACAACTGAGGTAGGGCACAGCAGGAATTTCCTGCTCAAAATATGGCGCAGCCCGACTGGGGTAGTACCTCGACCTTACAGAAGATCACAGCAAAAATAATACTGTTTTCAAGCAGTATTGTGTTCCTGTTGGTGAGTAAGGTGACCGGAGCTCCTGGGGGATTGGGGATCGGGTCGGTAACGCGCTTGCGATGCTTCTGGTTTCGCAGACGTCTATAAGCTACGGTAATCGCTTACCATCAGGTGAGCCGTACGCTTGTTTGTCGACCTAGTGACATAAAAAAAAAACAATCTGTAATGGTTGTCATTATGCCCTTATTGTTAGCGGACGTCGGATGTAATCATGTCAACTGTGATAAGGAATTATCAGATTCTATAAACATAAGGATTAGAAAAATCTGGAATCTATCCTCTGTTTGATTGGGTAAGGATATGAAAACTAATCACGCCATTTGTTTGCGGATTGGAGAATTCTGCTTTTTTTTCTGCCATATATATATGAATATGAAGAAGTTTTACTTCAAAACTAAATTATCTTGACAAACTCTTGCAGATTGTGATGGAATACTGCGGGGCTGGTTCCGTGTCAGACATAATGAGGCTTAGGAAGAAAACACTATCCGAAGACGAGATAGCGACGATACTGTGCGATACACTCAAGGGCCTGGAGTACCTGCACAGGAGGCGGAAGATACACCGGGACATCAAGGCGGGAAACATTTTGCTCAATACCGAAGGTCACGCAAAGCTGGCGGATTTTGGTGTGGCCGGACAGTTGACAGTGAGTTTGTCTTATTACTGAAATGTAATTTATTGATTGTCGCTAATGGCGATCGTATGCCAAAAATAAAAGAAGAAGAAGAAGTAATTTATTGATATTGGCTTTTGTCGGTACTTTCGAATTTAGATTTTGTAATTTTATGGTATATTCATTAAAGTTAATTATGTTTTTAAAGATACTCTGAATAAAAGAGTATTTCCTTATAAAAGAAATATATATTTTGTTTGTTTAAAATGTTTATAATTCTGCGTTAGAGCTGTACTTTTTCGGACATGATAGGCTTTTTAGAAAATGTCGACATATCAAGGGTATAATAAAGTAAAAAAAAATCTTTACTTTTAATTGATCTAAGAAATAGACAAAGATACTGAAACTAAATTAGGGTACTGAGTCAGTGTTAAACTTTGGACCTCAGATAAATATCTTCCTAGATCCAGACGGAATCCGAAATGAAAAAGAAATTGATAGCTAAAACTTATTATTCTGTACAGGATTACATAAATGATAAAGATGTGTGCATTTAGTGTGTTATTTTTGTATTCAAACACTTTTGTATTAAAAAAAAAAAACAATAATTACATTTTAATTTATAAGCTGACGATTCGAAGGTGCTTTTGAAGCCTTTGAATAAATCTAGTTAGGTTTAGATTTTTAAGCTGAAATATAAATGTACTTTTAAAAGGCGGTCTTAAAGCTGTACCATTACTAGTCTACCTTCCTGTTCTAGGACACAATGGCAAAACGCAACACAGTGATAGGCACGCCGTTCTGGATGGCGCCTGAAGTGATACAAGAGATAGGTTATGACTGCGTAGCAGATATCTGGTCCCTTGGCATCACGGCCCTGGAGATGGCCGAAGGGAAACCACCCTACGGCGACATACACCCCATGAGAGCCATTTTCATGATACCCACCAAACCACCACCGTCGTTCAGGTGAGGTTTAATTTGTAACTAAAATTGGAATTATTTTTATACCTGTTCCCTTTTAGAAAGTGATCAAGAGATATTTTGCCCAGCGGTTAGTTTGGAATGGTATACTTAATAACTGATCAGTTTTAAAGAATGGTAAATTTTATTTAAGAAGTGTTAGCTGTGCTTACGGCATTAAAGAATAAAGCCACCCCCTCTCTTCCCGTGGCTGTCGTAAGAGGCGACTAAGGGACAACACAGTTCCACTACCACCTTGGAACTTACAAAGCCGACCGTTGGCGGGATAACCATCCAACTGCTGGCTTTTAGATACACAGGCCGAAGACGGGAAGCAACGTCTTCGGTGCGACAAAGCCAGCCCTGCGGTCACCAACCCGCCTGCCCAGCGTGGTGACTATGGGCAACACACATGAGTTCACGCCATTTTTGGCGCGAACTTGTGGTGGCCTATGTCCAGCAGTGGATTGCAATAGGCTGAAATGATGATGATGAAATTTTATTACATGTCGATAGTGGTGACAATATGCCTAGCAAAGTAATCTGCAAACAATTTTGTAAGTTCCCTATGGAAAAAAATCTCATAAAACATGGACAAATGCAGACCAAATTCTCATACAGAGTTAGTATATAAGATCTCTTAGATTCGATTTTTTTTCCATAGAGTTTGAGTTATAGCCATTGAAACAAGTTTGGTTCTTTATAGTCTTCTCAAATGTGATCCTTTTAATTTGTACCGTGTGTGTCTGTTTTTACCATGTCACGTGTCCATCTAAAAAACTGATAATATTTGATTACTTTAGTTCAAGTATTTTGTGTAATAATTTCCAGAGCACCAGACAAGTGGTCGCCCGAGTTCATAGACTTCGTGAGTCAATGTCTGGTGAAGAACCCGGCTGAGAGGGCGACAGCGGAATTCTTGTTAAGACACGAATTTATAGGCAAGACTAATAAACCTTTTTTTACTATAAATAAATTCAAAGGATATTTTATCGGAAAAACTGTAGTTGTATTGAACAGGTCACGCAACCGGAATGCGAAAAGAATAACGGAGGGCGCTGTGCCAGCAACTACACGCTTATCTACAGACCCTAAAGATGGCGTTCGGAAATTAATATTTTCTTTTTATTTTTACTAAATATAGAAATCAAGGACAATATATAAAAAGAGTAACCAATATACCATTATAGTGACAACACATCCGTCATTATATTATATCTGAGAGAAATAACAAAAATTCATTATAGCGCCATCTATCGTGTTCAATTTGATTCTTTGACCATTGTTTTGTTGTGTGATAGTGTTTACTATTAGACGAGTGGTTCGTTGCGTTTGTATTGTTGGATATATATTTTAATGATTAAGTTACTGGATAAGTTTCTTATAGTATATAAATTCTTCTTTACATTTGTTTGTCACCTAACTGCTGTCAAACGGCTGGACCGATTTGGTTGAAATTTCGTGTTTCCATTTCAATGGGTTCATTGATGGTTTGAAAAATTTATTGGATCTGTTAGGATGCGCTTGTGTCTGTACGTCAGCCATTCAATTAGATAGCTGCTATCCTGGGTAGGACAACATCTACTGGGCTCGTTAGTTGTCGTATAAAATGGTAATTTTAAGTTACATTTAACGTTGGTTTGTATAGGTAACGCGAAACAGCCGAGCATCTTAAATACGATGATCGCTGAGGCGCGTGAAATACGCGAATCGCAGGCCTACCGAGCAGCCACACAGACCAACAATGCGAAGACTTTTGGTCCCGTGAGTTTTATAATAATTTACTTCTTCAGTAAAAGCATATTAGATTAGTTAGTTTAAGATCTGTCTTCAAGAATATCAAATAAGTGAGACCATTAGACAATCTATCGGACATGTGTCGTTATCTAATATATAAAATTCTCGTGTCACAGTTTTCGTTGCCTTATTCCTCCGAAACGGCTTGACCGATTTTGATGAAATTTTTTGTGCTTATCCGGTATCTATGAGAATCGGCCAACATCTATTTTTCATCCCCCTAAATGTTAGGGGTAGTCCACCCCTAATTTTTTTTTTATTTTTTAGACAAAATTTTTAATTTCTATTTTTCAACCCTCTACCATCAATCCCTATTTTTAATAGCGTTTAGCGGCAAGACAACGATTGCCGGGTCAGCTAGTAATATAATAAAATAAAATATGTATTTCGCATGTGTACTGGATCGTTTTCGTCAAACACCCGAGTGTATATATTCCCCAAGCCGGCGTGTCCCGTCCCCAGAGCGCGGCGAGTGGTGGTGGTGGCGCTGGTGGGGACGAGGACTACAGCTCGGCCACCATGAAGGCGTGCTCGTCCCGGGAGGCCACGTTGGTGCCGCGCGACGCGTCGCTGGAGCTGGCCGCCGACCTGGGCACCATGGTCATCAACGACCAAGACCTGGCCACCATGAAGCGTGAGTTACACACACTGATTGCATTCAGCCTGTATCATCCCACTGCTGGGCATACGCCTCTTTCTCTGTGTAGGAGGATTGGAGCTTAATCCACTACGCTGCTCCACTGCGGCTTGGCGGATATATTCTGTGATGGTATATGATGACAAATATCCAAACCGGAAAGGAATATTTATACAAATACAAATAGCCATCCCGAGCGCGATTCGAACCCGCTAACCGTCGATGTTTTCAGCACCACTACATCAGAGCGGTTGTTATCATTCAATAATAAGTACATAAAAAAGTACTAAAGTTAATCTTTTCTTCCCCTGATAACTTCCGCAATGGACATTTGGGTGTTTTATCGATTGTAACTGAACACAGATATTAATATCCTCACCATCGCATCAATTATGTGTAACCTACCGTCAGTCTCAGTTTTTATTGAAGTATTTTGAACCTTATGAAATATAATCCGTTTAAATTTTTTATTGATTCTGATTCGTAGCCTTTTTAAAGCCCATTGCCGGTACAAATAATGAATATTTTTTTTGTGATTTATTAACAAATAACTGTCTTATAATTCTAGGTCACGACACAGACCCCATGGATACAAATAGGCCTAAATACAGGCCATTGTTTTTGGAGCACTTTGAAAAGAAAGAAGTAAATCCTCACCTCGGTATGCCCTCAACGAACGGAACTCTGACTGGTCCTCTAAGATTGCCAGAAGGAGAAATGTATGTTGCATATTTTATATCAATAAAAAGGATTTTTATTAATAATTGAGTTAATTATCAAAAAAAACCGACTGCAAAAACTCGTGAATCTAAATATTTTGAGACGAAACCAGTCCTAAAACATAAGTTACCAAAAACTATCAAAATCGTTTGAAATCATCATCATCACTTCAGCATAATACAGTCCACTGCTGGACATAGGCCTCCACAAGTTCGCGCCAAAAATGGAGTGAACTCATGTGTGTTGGCCATAGTCACCACGCTGGGCAGGTGAGTTGGTGACCGCAGGCCTGGCTCTGTCGCACCGAAGACGCATTATGAATATAGCCACCCCCTCTCTTTACGTGGGTGTCGTAGGAGGCGTTTGAAAATATAGCCTACATTGTAAGTTGGATAAAGTTATATTTAAATATCGAACCATCAAGTCGAGCGTGGGTAAAGAAGTCTTACTTCAAGAAGGCCGTAGCTCCACTGTTTAACTTTGCGCTGAAGTGGAAGGAGCCTATCCGCTCGACCGAGGCTAACAGTCCGCTTGTCCGCGGCTAACGAGTCCGCTTGTCCGCGGCTAACGAGTCCGCTTGTCCGCGGCTAACAGTCCGCTTGTCCGCAGTCCGCTCGGCGCGGCGGGCCCGGCGCGCGCCCCGGACGACGGCAACTTCGAATTCGTAAGTCAACTGCACGTCGTCTCGCTGCTCGCTCTGCCCCGTAAGTGCGCTCCCCGCACGCCGCACGCCGCACCCTCCCCCCACCCCTGCCGCGTTGGGACCCCGGTATATTGCAAAACCGATTCGTGTACCTTGCCAATATTTCGGCTCACTTGATGATGAGCGATTACCGTAGGTTATAGACGCCTGCAACACCAGAAGCATCGCAAGCGCGTTGCCGACCCTACGCCTAATCTCTCTCGTAATTATTATTTCACGTGCTTCATTTCAAAATAACCGTTCTAACACAATTGAAGCTTAATAACTAATATTATTATTTTAAAGTGATTTAATAACATTATATATTCACATTTCTAAAACCATATCATTATATATGTATTTGTTTAAACTTGTCTAATTTTAAGTTTTAAGTTTATTTTCCATATTTTATTATTTAATTATGATAAATACTAAAAAAATATTTTCGATACTTACGGGGCAGAGCTCCTTAAGATCATTATAAGTTAGAATTTTAAGTTCTATTAAATAAATGATTCTCTTTAGATATGATTGTATTAAAGTTTTTCTCCGTCATCCGTCAGATATTACTTGTTCCCATTACTTGCCGTAATTTCTAGACATAAGTGTAGCTATCCTGTTCGGTGCTAGTGCCGGTCGGTAGGGAATGTGTCCGAGTGCCCCGAAGCGTAGCAGACACGGCACTAGTACCGGCGGGCGCGGTTTTAGCGTGCCAGTGATGTCTGAGAGTGTGTTTCTGGGATTGTCTGTTTGTGTGTGTGTGATTCTGCCTGTGGGCGTGTATTTCTCTCTATTTCTCTCTCTCTCTTTCTTTCTGTCTCTCTCTATCTTTCTCTCTCACTATCTCTATGTGTGTGTATGAGTTTTAGTGTGCGTGTGTGCATGCTTGTGTGTGCGCGCGTACGTTTGTATGAGTGTATGTGCGTGCGTGCGAGTGTCTGTATGTGTCTGTATGTGCCTCACCGGCGGGCGCGGTGAGCGTGTGTGCGGTGCCGCAGCTGTCGTTCCTGTCGGAGGGCGAGCTGGAGACGGTCATGGCGCGGCTGGACGCGGAGATGGAGGCAGAGATCGAGCGCCTGTACGCGCGCTACGAGAGCAAGCGGCGCCCGATCCTCGACGCCATCACGATCAAGCGGAAGCGTCAGCAAAACTTCTAGCTGCAACGCTCTAGCCGCAGGTGAGTACCCCCACTCCACTAAAAAAATACATTAACTTAGCTCCTTGAAGCTGGCATTGCAAAATGAACGCCACCCCTGGTACCACGGTCACACTTCGAAACCTCATGGTTATGGAGATATCCATGGTTAAAGTTTTGAGGTTAGAAGAAGAATTTCGCAGCTTTCACACATTATTTTCTCATTTCACGCGCGTTTTTTTTCACATTTTACACGCTATTTTCATATTTCACACGTTATTTTCACGTTTTCTAAGTTATTTTCAAAATGAAAACGATCTCGACTCCAAGATCAACAAACGATACAACTTACGTTACTCATGTTCCGTTCCATAGTTTTCACATGTTATTTTCACATTTCGCACTTGATTTTAACATTTCACACGTTAATTTAACGTTTTCACACGGTTTTTTAACAAACGATACAACTAATGTTTAACAACTGAGAAATAGATGTTTTAATAAAAAAATAACAGGCCACTTATCGTTTCGCTCCAAAACAATGTAAGCATAAATTCATTGTTTTTGTTTAAATAACTGTAAAAGCAAAGGTCTAAGACCATACAGCCTTGTTTCATTTTATGTTTTTTACTTAAATATATTTTATTTTTATTTATTTACTGTTATAAACGAAAAATAGTTACGATTGTTGCAGCCGCAGATGCCAAAAAAAAAGCAATTTACTTATAATAATTTATTAATTTAAATTACAATTAAACTTATAACTAAAGTCGCTTTCCGTTGCTTGCCATCTTCATCCGAAATGATGTTGAAATCTTGCACGTGTGCCGTACAGAGAAAATAAGGCTGTGGGCACACCTGGGTTTCTTATATTCAAATATATTGTTTAATTATCTTCGTATAAAGTTAAGTCGGAGGCACACTGATACCGTGGGGTTAGACTAGTGTAACAAAATACTCAATATTTTAGTTCATTTTATATAAATAAATAAATAAATAAAATATAATGAAGTAAAAAACATGACGAATAAAAAAAATTACCATAATCTATCTGACTTCAGAAAGGGGCCGTTTATAGGCATTATGCCGTTACAAAAAAACCCTAACCTATCTAATTTAAAAATTACACCATTTATAGACATAGTTTTGTTACAAAATTAAAAAAAATAACCCTAACCTATCTAATTTAAAAATTACACCGTTTATAGACATAATTTTATGACAGTAAATCAAAATAAAATATATTTAAATAAAAAACATAACATGAAACAAGGCTGTATGGTCTTAGACCTTTTTGCCTTTACAGTTATTTAAACAAAAAATGGATTTATGCTTACATTGCTTTGGAGCGAAACGATAAGTGGCGTGCCATTTTTTTTTAAAGCATCTATATCTCAGTCATTAAACATCAGTTGTATCGTTTGTTAAAAAACCGTGTGAAAACAATAACTTAACGTCTGAAATATTAATATCAAGTGCAAAATGTGAATATAACATCTGAAAGCTACGGAACTAAGCATGGTTACCGCAAGTTGTATCGTTTGTTGATCTTGGAGTCGAGATCGTTTTTACGTACTCCTGTTCGAAAATAACTTATAAAGTTGCGAAATGGCGCATAGATTGCACTGCCCGCAGCACCGGAGCTAAGGTGAAGTCAGACGCGGAGCTCAAAGGTATTATAATAGCTTTAAATTCTTCCTCTAATCTCAAAACTTTAACCATGGATATCTACATAACCATAGGGTTTCGAAGTGTGGCAGTGTTACCTTGTATAGCTTCCCGTACATCCTCCGCCCTCCACACCCAAAAACCCCATAATTCGGTTTTTCCTAGTCTAGAGCTTAGCCGAGAACCGATGATGACATTATTGCAGGCTACTGGAAACTTGGTGTCTGCTTGACTCACACCTATTTTCTTATGAAAATAAGCAGCAGATGATTTTGTTACTTGTTCTTTGAGCTCGTATTATTACATTTCCGCTAAGGCCATCTATGTATTACGTCACACGTTAAGGGGTCGATGAAGTGTGACTTTAAGTGTAAAGGGGTGGGGAGGGGTTCAAAATAGTGTGACATAACATTTCAAAATATATATCTCATCACTCACTTCAGCCTATCGCAGTCCACTATTGGACATAGGTCTCCACAAGTTCGCGCCAAAAAATGGCGTGAACTTATGTGTGTGTTGCCCATAGTCACCACGCTGGGCAGGCGGGTTGGTGACCGCAGGGCTGGCTTTGTCGCACCGAAGACGCTGCTGCCCGTCTTCAGCCTGTCTATTTCAAAGCCAGCAGTTGGATGGTCACCAAATCATAGCCTATGAGGACAGGGGGGAGGATCTGGGCTACTTAAAGCCCAGATCACAACCACTTTCACCCCCTGCATGGCCGACTCTCGAGGAGACTGCTCTCAGTGGCTCGGAGCGACTGCAACAAAAGGCTGAGGCGAAAAAGATAATGGAGGGACGACGCGACCCCGAAGACAATACTCAAAAGGCGAAGCCTCGACTGGTGGCGATAGCAAAGTTCGTCCAGGCTACCATCTCCCCCAAAAGAGGTAAACGACTGTCCCACCTTTCCCCAAAATTGGCGGAAACGAGTAAGCTGCAAATGAAAGCAATAAGCAGATTTACCAAGGACGAAAGTCCGAGGTACTCTCAAGCACCATCAGCCACTCGAACGAGGGCCGACATGGGGCAAGTAACACCACCCAGACTTCGACCAGCATCCACACCACTACAGCATGCGGAAAATGCGCTGATCGAGTTCCTGGCCATAACAAATGCTAACCGCGAGGTAAGCCTGGCCATATGCAAGAAAATCATGCAGACCTACCAGTACAACCATGAAATGTTGCTGGAGGTGGAACTCGAAGAAGCCGAAGCAGCCATTTATAATAACGACACCCGGCAAGTCCTCAAGGGCAACATGTCGGGAAGATATATGGCTGCATACAACATCACGTCAGGCTTCGTGGACGCAGTCGAGGACGAGGGACAGAACGACGAAATTCAGACCTTTCACACACCGAAAGGGGACCCGTTGGTGGTGGTGGCCAAGTGCACGAGAGTGATGCTGGGTGATAGGGTGCTCGGGATGGCTAAAACCATCATGAGTGACCCGGACGCCGAAGGCGCTTTCGGGGCTTGGAGGCTACCGCAACTGAGATGGACAAACGGGGTACCCGGATGCGGCAAGACAACTCACATAGTCAGGAACTTCGATGAGGACGGCGAAGTCGTAGTCACAACCACGATCGAGGCAGCGAAAGATCTTAAAGAGAAGTTGGCGCACCGCTATGGCAATAAGGCCAAAACGAAGGTGCGCACAATGGCGTCCATACTGGCAAATGGTTTTCGTGAGGGCGTTAAGATAAGCCGATTAACGGTAGACGAAGCCCTTATGAACCATTTCGGAGCCATAGTCATGGCTGCCCGGCTATCGGCAGCAGAAGAGGTGGTCTTCATCGGAGACGTAAACCAGCTGCCGTACATCGACAGGGAAAACCTGTTCGAGATGCGGTACAGCAGACCTTACCTGACAGTAGGCATCTCATGCGAGCTGTACTGCACGCATCGAAACCCAAAAGACGTTGCTTTCGCCATCAGTGAGGTGTACGACGGGATCTACAGCTCGAGCCCGATCATCCACTCGTTGCGCATGGAAGGATTCACCGACTCACGAATACCAGCAGAACAGGACCGGACCCTGTACCTGACTTTCACGCAAGAGGAGAAGAAGGCGTTGATAGGTCGGGGATACGGAGCTGGGGAGGGGTCGAGAATTCTGACCATTCATGAGGCGCAGGGACAGACGAGTGAAAACGTCATTGTTATCCAGACGAGGGCGGAGAGGCTTCGAATCCATGATAGTGTCTCGCACGCGGTGGTCGCGGTGACTAGACACACTAACACCTGTGTCTATTACACCGACGACAAGGACGACGCAATTGGCTACTTCGTCAGAAGGGCGGTGGAGGCTAACCGTAGGCAGATTCTCGAGCACAGCCTCAAAATGGCGATCCATAATAGGGATGCGAATGTTATTGAGGATGTGCTCGCGAAACTGGCGGCGGGCGCTGGTTTAGAAAAATGAGAGTGGCCGTCGACAATGCGGTAAATTAACAATGTAAATTATAAAGCATGTAGTGCATTATAAAATTAATGGAGCATGTAAGAAAACAAAAAAAAAAAAAAAAAAACACAAAAAAAAACAAAAAAAAAAAATTGACGTAAGTGATTATTCTAGTAATTGTTATTTAATTTAATTCTAATAATTATTCTAATTATTATTATTATATAATTATATATATATCTCTCACGGTCAGTTCTGGACTCACTACGAAATAGAGAAAATAAGCTTTAGTTCGTAATTCGAATGCAATGTTGAAAATAATACGCCTCAATACTTGAAAATTAAAATTTAAATAAAAAAAGGCATGGGCACTCCAGAGCCTATGGATGTTAAAATTTAAATAAAAAAAAAAAAAAAAAAGCAGTTGGATGGTTATCCCGCTATCGGTCGGCTTTATAAGTTCCAAGGTGGTAGTGGAACTGTGTTGTCCCTTAGTCGCCTCTTACGACACCCAAGGGAAGAGAGGGGGTGGCTTTATTCTTTCATGCCGTAGCCACACAGCTTAATATATACATATTTGTTAGTATTAAAACATATTTGAACTACAGACATATTAAAGATTTTTTTTAACGTCTGCAACACCAGAAACGTTGCAAGCGCGTTGGCGAGCCCATACTCAATTCCCCCCAGGAGCTCTAGTCCGTACTCAACAACAGGACCACACCACTGCTTAAATGTTAAATTAATATTAAAAAAAAAAGTTTAAATCGTTTTTGTTGGCGAATTCACACTCGCTGTACTAGTTTATAAACTTTCATATCTATTTTTGATTGCTGTTGATTTTATTAAAATGTCGAAACTGATGTCTTGATTTAATAATTTTCAAGGTTTGAAATTGCAGAAAATGTGACGTCATACTAGATGGGGGGAAGGAATCGTGACGCTCGTGTGATATATGTAGAAATAATTTAATAGTATTTTATAATGATTTTTTTTTTATTTCTAGGTTCAGCGACTTGGATTCGTATGACGTCTTTACTAGCCGTATCTGCTGTGGCGATAGCCCCAAAGTCTGCCTAAAATTAATAGAACAATCTTCTTATTTATTACATTGCTTATAAATAATTTAGCGCCATTTACCAAATATTCAGTCAGTGGAAAAATAGTTGCTTTAATTGTTTCAGATTCATTTCATTAAACAACTCTATATAGGTTTTACATATATTTTACTGTTATAATAATCACCAACCAAGCTAGTACGGTATATGTACCTATATTAATACCGAAAAGTTGATTGCTTGTCATTATAATCAACTTGTGATATACGTACGATTGATGCATTTCTTTTACCATATATAATGTAATAGTAGTAATGTCCAAAAAAAGCATATTTGACTTTTTTGTTGAAAAAAAGTAGGATTAATAAATATATGCTTTGTAGTCGGCCTAACGTTTGGAAATGTTAGGTATTTCAAACCACATGTGTGTAGGTGCCAAAATAGCTCACAAAACCGCATAAACTTGTTCCTAACCTCATTTGTAACGGCTTAATAGGCATTTAATCGAATATTTTTCGGCCAAATTTTCAATCTTTGCAGTTTATCGCATCCGTGCGAGAGACGCATCTCGTTAGATGTTTTGGAGATTAATACTCCTGTAGATATAGTTTGTAGGTTAAGTTGTTAGATTGGTGTAGATTTTTAATTTGTACGTAAGGTTGCTGAGACATATCCGTGTAGTGTACGGCCTGCCCTGCTTGATGGCGCTGATTTTAAAAATAGTCATTTTGTTTTTCTTAGACAGCACAAATGTCCCGATATATTCTTGTAATAGTTAAACCAATGTTATAATTATGTACACATACTTTTATCTGTGAATATTATATTAAGCGCAGATGTAATGTATATACAAGCGCCGTCTAGCGGTGCGTAGTGTATTTTATTTGTGTGTGACAGAACCCCTTATGAAAAATATACGAATAATGAATGATTTTGTATAAAATTATATTACAATTTAATTCATGACAATATTATACATCTAGATATGTATATTTTTTTGACAATTATTTTGCGAATATGAATTATTTTATTTTGTGTTGAGTCATGCGTGTTTTATATGGTATAATTTAGTAAGTTGGTAAGTAAGATGTGAACTGAATTTTAATGTGTAAAACGTCCGATTTTGCAAATTGGTATATCGGTAAGTTGTGACATAAATAACTAATTTTTTTACACCTCTATACCTTTTAATAACTTATTCACTTACCCACTTACCAAATGACGTCACTTAGTGCCTACAACTTGATATTGTGAATCGGATGTTTTTTTTCATTTAGTTAATTTAGTTCCTCGTTTGGATCTCAAGCGTGTCATCTCGATTGTATTATAAACGTAAATCTTAGCTTTTATTCACTCTTGTACATTTTAGCGGGTTGTGAGATTCGACAGTTAAATATTTTCCAAATTTATATGCGAAGACATTACGGTCTCTGCGTTAGTTTAACAAATGCTATATTTTAATAGATCTGTAAAAAATGTTCATGTAGAGAGAAAGTTTTAATGAGAAAGTAATATGGTGACTATTTCTGTGTAATAGGGGTGGAAAGGGACGTTGATATCTCGAAATGTTTACATTGTGTAATATATTTCAATAGTAGGATTATACCTAATATATTATCTACCTGATGTACATTCTACCGCCCTCTACCCCTACCCGCCTGTACAGATCGTATTTTGCTAGATAAAGAATCTTCGATTAAATATTAAAAATGACAAATTTTTAGAAGTGCCATTAAGTGTAAAATAATAGTATTTTCTTACATTCAAGCAATAGATTATAAAACGAAGTTTTTAGAATCTTTATCTATGGAGTGATGGAAAGATAGATAACAGTCGGTCCGCTTGTGCCATTTCGTTAGATGTATTTACGTGAAAACTATGTCATGTATGTAATATTGGAAAACGTCTCGACTCTTAGACGGATAATTTGCAAAGGCTATATTGGTCAGCAGAATTTCGTATACGCAAGATTAATTTAAATGTTATCGATTTTTTAATTTCACAATACAGTGGAGCTTTTTTGTTGCTAAAATTATTTGATTTGTTTCTCAGCATGTTACTAGATATTTTTTTTTTGTTTACTGTTTATGAAAATGTATGAATTAAAAAGTAAGTATTTGTAAAAGTTGGGTTATATTTTGCTGTCCATATGTCTGGTACTGGCCTACGCGAAACTGAATTTAAATTTTTAAAGGAATATCTTTGAAAGTTGTACAGGGTAACGTAATACTTTTGTATTTTGTTAAAAGCGTTTTTCGCTTCATTTTGCTCGTAACGTAAGCGATGTTTTGCTGTTGAAAGCAATGGAATGGGAACACGGTTTGATAATTAATTAAATTTTAACGTTCAAACGATTTTGAACTTTATAGATATAAATATAGAGTATATCGTTTAAGGATTAGCTGTACGGATTAATCATATCCGGTCCAATATAAAAAAAAATCTTTTTTTTAATTAATTTGAAATATAGTTGTGAGTTTTTGTAAATATATTACAATCCGTACGAAGTCCTGAGACGATTGTACAGTGGCGGACATTATTTGTTGATTGTTGATTGTCAACGCGCTTCGAACTACCCTAATTGAGTACTTTGTGAACTGAACACGTGGGGACATTGCTACCGCTGTAATAAAATTCTTAAACATGAGGCGAAGTAAGTAATAGAAAATTGTATTGTATCTTTATTATATTAACATACACAACAATTAAATAAAAATCTTGTAAAGTATACTCATAAATGAAACGTGAGTTTAATATTATTTGTTAATTACTGATTTTTTAAAAGATTTTTATTTAATTTGTCACAGAGGTAGGTGTCAAATTAAATGATTTAATAGTTTATGAATTTGTCTACAATAACATTTGAGAATGTATGTAACATACTGGTTTAGACTGTTTACTTGTATACTTCTTACTATATTCTTTGTGTATTTCAAAACGTTACAAACATTCGTTTATTATTGTGGACAAATATCATATTCTAATTATTGTTTGACGTCATCAGTACGGTCTCCACGTGTACAGGCGCCACATAATTCGTTGTAGAGAAGTGCACTTTTGTAATTCCGTAGCCTGTTGAAGTGTTGATTGCTGTACGCATTATATTTTTGGACGGATGACTCACAGATTAAAAGGATAAATTATGATATATTTTGTTTTCATTACCCTTTATTTTATAACTATATAAATAAAAATGGATCTTCAGAACGACTGCATCAATGGATATATTTTTAAGAAGTTGGCCAGGTCAGTTAGTTTTTATATAAAATCGGTTTTTGACGCTTATTGTGTAACTAGTTGTCAGTTAAGAAAAATAGTCTAATGAACGACAAATTATTTCAGTCGTGCTAAGTACACTTATTAGCACTTATGTGCGTCAATCGATACCATTAGCATCTGAATAGTTATGTAATTTATAAATTCGTTCGTCGATAATTCGAGGTACAGACATGATATTTTCATTACTCAGTATATAACATTCTTCGTGTAAAAATAAATTTTAAATTAGACTTTCTAGACTGTGTCATGTAAAGATTGTTTACCAAGATTGATTATATTGATTTTTGATTTTTAAAGTTGGTAAAAATATGGAATTAAAAATAAATTCAATAACATAAAAACTTTTACTTTTGATTTAAAAGTATTTAAAACAAAATACAGAGTATACAGAGACATTAAAGTTTTGTTTACATTGAGACTTTCTCATATCTTAATGTTATTTGTATCTGAAAGAACATAATAATTGAATACTGTTCAGAAACTTACATACTTAATTAAAATTACATAAATGACTATAACCACAGAGTATTTGTTTTTATTATAAAAATAATCTCATAAGTCCGCTAAATATCAGATTAGTTATAATATTTTATGATACAGTCATCGCTTTGAAAGTCATATCAAAGTACTTAATGATTTTGATGATCAGGATTCATGGTTCAAAATCAGCCAGTTACAAACAATACAACCAAAAAGATTTTATTGCAATTTTTAACAACTAGAAAATAAGAATACTTTTTCCCGACCTAGTATTATTTTTGCATGTCTGAATATGGTATAAAAAATTATAATAATTTTAGTAAAATAGATACACATTTATCAAATTTATATTTGGTAGGTTTGTATGTTTATTGGTGTTCATTGATATTACAGTAACGGCGTGGGTAGTTTAGAAAAAAAGAACGAAAAAATTGTTTCAATATATTTTTGATAACTTTTTTGAGAAGTTAAGAATGAGAAAATACTATACGTTACATATAGAATTACTTTTAATATAGCAAGTTATGTTAAATATCACTTAGTTTTTCCACTAATTTGTTGAAAATAGTATCTTAGACGCGATACCCTAATGCTGCAGTTACAACTTTGTCTTTGGGTGTGTATTGATATGACTTTCAAATTTACAATACACGTGCATATACCATATCGTTTTAATTCATAGACTAATAAGAGTAGTGGAACTAATTAACAATTTATTACTAACTTTATATAATTTTGTTGTTATAACAAGTGATTTTGATATCTAATGATAATTTAAAACTGGTTGTTTAATATGTATTTTAAAATACATTAGATTTTTCGTTAATATTTTTAACAATACATTTTGTTAATTTCTTTTAGTTTGTCAAGAAATATACTAAATTTTAAATAAAATTCATTTAAATTTTATTATAGATAACAAGGATTTTTTTGTACGTATATATAATACAGTCATTATAATACGATGGTATGATTGACATTGTCCTCAGTTTTTGGGAGTATTAAAAAATTAAAAAAAAAATATCAGTAAAAACCAATTTAAATATAAAATTCACAACATTTTACGTAGATTTTGGTTCTCATCCCCACATTGATAGACAGCTAAGTCCAATTACATCCCACAAATTATATATTTGCACAAACATGTGGCCCTAGCTTTAGGGCTGCCGTATAAATGTTACAATTTTTTTTACAACCCAATAACTTACCAGTTCATAAAAATCTTATAAATGAAACTAAATATAAAAATTAAAACCTGAATATAAACTTACAAAAAAAAAATCTTTAGAAACAATATTTAATAAACTATACCAGATCACAGAATGTATAACGAAGAGTATAGTGAAGATCAACATATTTAACACTAAAACATTAAAATAATAGGAGTCTAAATCTAATAAACTAATTCTCACTTTCGTAAAATAATACTACAATTTTTCATTATTGTGATATAAGAGATCCCTTATTGTGATATAAATCAGAGGTGTAATACTTTTTTCCTAAATATATAGATAACAAATATACAAATACTTAAACTTAATTTGGTAATTTAGAATAACTAATAAAATCTTACATATAAAATTCTCGTGTCACAATGTTAGTTAACATACTCTTCCGAAAGGCTGGACTGATTTTGATAAAATAATGTGTGCATATCGGATAAATCTGAGAGTCAGCCAATATCTATTTTTCATACCCCTAAGTTATAAGGGGGGGGGGGGGTGTTAATGGGGTTAATAAAATATATGGCAAAAAAATGTTTGCGGAGTCAGCTAGTAATACCTAAATCAATGATATATGTGGTATGAGCTTAATCCTATCTGTGGAGGATAATTAATGGTTTGTAAAAGAAAATGTTAATTAATAAGGAGTGACCAAAAAAATCATTTTTACTTTATAAAACCTAGACATACATTTAGTTGACAATGGCCATACTATACTTCACAATACACGAGCAGTAAACCAGTGGAGTAACGAGGAAAGATCGGATTAGAAATGAGTATATAAGGGGAAGTTTGAAAGTAGCAACCGTGACAGAGAAAATGAGGAGCAATAGGTTAGCGTGGTATGGGCACGTAATGAGGAGGGATGGACGCTATGTTGGTAAAAGAATGTTAGGGATGAATGTCGAGGACGAAGAGCGATCGGCAGACCGAAAAAGCGATGGATGGATTGTGTGAGTGAGGATATGAGAAAGAAAGGAGTAAGCACTGAAGTGACGAATAATAGAGAGGAATGGAAGAGGAAAACATGTTGTGCCGACCCTACATAAGTGGGATAAGAGCAGGGAGATGATGATAAAACCTAGACATATATTTAGTTGACAATGACCATACTATACTTCATAATACACGAGCAGTAATTATTTATAGCCATAAAATAATGACAGAATTTTACATAATTAAAAACGATATGTGTAAAAAAAATCACAACAACATATATTTACTGTAATAATAATTAACAACAGTACTGAGTTCCTTATTAAATGTCTTTTAAAATACTAATTCGTAGACCCATAACTCTACTTTTACGATTATATCACTATATTTAGGAATGTCTAGAATACCTGCGTAGGTACAGTCTGATTACTCACCATTCTACCGGACTTGGGGATAGCCCCATTAATCACGTGTTTATCAAAGGGTTTTGTCGGGAAAAAAAAACATCACGAGATTATTGGAAGAGCCATTACTGTGAATGCGGTCACCAACGACCATAGCGTCGTCATCGACGCTGATATATTGGTAGTATTAAAATGACAACCGCAGTAAGTCGAATAGAATGAAAAGTGTTTATAGTAAAGGCGATAGTTTAAAAACTTAGTTATATAATAACAGTCGAGGATGAAAATAAAAATAACGCCCTTTATTAGTGTCTGAGTATCATCTGACAGTAGAGGAAGCTGTCCAGCACTGGAAAAAAATAATTATAATATTATAACATTTTTCGTTATTAGCTCTTTAACTACTTACTACTACTTTTTACTGGTCCATATATTTTTAGATACTATTTTACATTTTTTTTTAGTTAAATATATTAAATGTAGCACAAGTTATACGTGTAATAAAAAAATAACACATTTTTTTTATACAACAAGGTCGGCAAACAAGCGTACGGCTAACATGATGGTAAGCGATTGCAGTCGCTTATAGCTTACACCAGGAGCCTCTTTGAGAATAATTCTAGTTCCAAATTTATATCGACATGAAATTAGTAAGCACCTAATAAAAATAAGAAAATATAATTTTCGCCAATGCGAAATTGTAATCCTTCTTAAATTATGTATGATAAAAGTGGAAATCTGTGTCAAGGTGAGCTGCTGAAAGTGTAAGCAACTGAGGTCAACTTATACATTACATTACATTACAGCCTATGCAGTCCACTGCTGGACATAGGCCTCCACAAGTTTACGCCAAAAATAACGTGAACTCGTGTGTTTTGCCCATAGTCACCACGCTGGGCAGGCGGGTTGGTGACCGCAGTACTGGCTTTGTCGCACCAAAGACGCTGCTGCCCGTCTTCGGCCTGTGTATTTCAAAGCCAGCAGTTGGATGGTTATCCCGCCATCGGTCGGCTTCTTAAGTTCCAAGATGGTTGTGGAACCTTGTTATCCCTTAGTCGCCTCTTACGACACCCACGGGAAGAGAGGGGGTGGCTAAATTCTTTAGTGCCGTAGCCACACAGCACGGTCAACTTATATTGAGTATAAACCTGACGTCCATCCTCATAAAGGAATTACTCTATTTATGAATAAGCTAAAGTCATATCATTTTAAATTAAAAAAAAAAAAAAAAAAACGTAGAAATTAAAAATAACATGATGTCGTCTCCTGTCAAAGATTTTCATTGTAATAGTGTCAGATTTATATTTTTTATTAGTGTAGGCCACTTTATTTCTGCCGCTCCATGTATATTACCTTTCTAACATTTTTCCATTTGTAGTAAAGGAGGCCCCTTTACTACAAATGGAAAATTAGTATTTATATAAACGAATGAATTAGGGCCACTTGCAGCAAAATTACAAAAATCTCGATTTTATTAAAACTAGATTTTACCCTAAACTCGATTTAACTTAAGTCTCATCGAAGTTGCGTTGCTCATAATAAAATGATGTCCAGTTTAACTAAATCGAGATTTTGCGTATCTTTCAGTCGCCGTTCGTTCTTTACGTTCCGTTTTAGATACAATAATGTACACCAAAGCAATATCGCGTACACAGAAACGTATATTTATCAGTGTCAATCACAGAGTACATTGTAATAGTAGGTGTCAATTTGTTATAATATAATTTTTATAACAATTTGTTATAATACAACTAAAAGCCATTTAAGCAAAGAAGTGAACTGAACAATTTGTTATATTCATAGGTTATGTTTCCGCGCATATTTTAAGTCAAGCAGTTTTGTTTCGTGTTGTGTTTTTGTTATAGTTGATTTTGTGTTTTTCGAGTTTTCTGATTTTCCGTTTGCAACATTAGAATGAAAAAATCCAGGGCGCCTAATTTTACTAATGATGAAATAATGCATCTTTTGATACTTGTTGAAAAATATCCTGTCATAGAAATATTAACAAAATCGAGATTTAATTACGCTAAACCGACTCTGGTGCCGATTTAACTTTGACGTTTATTTGAATCGAGATTTAAGCTAAATCGATGACGTGCAAGACATTCAATCTGATTTAAGGCAAAATCGAGTTTTAAATCTAGATTTAACACACGCTGCAAGCCGCCCTTAGTCATTAAGAAAGAGAGCGTAAAAAAGAAACGTGTTTGACTTTTATCCTCTGAAATAAAGTGACCGTCTTCTGAAATCTGCCGCCCCTAGGCCGCGACCTATACGGCCTATTTATAAATCCAGGACTGTTGTAATATAAAAACTTGGAATAGTTACGGGTTTCTGTAAAGAGCTCATTATAGACGGCGCCACGGTTCGCTTAAACCGAATATAAAAATCATCATATCGAAAATTTCGATCTAGCGAGTATATCGTTCCATAGCTTAATTGGCTAGAGCACCGACACGGTCAGTCGGATATGCAGGTTCGATCCCCGCTGGAACGGTCGATTTTTGATATGATATTAAAAATGTTTAGAATTTCCTAATGTGTGGGTAACACAAAAATAAAATCGTACAAGCTAGTTATTTTAATATTGATAATCTGATAAAACAATTGTTTGTGATATCACTAAGTCAACTAAAAAATGTGACTGACATCTGAGGCATTAATTTACACTTGTGCCTCTGACATTCGAAATAATTTAAAAACAAACTTGCTGAATCATGTCAAAATTTGGTCACTAATTTGAAGATGATTTTAAGTAAACTGGTAGCAATCAGGCAGGCCTTGAGTGTTTGATGTAAAAATAGTAATAGTTAAAAGACAATTCAATAATAATAAGCAAGGATATATCCTGTTCAAAATTTAGAGCAGCCAGTCTGGGGAAGTACCTCGACCTTACAAAAGATCACAGCTAAACAATACTGTTTTCAAGCAGTATTGTGTTTCTGTTGGTGAGTAAGGTGACCAGAGCTCCTGTGGGGATTGGGGATTGGGTCGGCAACGCGCTTGCGATGCTTCTGGTGTTGCAGGCGTCTATAAGCTACGGTAATCGCTTACCATCAGGTGAGCCGTACGCTTGTTTGCCGTACCTAGTGACATAAAAAAAAAAACCTTACAGAAGATTATAGCTATACAATACTGCTCTCAAATAATGTCGTGAGTAAGACATCCAGAGCTCCTGGGGAAGATCGGGGGTAGGGTGAGCAACATGCGGTGCTCCCGGTTTTGCACGCGTCTATAGGCTACAGTAACCACTTACCCTCATAAGGGTAGTACCCACTCTCTCTTGTACCCACTCTCTCTCTTGTTTGCCGACCTAGTTTAATTAAAAAAAGATATAGAAATAATTATACTTACAATACTGTGCAATGCTTATCAAGAGCTCGTATACTTGTAAGGGACCGCGTCCCTTTATCACAATCTCGCACATGAAGATGTACACAACCCTGGCCGTCTCGAACAGGGAATCGAGCAGCAGCCAAGTGGTTATATTCCGACCTGTGTTCTTCGCGGCGCTGCGGTTCATAACCACACAACTATTGAGTAGCCCTATCGCACTCGTTACCACCATTAAACCCGATACAAAATAATGTAGAACTAAAAATAAATCGTTAAATTATTTGAGGCAACAAAGACAAATAAAAAAAAAATTAATTTATAAAGGAGTTTCTGTAAAAAAGTTCTGTTTGCTCAAAAACATAACTTGAGTTTACTCTTGAAGTATAATTGCTGTGATATTTAAAAATAAATGTCTCTTTCTCTTAAGAGACGTGGTGCGGTAAAAACTTACTCTAAGGGTAGGTCTGCGTTTCTGTTTTATATAATATCACTCTCAATATTATTTTGAAGTAAAACTTCTTTATGCACACTTTACTTGAGGAGTAAGCTGGTGAACATGGGACGTTACGAAAAGTGTGCTCGGGCGAGCCGAACGGAGCAGGGGACAGAGGTGCGAGCACATATTTTCTCTCTTTCTTTTTCTCAACTACATTTCGTATATCTAAGACAGTGCAAGCATATAATGCAGAAGTTTTATTTCAGTCGTGTGTCTGAAGCACTCTCGTGTTTCATGGCCGTTATATAGTTTCTGAAGTAGTAAACTTAAAAATCTATACTAAAATTTTATAATAATTATAGCCACTGGTATAGTGATGCGTGTAGTCGCCTAACACATAGACGGTTTGTGGGTTCAATTCTCGCTTGGTATGGATATCTGTATTTATACAAATATTTCTTTCCGGTTAGAATGTCTGTTCTTGTACATCTGCCCACCGTGTCTCAGGGAGCATTTTAAGCTATTGGTCCCGATTGTTATCATATATGCCTGATAGCAATAGACTTACTCATAGTTGGGGGGATATATTCGCCAACCGGCAGTGGAGGAGCAAGGTGGATTAAGCTCCAATCCTGCTCCTACATGGAGACAGAGGCATATGCCCAGCAGTGATGTTACAGGCTGAATGTGAATAAAATAGTACAATATGAAGTGCATCAATTACTATCAATTAAAATAAAAACTGGTTCATAAACTTAAAATTAATGATTGTTCCAAATAGTTCCAAATATTTATTACTTGTGATAATTAGAAAAGATAAACATGACTAGACTTTTCATTATAAATAAAGTATGTTAGTAACTTTTTACAGAATTATAGTTATAAAATTTACCATTATTGCTGCCATCCAGTGGCTCCAAATAATATAGATTAGGAGTCAGCAAACGAAGCAGCGATAATGAAAATGCCGTTGCTGAAGATAGCTATAAAACAAATATTTTTTAGGCAAACACTTCCTAAAATACATTATTATGTAATGTGTATTCAGAGGAAAATAATCGTTAAGCTAGTGTAAGTAAACAAATTAATATAGAATAATAATAACAATTTGATAAAAAATAGTAAAATACAAGTTGTTGGACAAAATAGACGAATGTACTGTATGAGACAAATGTACTTCAGAATTAATTACCATACAAATTATAAAAATTTATAACGATATAAAAATGTATATATAAAGTAAATTTACTTAAAGATATCCAAACATAAGATATAACAGTAAATATAGGTACTTACCGAAAATACTGCAGCGACAACGCGGATATACACTTTGAGATCGAGCATAGGCATCGTTTTCGATTGTGTGGACATGGAGATGTTTGCAAACTTGCACTTCAAGTTCTCCTCTAACTTTGTGCTCCCATTAATAGATCATGCAGACCTTTTATTAATTTGAAGACACAAAATCAATAGACACCAGTATCGTATTTACGCGCTTGTTATATATCTATATAGATAAAGCTACACAAACAAAACAATTTAGTAAATGTCAATGTCACTGTGTTAATGTGACAATCGTTAAAAAATTACCTAATAACTCTATTCAATATTTATTTTTGACTTAATAAGCAATATAGAAAAACTATTTAAGTATCCTTTTTACACAAAATTCTTGTATTTAAAAGTTAGATTAGAATAGTGTTTTATCTCTATTCAAAATTGATACAAAGATTTTAGTGTTCAAGCATTTAGTGTTCAATATTCTGTTAATAGATGGCAGTAGCAGTACTTAAAGTCGAAATATTATTTTGTTTTTGTCTAACAAATAAGGTGTTTTCCTCTTTCCAGTTATAACTCAATGAAAATTTTACAAGAAATTAGTACTCTTTAAATAAAAAGTTTTCATTTAATTGAATCTCACATCTCTCATCATCACAGAAATCTCTACTTATAAAAGCTTATTAACTTGCTGACTGTTTTTGATCTCTTCTACTTATACAAACGTTTCAAATATTTAATTTAAATCTTCTTATAAAACCATTTTTTTAAATAAACTATTATTTTAAATTTGTATTAGTGAATAATAAGATTTAATTGATTACAAAAAAGAGCAGGTTCTATGTTCGTCTCTGTACAACTTATATTATTTTTATAATTTTAAAGGAGTACATAAGGAAACGGGCACCTTCGTTAAATCAGGATGAAATATGATAGTTGAATCTCAAGGAAGATACTTGTTTGTACCAATGTATATAAAGTTTGTGTGAGGTTATAGGGTTGGATTTTATTTTGTCTTTTTAACCGACTTCAAAAAAGGAGTAGGTTACTCAATTCGACCGTGTACATATATATATTTATGTATGTTCGGGATAACTTCGTCGTTTATTAAACGATTTTGATAATTCTTTTTTTTTTTGTTGGAAAGGAGATATCTTAAGTGTAGTAACCATGATAAGCAAACCAGGATCTGATAATGAGATCCCAGAGAAATCGAGGGAAACCCTCGAAAATCCTCATAACTTTTTACTGGGTGTACCGATTTTGATGATTTTTAATTTAATCAAAAGCTAATGTTTTATCATCTGGTCACATTTAAATTTCATCGAGATCTGATTACAACTTTTAGAGTAATCTTTGTTAATGTGTATTTACTTGTCTAATTTTTCGTCTACCTACGTTATATTACTTGCCAATGTAATTGAAGTCGGTTTTTTTCGTTTGCCAGCAAACACAATTGATAAAAGTAATTTTTTGTATAAAAGAAGAATTCAAAATCGATGCAATCGGCCTCATTTTATGGCTGCACGTAAACATTTATCAAATTATAGCATAAATATTTTGATCGAAAAACAGATAAAAGAACAGAAATTAGTGTAAAACGTTTGTTGTTCGAAGTTTTTAGATCAATAGTTCAGATATAAATATACACTTATGCATTATGTATATTTCGTCCCGGTCATTACCCTCGTGTCTATTTCTTTGATGTCACGAAAAAGGCTTGCCATTTACATATTTGCAATGTTTCTGGTAAGATTGATGGTATGTATAAAGTTTTATGGAAATTAATACGGATATATAGGTTCTTTACGTAAATGAAATATTATTATTATATACGACTGTTGGACGCGCGTCACTTTACCCAAAAATTTCTTAACAAATTGTAATGACAATGTGTAAAGACCTCTGGAGGTAATTTTAAAACTGTACTAACTATAGGCACATTTGACAGATTTTGAAGAAGACTCATACGTAGTTAAAAATCATTACACATAAATTATTTTAAATCTTTGCTTTGAGCTTAAATTAAACCACGTAAGTATATAATATGTTAAATATACGAACATAAGTTTTGGAATTTCTTCACTACAGACACTTTATCGAAGCATTTAGAGACATTATCAAAATATGATCAAATATCTAATTTTACACTTCCATTTAAATGATAACTAAAATATAAACGAGTGTGCTTTAGACCACACGACTGAAGTAAAACTTCTTTAGCAATAGACCTGCACTGTGTCTTAGATATACGAAACGTAACTGACTATGAGAGAGAGAGAGAAAGAAAATGTGTGCTCGTCACCTCTCTCTCTTGCTCCGTTCGCCTCGTCCCAGCACTTTTTTCGTAACACTCTCATCACGCATTTACAGCTTACTCCCCGAGTCAAGCGTGCAAAAGAAGTTTTACTTCAATAATAAAAAATAATAAGGACGACGTAGTAGAGGATATAATAAAAAAAAAGTTTTTGAATTGAAACTTCTTAAGGCGCATGGAGTTAAATTTTTGACGGATGAAAGGCAACGTTTTGATGAAACGACAACGTTTTTGTCGATGGCGCTGAAACGAAAATCTAAAGCTTTAGATTTGTATAAATATAAACGAGACTTAAAAAGTAGTTTGCCAAAGAAGTTTCACTTCTGACACGTGTACTTCTTCCATTCGTTACAATCATTAAAATAAATTTTCAATTCAAAATAACTTATAATGAAAGCAATTAAAACTATTATTATTAGGCACGCGATATTTCGTCACAGCCGTCTGACGCGTCACCGCACGTCAACGATTAAAACATTCATTACAATGAAATCAAATCATACACGGTCCTCAACAAATCAAGAACGATTCATTTTGCATACAACAACTGTAAAAACTTAAATAATTTATTTGACTGGATCTGACTGGATATTGCGGTTGTTATTAATGAACGTGTTATTAATATTTGTTAATTTACGTTTAACGTATTAAAACTTTTATAAATTATTTATTTGTTATAATAATATAATATTTAGAGCTTTATTACTCTTCTTTATAAATACGTTCTTTTTGAACCGATTTTAAAAATTGTGGAGTATTGTTTTTTTTTCTACGTAAGATTGCCGGTGTCGGCTGGATGAGGATTGCGGAAGACCGGGATGTCTGGCGCGAACTTGGGGAGGCCTATGTCCAGCAGTGGACTGCGATAGGCTGAAGTGATGATGATGATGATGATGATGATGATGATGATGATGATGATGATGATGATGACTGTATTTTTTTAATGTATGGGTATAGTGGATGTAATGTGGTTCCATATAAATTGTGATCTAACAAGTAATTTTTCAATTATCGCTAACAATACGCATTGATTTAAAATTTTTTTTCGTCTACCTACGTTGTATTACTGGTCCATGTAATTGAATTCGGTTTTCTTTCGTTTGAAAGCAAACAAAATTATAACGTTTTATTTGTGATTGCCTAAATTTGTTTTTATGTAAACATAATAAAGTCCTCTCTTCTGCGTCCGCTTCTATGAAAATGCTTTTAGCATTAAGGGTCTGTTTCACATGTGGATAATGTTTTTCCTACACATAAGTTAAAAATAGACTATGACAAAAACAGCAAGAGGTAGAATAGGCCATTAGGACCTGTTTTATTTCAATTAATAAACTACGACTTTAAAATACACAAATTCGAATAGAAATATCTAATAAAAAATAGGAACTCATTGGTGTCAATGAAAAATAGATTATATACTATTATCTGTGGGTTACCGTCATCTGTCAAATAAGATTATCCATAAGCGGTGAAACAGGCCCTAAGAGCGCTTTTTGTATAATAGGTATAGTTATGTATTGTCCTATAATATCTTTTAAATAAAATTTATGTGGTAAATATTCGAATACAATTTTAAACATTCAAAGGCATTATAAAATTTACTTTTGCTAAAAATGTGTAATATCTTGACAGTAAAATTTAAAAATAATAATATATATATACATATAAGTAAATTAAAACTAAATAAAGTAATATTTATATAAAACTACTTATAGTTTTATACAAATACAAACCAATATCAAAATCTACATTAATGTAAATAAATAATAATCGTTCTCATATGTTTAAACCGATTCATTAAACAATCGTAAAAACGAAATAATCATAAAAGTGTGATCGTAAAGTATACCAGTTGTAACCAAATCATAAATCCATTGGACAATCGGTTCAAATTTACAAACGGCAACATATCGTTAGTATAATTTAGAATTGGATAATTGAATTAATTGTAATCGATTTAATGCGATCGGTGCGAAACTGAATAGGCCCTAACGATCGCGCCCCCGACGTGATTGGGTGACGTTAACTTGTTTGATTCCTTTGCAATGATTAAATATTTGAAAGTAACTAATATACTCGTATTTATTACTCACTGTGAAACTATTTTTTTTTTTAAATTTCATTCTGCATGTTTGACTAGTTTTTGTATTATATTCATTCACTAGCGACCCGCCGCGGCTTCGCATGGGTGCAATGCTGATACTAAATATACAGAATGTCTTTATTTATAGTGTGAAGCTAGCTTATAGCATGGTTATGAACATAATAACAACAACATTCAAATATGCGTCGTTAGATTACACGTTGTTACAGAATGCGTTAAAGAAACAAAGGTTGTACCCGTGTTTGTGTATATGTATGAATGTGTGTATATAAATATATATAAATTTATATGATTTATTTATTGTATTTTAGTTGCATGTGTATATATGTATGTATGCTTGTAGAAATTTATATATGTATTCTGATTAAACGTTATTACTATTGCGCAAGCCCGTTACACTGCTAGCTTTTTTCTGTTGGGTAATCTGGAAGAGATCGCTATTTAGTGATAAGATCGCCCATTGCACTATATGTGTCTAGAATTAAGGTTTGCTATGTATACTATCTTTAGTTGCAATAAAGTGGTTTATTATTATTATTGACTGCTCGTTCTCCGTAGGTGATAGCGTGATAATATGTAGCCTATATGTTGACCCGACTTCTTAATAATATTCGTACTAAATTTGAAGTAAATCCATGCAGTACTTTTTGAGTTTATTCCGGACATACATACAGACAAACAGACAGACAAAAATTCTAAAAACCATATTTTTGGCTTCGGTATCGACTGTAGATCACACCCCAAGTATTCTTTAAGAAAAATATTCAATGTACAGTTTTGACTTTCCTACCATTTTATTATATGTATAGATTTGTAAATATAAAGAAATTTTACATTTTTTTGTTTTAATTACGTTGGCTTTGAAATTATAAAAAATGTATATTTTTTGCACTTATTGAAGAAAAAGTTGTAGACTATAATTGTGTTAGCGCGCAAACGAAAAAAATATACTTTATTACATTGACAAGAACCTAATACAGCATAGGTAGACGGAAAAATAGTCTAGTAAATACGAATTATTAGAGATAATTCTAAAAGTACTCATCAAATCTCGAACATATTTAAATAAAATCAAATGATAAGCACCATACCTTTCGCTTAAAACAAGAATCATCAAAATCGGTACCCCCAGTAAAAAGTTATTAGGTAGTAGTTAGGTATAACAACGTAGGTCGACGAAAACATAGGCAAGTACTAAAGTTTTTAATAATACAGATAACTCAAAAAGTATCTACTTGTTAGATCTCGATTAAATTTAAATGGAAACACATGACAAGCAACACCTTTCGATTACAAAAAAGATATCGAAGTCGGTCCACCAAGCAAAAAGTTCTGAGGTAACATACATAAAAATACAGTCGAATTGATAACATAATCCTTTTAAGTTGGTTAATAAAACGTCCAATTTTGACTTAGTGTTGATTTAGCAGTAACTAAATATATCTCTAAGCCTACCTGACAGATATCTAAGTACAACTAAACGTGCTTGCAAGTTCGCGTGATCTTGTGTACCTACCTATACCTAATTCAGTCGAATACGAGAAGATAAATATAGGTTGATTTATTTGCGAAAGTGCTCTTGGGGCCAATTTGAATAAAGCTGTTTTTGATTTTCATTTCGATTTCGATTTTATAAGCTACATTTTGTTTCCTAGCCTCCTATAGGGCCTACACCGGCTGCTAGTAAAAATCATTTTGATCACAGGTCCTTAGACCTGGTTTTACCTCCACTATTGTACATAGGTTATAAGACAACTTGGTGTGATGTCAGAAAAAAAACAAGAAATTTTTTAACAGTAGGATTGGCAACATCAAAACAGGCCCTTGCAAAACTAATTGAACAAGTATTGTTAGGTAAATTCGTAAAACCGTGTCTTTATGAAGATTCTCGTTATAGAACATCTTTTGGTGGTTGTCGCCTCTGGCGTATTTTACTTTTAAGAGATTTTAATAAGGTTTTCTAAGAATTATCATTCATTTAGTTCATCTCAAATATAATTTGTTTAATATAAAAGATAATTACTTGTAAGTCTTTGTTTTCTTTCTCCGAATTTATTAAAAAGTAATCTGATAGTAACAGATAATAGGGAATTTTGTTTTCAAGAACTCTCCTTTTGTTGGTACTTTAAGCTATTTTTTATGTCTTGGTAATATTATACGTGTTTATAAGAAGTGATGTCAAGAAAAATAAAAATACAAATTCCAGACATGATGAAATCGTTAAGTTTGTCTGTCACATCGGAAGATAGAACAATAATTTTTTATTAAAAATGGCTTGACTAAACCTAAGGGGCGACTGTTTTTTGCAAGAGTGTGCTACGAAGCCTGATCGAAAGTGAGCTCAGTGAGCAGGCTGGTAGTTCTAGCGCACAAAAGACGAATCATAAAAGTCGTATATAAAGAATCCGAAATTATTGTTATATCATCATCATCACTTCAGCCTATCGCAGTCCACTGCTGGACATAGGCCTCCACAAGTCCGCGCCAAAAGTGGCATGAGCTCATGAGTATTGCCCATAGTCACCACGCTGGGCAGGCGGATTGGTGACCGCAGGGCTGGCTTTGTTATAATGGCTTCATTATAACAATAAATGGCTTTATTGTTATATAATAATTTTACAATAACTATTGTTTAGGCCAAATCGCGCCTTAGAGCGATTGCCTTAGTTTAACCGTGGCTCTGTCATTTATTACTTATGATTTTGTAATACCATTTCGCTGCGTTAGCGACGCTTTTTTTCTGTATGGGCTTCATCGGTGATATCGCCAGGTGGCACGGCTCCCCGCCGTCGCCCGCGCCGCTTAGCTGCAACAGTCTCGATTCCGCTCTCACGGTAGCGGACGTATCGCTGCTCGATACGGCGAATATAGTCTCGCGTCCGCTCTGCAAGGTGTGGCCGTATCGCTGCTCGACGGCCGGCCAGTCCCCATTGTTGGACTTATTGTTTTGCGCGTGCCTCGTGGTTTATTAACTGCTTACTTACTTACTTTACTGCTACCGTTTTAATTGCTGTACTTATAACTTAACTGTAAGGTCTCGAGTTCGCTCTGCACGAACGCAATTTTCTGTGTCGCTTTATGAGAACCCCAATGTTGGGTTTGGACTCTTTGCTGGCGTGACCGTACGCGGTCCTGTGAATATATCTAACGGTTTATTTGGTAACTGTAAATATTTGTTGCTGTGCTTGTGACTGTAACTGCTTGTGTATTGACTGAGTTATTTATTTCGTTATAATCAATTCTGTGACGTGTCTGCTGGCGAGTGACTGGGAGTGTCTACTCACTGTCGAAGTCTGGGGGCCTGGGGCCTCCTTCTCGGGGACTGTCAGGACACCTATTTTACACTTAACGTCACACCACACCACACGACCTACACACGCTCCCTGGCGATCTTCGACCCCAATAGACCCTAGCTGCCCTTCGAAGGTAAGTGCAATTTCCTTCTTAATTTTCAACCCCTTTTTTGTATTTGCTTGCTCACGCCGCATATCCTGATCGCCATAGGTATTCCGTACCCGACCCTAGGCAGTCCGCCGGGAGGTCGCTGATGGGCCCCGACCTCTGAGGCTCTGCTGGACTGGCTAGGGCCGTAACATTTTGGTAGCAGAGCGTGGTTAGGTAGGCCATCGGTACTAGGTACCCTTCCCCCGATCAGCCCGCCGTTTGGAGGTCGCTGTTGGGCCCCGATCCCCGAGGCTTGCGAGGGCTGGCGGGGGTCGTAACATTTTGGTAGCAGAGCGTGGTTGCCGTAACATTTTGGTAGCAGAGCGTGGTTCCCACGCCTTGAGCTGCGTGAGTTTAACTGATAGGGGTTATATTTGTTTAGGGTTTAGGTATTTGTATTTTGAGTAGCTTCGGGTAGGTCTAGCCTGTGTGGCACATCCCTATATATATTTTTTTTACTGTTTATATTTTCTTACTGTTATTACTGTGATTATTGCTGTGATTTGTATCTGTATTTTTTATTGCTGTATTGGTTGTTGGAATTTATATCACTGCATTTTTTTATCGTTATATATGATGCCGTCACACAAGCAACCCAAGGCACCTGCGCTGATAATTCAGGAGCAGCTGCGCTGGGCGGCGCATGCCCACACACTGATCGGGCGCGCCGACCGAGTGTATAATTTGGCGCAGCGAGCGGATCAGGTTCGGGATCGACTGGCCTTGGTCGAGAGCGCATACACTGAGCTTTTGTCTGCGGATGTGGAGAGCGGAGTCAAGGACTCCGCTCGTCGGGATTATGAGCAATTCGTCGACTTCACGGACGACTTGGTTGAGGCAAGGGGCAAGCTGGCGCATGAGGCGCGTGAGAGCCAGATAGAGGGTCTGGCGAAACTGGAGTCTCCGCGGCGGAGTCCAGCTCAAGCTGAGCTATTAGGTAAGTTGCCCACATTGGACTTGCCCAAGTTCTCGGGTGCTATTGGTGAGTGGCTGGCCTTCATAGGCCTCTTTGATAGCTTGGTCCACGCCCGGGGGGACTTGTCCTTCGGTCAAAAAATGGCGTACCTGCTCTCTTCTCTTGAAAGGGAGGCCCTTGCGGTCGTTGGTCACTTGAAGTTGGCCGACAACTCCTATTTGATCGCAAGAGACCTCCTCGAGAGGAGGTACGCAAACACCCGGCTGCTGGCTGACGAATATGCCCGACAGCTTCTGAATCTCCCGCTACTGACTGACAGGACGAGGCTACGTCAGGATATTATTAATCCTGTCGTAGTCGCGTGCAATTCACTGAGGCGCTTGGAGCTTCCGGTCGACGAAGGGGCCGGAGGTTCTTTTTTGCTGCTCCACCTCGTACTGTCCCGCCTACCCCTCGATCTGCGGATCCATTTTGAGGAGAGTTATGGTGGGGACGGAGCGGATCATATCCCGTCTTTTAGAGACCTGCTACTCTTTTTAGAGCAACAGTGTAGGCAGGTCGCAAACGCGGTGGGCGCCGCCGACACCTCCAGGGCACCTGAAAGGCGGAACCCGCCCGGGAGGTCACAGCCGACTCCGCAGAAGCCTACTGGAGCTTCTTCAGGAGGGCGCCGCCCTCTTCCTACGTATACCGGCCTAGTGGCCAGGGAGGCTCCTCCGTGCAACTACTGCCGCGGGTCTGAGCACCGATCCGCGGCTTGCCCGAAGCTGTGGGCTAAGCCTGCAAAGGCGAGGCGGACCATAGCTCGGGAACGCCGCTGGTGCTTCTCCTGTTTGGAGCGGCACCTTCAGAGGGACTGTCCGCACCAGCGGCCCTGTCCGCAATGCTCGGGTCCTCATCATGAGGTCTTGTGCCTGGGCCCGTTCAGCGCTCCTCCTCGCGCCCCTTCCGACCGCGCCTCTGCCACGGGCGGGGGCGCTAGTCAGCCCCCTCTGGCGCGTGACGCTTCTCGCTCGCCCACCAACCACTGCTCCCCCGGCTTGAACAGGGGACATTCCCCTGAGCAGTTGGGGGGTCACCCTGCCAGGGGCGGGGGGGTCTGCACCCCCCCTCCTCAGCGGGTCGAGAGAGAGTTCGCCGCCACTCAGCTGTCGTCAAGACCACTGTCTCCTCCCTTAGCTAAGTGGCCGCGATTGGAGCGCCACCCTCCCCCCCTTGGTCGGAGTCGGCGACCTTACCAGGTCCCTAGGACCTCTTATCTGTCCCGGCCCGCTAGGCCGGGGCCCTCTGAGTTCCGGGCCTCTCCGCTTAGCGCTACCTTGCCGCCGGTGGTCGAGTTGTCACCTGACTGCCGCTACGAGGACCCCCGGCGCGAGGACTGGTCCGATGGAGGCAGCTCCAACTAGGTAGCTGCCGCCCTATCTCCCACCACGGCCACCTCCACTGAGCCTTTAAGCTGTCAAACTGTCCTTTTGCAGACAGCCTCAGTGCAGGTGTACAACCCGAAGGGCGACTGTCTAACATCTCGCGCCTTGTTGGACTCGGGTTCACAACATTGTGTGGCCTCTATTTGGTTGGTGGGAAGACTAGGGCTCCCCTGGAGCTCTGAATCACGTCGAATGTTTGGCATCGGAGGCCTGGAGCCTCCCGCTCCTAGGGGAAGAGCTGAATTAATTTGCTGGCCTGTCTTAGGGCCGACGCACCATCCGGAGCGTCATCTTTAAATGTATCCCGTGCTACAAACTGAAGGCCGCCATTTCTCACCCTATGATGGGCGACTTGCCAGCCGATCGCGTCACTGCCATCCGACCATTCGCTGGAGTCGGAACTGATTTTGCTGGCCCTGTCTTAGTCAAGTCGTCCTGCTTTCGTAACGCGTGCTCATATGGAGCCTACCTGTGCGTGTTCGTATGCCTCTCCACTAAGGCCGTTCATCTGGAACTTGTAAGTGCCCTCAGCACTGAGGCCTTTGTGGCCACACTAAGCCGCTTTGTGTCTCGCCGTGGGGTCCCTGACCTGATCCGATCCGACCCTGTTTCGTTTACCAATTTGCTCGCGGACATAATGCCATTCTGTCCGGGACGGGGGATTGTTTAGGCCAAATCGCGCCTTAGAGCGATTGCCTTAGTTTAACCGTGGCTCTGTCATTTATTACTTATGATTTTGTAATACCATTTCGCTGCGTTAGCGACGCTTTTTTTCTGTATGGGCTTCATCGGTGATATCGCCAGGTGGCACGGCTCCCCGCCGTCGCCCGCGCCGCTTAGCTGCAACAGTCTCGATTCCGCTCTCACGGTAGCGGACGTATCGCTGCTCGATACGGCGAATATAGTCTCGCGTCCGCTCTGCAAGGTGTGGCCGTATCGCTGCTCGACGGCCGGCCAGTCCCCATTGTTGGACTTATTGTTTTGCGCGTGCCTCGTGGTTTATTAACTGCTTACTTACTTACTTTACTGCTACCGTTTTAATTGCTGTACTTATAACTTAACTGTAAGGTCTCGAGTTCGCTCTGCACGAACGCAATTTTCTGTGTCGCTTTATGAGAACCCCAATGTTGGGTTTGGACTCTTTGCTGGCGTGACCGTACGCGGTCCTGTGAATATATCTAACGGTTTATTTGGTAACTGTAAATATTTGTTGCTGTGCTTGTGACTGTAACTGCTTGTGTATTGACTGAGTTATTTATTTCGTTATAATCAATTCTGTGACGTGTCTGCTGGCGAGTGACTGGGAGTGTCTACTCACTGTCGAAGTCTGGGGGCCTGGGGCCTCCTTCTCGGGGACTGTCAGGACACCTATTTTACACTTAACGTCACACCACACCACACGACCTACACACGCTCCCTGGCGATCTTCGACCCCAATAGACCCTAGCTGCCCTTCGAAGGTAAGTGCAATTTCCTTCTTAATTTTCAACCCCTTTTTTGTATTTGCTTGCTCACGCCGCATATCCTGATCGCCATAGGTATTCCGTACCCGACCCTAGGCAGTCCGCCGGGAGGTCGCTGATGGGCCCCGACCTCTGAGGCTCTGCTGGACTGGCTAGGGCCGTAACAACTATATAATACTAACACTTTAGCGTTCTTTGTAAATATGATCAATCTTTACGCTATCGAAGCCGCGGACAAACGCTAGTAAGAAATAAATATTTGTTATGTTCTCTGTAACGTGTCAAGTAAATTTTTTAAAGTTATCTTAAACACTATAATATAAAATATACAGTGTTATTAAACAAGCGTCCTACCATTTACCTGCGTTATCGGAGTCGATATTATAATCTACATATATGCAACTAACTTGTCACAATACTTCAGTAAATAATAATAATAATAATAAACTTTATTGCACATTTAAACAAAGAACAAAATAAAATAAATTATTAAATAATTATTGTTTGTAGAATTGCCGTCGCGTGTACTTTATTATCATGTCAATGATCGAGTCACCTGAGTTTTAGAGTTACGAGTAAGTTGGTTATTTAGAGGCATTTTCAATTTTCAAGACACGGGTCTTCTCTTTTATTTTTTTTCCAGTTACACTGTAATGAGCTGTACTTCACTTATTTCAGCCTAATATAGTCCACTGCTGGCTAGTAGTAGAAGTATTTGTATGTATGTGTGTACACAGACATATATATGTGTATACATTACAGCCTATATAGTCCACTGCTGGACATAGGCCTCCACAAGTTTACGCCAAAAATAACGTGAACTCATGTGTTTTGCCCATAGTCACCACGCTGGGCAGGCGGGTTGGTGACCGCAGTACTGCCTTTGTCGCACCGAAGACGCTCCTGCCCGTCTTCGGCCTGTGTATTTCAAAGCCAGCAGTTGGATGGTTATCCCGCCATCGGTCAGCTTCTTAAGTTCCAAGGTGGTTGTGGAACCTTGTTATCCCTTAGTCGCCTCTTACGACACCCACGGGAAGAGAGGGGGGTGGCTAAATTCTTTAGTGCCGTAGCCACACAGCAGCATTATACACATATATATGTGTATAATATACATACATATATATATATATATATATATATATATATATATATATATATATATATATATATATATATATATATCATCATTACAGCCTATACAGTCCACTGCTGGACATAGGCCTCCACAAGTTTACGCCAAAAATAACGTGAACTCATGTGTTTTTCAAGACACGGGTCTTCTCTTTTTTTTTCCAGTTACGTTGTAATGAGCTGTACTTCACTTATTTCAGCCTAATATAGTCCACTGCTGGCACACACACACACACACACACACACATATATATATATATATATATATATATATATATATATATATATATGTGTGTGTGTGTGTATGTGTATGTATATACACGATTCCTGAGCTTCGTATATTTATAATTTAATTTTGTCTCCATCGTATGCATACCACTTCTGGGACACGAAACACAGAGTCGCAGCAATACAATTTATGGCTAATGCAAATGCTTAATGCAACCCCTGTTATGGAACAAGTAAATAATAAAAACAAATAAAGATCATAACAGAAAACGTAAAATATGTCTATTTTATGTGTCATTTGACTCACGGTGTTGGTGACGCGGGTCTCAACGCGGGTCGGTCATTCAAAATCAAAAATAATTTATTTCAAATAGGCTTCAAAGGCACTCATCATCATTGTCATCATGGTCATTTTACAAATTAAATTATTAATATTGTGGTTAAATATGAAGCTACCACTGATTCGGATATATAGTACGGACTACTAAAGCAGCGTAAAGCCGTATAACAATACAGGTAAAACCACGCTGAAAGCGTAGCTCCAAATAAAAACATGTCTATCATACAAAGATTAAATTAAATTCAATTCAATTAACCCATTTAAACGTACAACTGGCTCAGAAACTACGTGTTTTCTTTTAACATTCGGTCAGTAGTGGACAGTGGTCAGATAATCGAATTAATACAACATGTACCAAATAGATCTCTATGGTACTGTATTAAGGGTTGTGTAGTACAATGCCAACACCCCACCTTATTAATTGTTTAGCAATAAAACGGTATGGTCAGTAGAGCTTTGATGCAATACTGTGGCGCAATTGACTTGTGTAAAATGATTCGTTCATTTGATACTTGGTTATTAAATTATGATTTTGGTAAGAGATTTATTATTTTTGTAAAAATGTTATTAAGTTATTATAGGAATATTATAAGTTAACATAGGAATAATAATTTTATTAAATAATTTTTTTTTGTGATAACTAATAAAATACTGTCGAAAAAGGCTACTCCTTTTTTGACGCCGGTTTGAAATAATAAAGATAGTTTTGTCATATTAAGTGTCAAATATTGGAAATTAAGCTAAAATTAATTAATTTAGAACTAGCTGTTGTGTGCTCCTTATCATAGAAGTAACTTTCACGGGTACGGTACAAAGGTAGCCTAATCCTATTCCAGACTATAGTCTGGAATAGGATTAGGCTACTATCACTATATTAAAATATAATACCTATCACTGTATTAAAATTCATTAATAATATCTATTCAATTTCTAGTAACAAACATCCATCAAAATTTTAAACTCTAAAACTTTACAGTTATTATATAGTATGTAGATATTTTAATGTCGGCATTAATTTATACGCTACAATTAAAAAATAAAAATCATAAATAATAGATTCAAGTATCAAAACGATACGCTCCACGTATCTTTATATAGATATAGTTATAATTGAGATGAGATGTAGTGTCAATATAGAAATAATAAAGATATGATATTCAAAATGTTTGCGAACATAACTCACGTGACCAATGGGGCGGACAGACGACGGGCGAATTATATTGTAATGTACATAACGTCCTAATTATAGTTTGAAACTACGTAGCATCGTAATATGATCTAGAATAAGCTGTAGTGCTAACTTTCTAAAACTGATAAAAAACATTACTTGTATTTTAGTTATTTAGCGAATAAACAATATTTTCGCTATTTATAACTGAAGTAATGATAAGATCTTCGCTATGTCCACCGAATCTTTATTAAAGAATAATAATAATAATATAAACAACGTGCACGTAGTAAAATATAAAATAGAATTCATAAATTTTTAAACATAAAATATAAAGAAGAATTCTAAATACAAATTCTTGACATCTATAAAAAAATGTTTTTATAAACAAAATAAAAACAACAAATGAGGTTTCATTATTATTTCCATATAAAAAGTCTATATATGTGAATACGTCACAGCTGTAATTAAGTACTTTTAATTAATTCTTTTTAAAGTTGCTAAAATATACATAATTAAAAAACAGATAAATATTTTTAAATTACACACTTTTAACTTTAAATTAGGGGACAAAAGGGATTTGGCAATAATTTCTTATAAAATTGATTTTAATTGACATCGACAAGTAATAAAATGCAAAGTTAAATACACATTATTAAGTGTAATTCAAATACCCGTCAGATCACGGTCAATTGTAAAATGATCAACAACATCGCTTTATTTAGTAAAGCTTCTGCTTTTTTGGTGTCGGTTAAAAGTACAGTAATGTTTTCATATCACCTTTTTGAGATTCTGTAGGTAAATATTATAGGTGTAAACATTTTTAAATATCATATTAAAAACCGACCGTTCCAGCGGGGATCGAACCTGCATCTTCGACTGACGGTGACCGGCTAGATCGAAATTTTTGATATGATGATTTTACATTCGGTTCTAAGTGTAAATCTATTACAGTCCTAAAATTATTTCTCTTAACGAGACTGGAACTTTAAATTGTACTAAGGTTGATTGGCACCCTTGACTATGGAGCCCTAAAGATGACACAAAATTATAACACTTGGGACAACTCTTCCTCGATCTGTCCAATCACATGATAGATGTTTTCATCGATCATTCTCGATTGTAATCGTAATCGAATCGCTCAATCAACAAAATTTTTAAATTTCATTATGATGTCCAATTCATAGTATCGGATAAAAGGGTCCCATAGACTGTACGATTAAGAATCGGATGGAATGTTTGAATTGCTGTTTGAATTGCTGTTTGTATTGATTTAGAGATAAAATATTATTGTACTTTTCTTTTTACAGATTAAAATTAAAGGTATTTCTAGGACAATATTATTTAAAAGACTAGCTGTGCCTGCGATTTCATTCACGTGGAATTTAACAAAAAAGTTATTTCTCAGTTCGCAGAGTTATAAAATAAACAAATTTCGAATTTTTACTGTATTAGATATCTGCCAGTGAAAGTCCCGTCAAAATCGGTCCAGCCGTTTCAGAGATTAGCCGAAACAAACAGACAGACAGATAATAATTAAAAAAATGTTTTTATGGTATATGTACAGTGTATACATCCATATAAAATTAGTAAAAATCGGTTATTATAATATTACAAACAGACACTTCAATTTTATTTATTTGTATAGATAAAACGATAGTGGTCTGCTGTTGAATGTATATTACATAAAAATGAAGGTATATATTTAAATTAAATTTTATTTATTAGACGTTTAGCTTTTATTAAATATTCAAATAAAGTTATTTACTTAACTAAAGTTATTCAAGTTTTAAGAAACAACTTAATTTGAAAAGACTACTTATCCATTAATATGTGTACATATTTTATTGATTTTAAAAGTGAACTATACTTTTGCGTCCAGTAATTTTAATGCTTTTCCTCTGCTAATAAAAATATTAACAAAATAAGCAACGTATACAGCGTAGATGGTATCATCTAGTTTAATTGGAGTTCGCCTCATAAAATTACGCCATGTTACGACATGTTTGGTGCAACAGGCGACAGTCTTACCATGCGTGGTATATTTATGTGAATGACAATTTTTTTTTGTGTCACACGCTCATGTTAAAATTGAATTATTTTTTTCAAAAGAACAATTGGTGAATTGGCAAAGCTTCGCTGTCCTAGAGTCCGTTGGTTCGATTTTCACTTATTAATTAATTATAATGACGAGTAAATTCTGTCTTACTTTGAGCTTTTATTACATCGAATAATAAGAAAAATATAAGCTAACATCGTAGTAGTTGGCGGCAAATTACTTTGTACGTTTAGAATTGTACTCGCATTGAATGAAAAATTTAAACCGGAAATACTTAACAAAAAGCTAAGAATAATTATACTCAAAAAGTTGTTATCAGATCTCGATTAAATTTAAATGTGACCACATGATAAACACCAGCTTTCGATTAAATTAAAAATTATTAAAATCGGTACACCCAGTAAAAAGTTAAGCGGTATAATACAACGTAGGTCGACGGCAAAATAGTTAAGTAAAAACGCATTATTAGATATAACTTGAAAAGTAGTTGTTAGATCTCAAATAAATTTAAATGGGACCAAATGACATACACCACCCAGTTAAAAGTTCTGAAGTAACATAAATAAAATAAAAAATACAGTCGAATTGAGAACCTCCTCCTTTTTGGGAAGACGGTTTAAAGCCTTAAATAATAGTTATACAAAATATTAATTTTACAGTTTAGTTAATTGAATCAAAGTTCATGAAAAGGTAAAATAAAAATAAAAAACATTTACAGCTATAATACCTCCTAAAAAATTCGACGTCAATTATAACAAACAGAATACAACGTAGGTGGATAATGTCAAGTAAATACGCATTATTAGACCTTGATGTCTCTGAAAACTCTGTAACTGAACATTGTATTCGCTCCTCTTACCAGCGGTCCCATGGTGTAATGGTTAGCACTTTGGACTCTGAATCCAACGATCCGAGTTCAAATCTCGGTGGGACCTTAGCTTTGATGGTTGTTTAATTTTTCTTATTTACTTTATTAACAAAAAAATACACATTTTTTATTAAACGGAAAAAAATGTCAATGTAGTTTAATTTCCAAGTACATAAATGGGATTACAAGCAGTTTTAATTAGTTTACTTACACAAAAATAAACAATAAAAATGTTCTCCATTATTTCATAACCTTTTATCTAAATAAATAAAAATGAACTGCCAATACGTATATATGAAACTTCTGAACGACAAATCGACTAATTTATTTTTCGTTGTTATTGCCATGACAAGTTTATTATACCAAAATCGATACATTAATCGAACAAAAGCGTTACGAAGTTCGAAGGTGATATACTAGGTAAAGTTTTAATACTAGTGGGTCTCCCTACCGTGTCTCGGAGAGCACGTAAAGCTGTCGGTTTCGGTTGTTATCATATACACCTACGCATTGGAGCAGCGTGGTGGATTAAGCTCTGATCCTTCTCCTATATGGAGAAAAAGCCGCGCAATGGGATATGATGATTGAATATAAATAGTAATAACTTATTGTAACAGTAGGTAGTGACCAGCTTTGTAGAGAATAGCAATAGATAATTTAACTGACAATGTATTTTAAAATAATACAAAAACACAAGTTTCACACACGTTAACTTGAAGAAAAAATATCCTAGCCTTCCTCCATAGATAGGCTATCCCACACACAAAAATTTCAAATCGAAGCAGTAGTTCCTACAGTTCGCGAGTTTCAAACACACTTTTCAGTTTTACAGTATTAGGGTAGGTAGTGAGTGTCACTACCATTTGGGAGCAGGTACATGAATATTGTAAACATTCCTAACCGGTCATCTATAGTTTGGAAGGTATTTATGGTTTAGGCTATTTTAATTTTTTAGTAGATAGCATCTATTTAACTCTAAGAAAAATAAGTTATGTATCACTACATAGTATAAAACAAAGTCGCTTCCCGCTATCTGTATGCTTAGATCTTTAAAACTACGCAACGGATTTTGATGCGGTTTTCTATAATAAATAGAGTGATTTCAGAGGAAGGTTTATATGTATAATACATGCATAATATAGTAGAGGAACACTGATAGTTTTTTCAACAGTGCGAAGTCGGGGCGGATCGCTAGTTAAATAAATAAACGTTGTTATTTCACGAAAAAGTATTTACTTACTTAAAATTTTAATTATATTTGTTAATTTTCACCAGTTTCTTTACAGTTTAAAAATACATTATTTTAAAATATAGGATATTTTAATTATGGATGGAATCTAGAACAGTTTCGTAGTATTATTAAAGTAACTAGAATCACATAAAAGCTGTTTTTACATACAACATTGTGTTGTATACATGTACCGGTATATTAAAATTGTGGATATAACCCGCGGGCGTACATTAATATCGCGCTAACACAGTTATATATCCCATTGCTTGAGCGTATTACGTTCTAAATTTATTATCGAAGGAATATTACTAAAATCATTGTATACAGTCGCTTGTTGGCTCTACAAGTTCGCGCTAAAAATGGCGTGAATTCATGTGTTTTACCCACAGTCACCACGCTGGGCAGGCGGGTTGGTGACCGCAGGGCTGGCTTTATCGCACCGAAGACGCTGACACAGCGAGTCGTATAACTATTAAATTAATATTGACAATTATTATGGACTGTGTCTTTCTCCCTCGGGTACACTCGGCAGTCGGAGTTCACCCGATCGAGCTTTCAACCTCAGCCTAACTTACTAACTACGAAAAAAATGTGTGTGCGGTGCGCCAAAGGGAGTTTTCCCTTCAAAAAATTAGTCAACTACAAGAATTAGTTTAGTCACTAGATTTGTTTACAACTTTGTTGTGATAAGCTCAAGCTACTGGTTCTGTTATACCAAAAAAGCCCATCAAAGGGTTATTTAGGATAAACACGATGTTTCAAGTCTGTTGTGAAAAATTGTTGTGGATAGTTTTAGTCACGTTGAAGAAAATGTGATGTAAAGATGTTAAACGGAAAATAATGTGCCCGACATTAAATTATTATTTGCAGGGTTCGGTACTCAACGTGAGCATAGGAACGATGTTAAAAACGCCTCCACTCCACCGGAAATTCGTCTATCTATCACAAATCTATCATTAGAACCATTATAGATACTTACTGTATTTTTCCACTGTGTAAAGTAGTACATACTAGCTATACCCGTGCGAATAATTCGCACAAAATAAATATAATAATTACAAAAATGTATTTATATGTGAGTTAATTTGAAATTGAACAAAAAATTTACCGACCGTAAATTATGTTGACATTGCTTCAAAATAATAGCCGTCATATATACAATTTTAATAATTAATTAATTCACAAAGGCAAAATTAATAATAATTTTTTTAGTTGTGGATGCCGGTAGAGCAAGAAATCTTATACTATTAAACGAGCAAATCTTGTATATATATATATAATCAGAATCTCGGAAACGGCTGATGCGGCGATTTTCATGAAATTTAGTATGCAGGGGATTTCGGGGGAGATAAATCGGTATAGTTAGGATTCATTTTTAGAAAATGTCGTTTTATCCCTGTTTTTAGGCAATGAAAAAATGGTTACGATATCGTTAGAATACGAAGGTAAATTTCGCAATTGTCAATAAAGTTGTAATAGCTCAGGTGGGAAAAGACCACGGTTCAAATCCACATGTTTCGAGACTATTCATTATTTTTCCTTTTTTTTCTTATTGCACTCGTTATTTTTTATTTACATAGCCAGTTCATATTTTTTATCATTATTCCGGTAAAATCGAAAAATATTATTCATTTTTTATCAATATGTAATTCGTATTAAATATGATTTCCAAAAAACACGATTTACTAAAAATACCGAGCTAAGCTCGGTCACCCAGGATCACCCGGGATCACTTATCTATAAAATGATGGTGATAATTATGATTGTTATTAAAAAGGATTAAAAAGGTTTTCTTGGGAAAATCCGTTTGTATTTTTTGACGATTTTACAATTTGATTTACAAATTTGACAAATTAATTTTATGAAATAATAGTTATACGGAATTTTGCGTGAGTCAAACTCGCACTTGGCTTTATAAAAACGTGACTGCCTCATATGTCTTGTGGTTTTGTTGAAATAGAAAAGATATTCTTTATTTTATGGATATCTTATTTTAATAACCATATTATGTTACGCAAAAAATGGAATTATTCTTATAATTGTGTTATAAAACATATTTTTTAGATTTATTGTAACAACTATACAAATTTTCTCACATTCAAAGTAAGTAGCGATAAAATCAAAAGGCCTCGGACTTTTATTATAAAACAAAGTGCCCAAACAAGCGTAAGGCTCACGTGGTGGTAAGCGATTACCGTAGCATATGTCTGCAACACCAGAAGAATCGCAAACGCGTTGCCGACCCTATCCCCGATACCCCGCAGGAGCTTTGGTCACCTTGCTCACCAACAGGAATACAACACTGCTTGACAGCAGTATTATTTAGCTGTAATCTTGTGTAAGGTTGGTCCCCAGTCGGGCTGCTTCATATTTTGAGCAGGACATTACCTGTTGTGCCCTACCTCAGTTAATTAAAAATATTTATTATTTTATTCGCTTGAAAAATAGCTCGATACGTAGTTTTTACTGGTAAACTATTTTCGGCCAAATTAAGATAGGCAATGATTATGCGCTATCGCGCGTAAATGCTTATGAAAGTGTAGCCAAATCAGCGCATCTTAAACAATTTGTCGGCAAAATTAATACAAAATAAAATAAATTGTAAAGTGAAATAAATTATATAACTTTATTGTTTTTGATACTTATTCTATGCACTGGTATTATTAATTCAGTTATTATTGTACCTGAAAAATAAAAAAAAGTTAGTTAAAGTTAAGTTATTGCTGACAATGATTATTTAGTTTCCTAAAATTATGTTTGCCATTATAATTTTCAAACAAACCAGTTTTATTTACGTAAAATGACGTTATTCTTATGTAGCCTTATTAAAAATTCATAGATTTAAATCTACAATACAATTCAATACTCGTGAACCGCATCTCAGTAAGGCTCGTGACAAACACTGGCAGAAAAAACAACAAATTTAATATTATCCAGACACGTGTCGAGCACGCGCGCGGCGCCCGGCCAGTTCTATACATGTACATTGTATACGTTTTATTTTTTTGTATAATAAGCAAATGTATAATTATTCTCTTAGTTTTGAGTAATCTTCTGTAGTGCTCGTTAACGGAATTAAAATTGACGTCGTTCTTCAAATCCTCTGAGAGCTTAAAAAGTATTTGTTGTTATTTTTGGTATATTGTTTTTTTTTTGCTGTTCGTTGTTTGAGTTTTTCTTTCTAATAGTATTTTTAAGGCTATTATTTTTCATAACTACAAATCCGCTTAGATTTCAAATATATTCAAAACGAATCTAAGAATTGTATTATTAAAACGTGATTTTGTTGTTTTTTGTTGATTACGAGTTTAAAAGTTCACGATATTTCAGCATAGTCAAAGCGCCCAAGTCCAACTTTATTTATAGATAGTATATCCATATATAGTATAATTAGGATATCCGCACAGTGTACCTACTCGTAGAATAAAAAGTGTGGTAAAAATGTAAAAATAAAACCAAGAATATGCAAAATATGTCGAAAAAAAAAAATTGTAAGTTTAATTTTATTTTTCATTTAAATTTATTTACATCACACTATTTATTAACGTTATGCTATAAAAACTTGTAATTACGGGTTCTTATACATAGTGATTAGTGGTAAAAATGATACGCAAGAGAAATCAAAACTAAAGTCGTGAGTTTGCATTACTAACAAATTTTCCATAAATCCTCAATTATATAAATTCTCTCTTAATACATTTTTAGCACAGTTTAATTTGTGTTTTATGTCTTTGTGATAGAGTTGCCTTTGTCTTGGGCTATTGGGGGTGATTTTAGGGTGAGGGGTGGAGCTTGGTATGTAGTATTATGTGTATTAATTCTGGGTCACGTGCCGCTCGGCGTGTGACTCGCTAGTAGAGGCTTTCCCACGTATCAGAGGTCTAGACGGTGTTGATTTTTCGAAAATTTGATAGTTTGCCACCAATATGATATGATTTTCCCTCTAGCTATTTTTACATTTTATATTTAGTAGCATTTGCATTTTGAATAATACAATTATTAAATAAGTATAATTTATGAAAACGAAATTAACAGCTAAAGTTATTATTATTCGTGCAGGATTACATAAATGATAAAGATGTATGGACTTAGTGTGGCTATATTTCATGCAAAATATTACCAATTTTCTCTTAAAAAACAGTTTTTTTTTTAAGAACAAGTGCATAGTGTCGATTGCCAAGAAACTCCGCACTTACTTGCACCTCTCCGCGGAATCTTCATTCCGAATCTGTAGTAGTTTCAATTTTAAAAATAAAAATTCGAAGGTGATTTTTGAAGCCTATTTGAATAAAGCTATTTTGATTTTTGATATTCTCGTAAATTTAGCTTACCTGTGTTCCTTGTGTTTTATATATCGGTATTAGTGTCCCTGTCGTATAAATCACAATTTATTTTTAAGTTAGCTATCATTTGCAACGTTGTCTTATTGTCACTTATTACTTTCTACGTTACATTGGCAAAATCATCTGTGCTCATTTGGCACTGGCACCCTGAAGAAGAAGACGAAGAAGAAGAAGTCACTTATTACTGTTACTTATTCCATCAAAGTTTTAAGTATGAAAATTTGCCGCCAAAATGTGTGTGTGTGTTTTATTATTAAAACGTAGTATGTAACTTTATATCGCGTTTCAATTTCATATCTGTCTGTGTTTTTCCGTAATTCCGCGGTACCTGCATAATGGTATACACGAGAGATGTTGTTTTAAAACGCCTCGAAAGGCTATTTTGAAAGAAAATAAAAGAGGAAAGTCAGATAGTGGACACAGCGCTCCGAAGGTTATCGAGTAGAAACGTGCAAACAAGGGCGTGTTGTTTGTATCAACGGCGTACGTTTGCACCCATTGTTTTCTCCGTGATTGAATTGACAGAGTAACGTGAAATCTGGGGCGTATTGAAGATACAATTTTTTTAATGGAAATATTGATAGGAATATATAGCGGTCAGATAAGCGAATTTGTTAATGGCAAAGATTTGCTGAGTACAAGTTGTATTCTACTGTCCGAAGGACTATTGTAGTAAAAAATGTAAGAGAGAATCTAAAATTGTCCACTCCATTTGATTTGACCCTAAATTTTTTGAAGTTTCCTCTTTTACGTATATTTACTTATCGAATATAATGTCGGTACAAACACGATTTTATTTATTTATTTCTGCTACGTCATAGTCCATTAAAAATTTAAGATTAAGATCCGAGAGAGGAGTAGGATCTTGTATTTTATTTCAGTAATAAAATATAATACGATAATACGCTGTTGTAGAGACATGTACGCAAAGTAGCAAATGTTTTTCAAAATACCTCTGACAATTTTAGTTTACAAACATTTTTCGGAACGAAGTTCCTTATGGGGCGTTGCGGAGGAGTACTCTAGCCGGCAAAAAACGTCCGTAACGTTGAATAATTGTGTTTCCTCGCAAACGAAAAAATCCGACTTCAATTACATCGACAAGTCATACAACGTAACGTAAGTAGATGAAAAAAATATACAAACGCACTACGATTTTCGAGGCTTTCCTTTGATTTCTCTGGGATTCCATCATCAGATCCTTACTTTCCAACAAAAAAAAAAAAAAAAAAGAATTATCAAAATCGGTTCATAAGCGACGAAGTTATCCCCGAACATACATAAAATATATATAATCGGTCGAATTGAGTAACCTACTCCTTTTTTGAAGTCGGTTAAAAAGCGTAAGATTTTTATGTATAGTCGTAGTGTATAGAGTATAGTTTAATATATATATATATATATATTTTTTTTATGTCACTAGGTCGGCAAACAAGCGTACGGCTTACCTGATGGTAAGAGATTACCGTAGCTTATAGACGCCTGCAACACCAGAAGCGTCGCAAGCGCGTTACCGACCCAATCCCCAATCCCCCCAGGAGCTAGGAGAGGAGGATAGCTATACAGTGTGTAATGTATACTCGTAGTCTACGTGATGACTGTTATTAATATTGCAGTTTGCTATTACCTATTATTATATCATTCAATAATTGTTATATATATATATATAGCTAAGCTATTTAACGAATTCCCTTTTTTGTAAGATCTTAAATGTGTCACACAAATCAACCATTCTGTGAACTCAAAACCATTGAGTATATTTCTTGTTAATGTACTTAAGATGTATGTTGGGTTGATCTGATAATGCACTTCTGTTTGGTCAGCTCGCCAGTTCTAAATAACTTTTAATTACGAAATATTTATAATTTAAGTAAGTGTACACGCGCTCCCGAATCTTGTCTGCCGCAGCCTGTAGGATTGAAATCTGTTTGGCACAGTCGAAGGCTCGAAGCTGGTCTTCTTCTTTGTTATTACTATAAGTCTTTATGGTATAATTTTTTGAAAATCTGCAATGTGCGATCGCGGTGAGTTGAGGCAATATAAAAGCAAGGCGCATTTACTACGTGACATTCGATCAATAATAAAAAGGATTGAGTTTAAATAAACATTTATGATGCTTTTTTGTTATTAATATATCTTAAACGTTTTATATTGTGGTAATATTGAAATTGTATATTCAACTTTAATTATTTTCTTGGACAGATTTCTTTTGTACAAAATCGGGAATAACCGAAGAAAAGAAAAAGTTAAAAGAAAAGTTAAAAAGTACAAAAAAATTAAGTTATATTGAGATAAGTATATTTTAAGAATTTCATAGATTTTTTAAAACTAAAATACAACTTTTTCTTGACACAAACTGCTTTTTTCCCAAATTTCAAAATGGAAAGACTTAAAGCGTTACTAAAAAAAAAAAAAAAAACTGGCAAGTGAAATAGAAATTAATAAAAAAAATAAGCTGTCAATTTCCAAACAATTGCGTAAAAAAATCAACCTTTATTAATATAAACACATGTGTATTATATTCATATAACGGGTGGATACTTGAGTGCTCTCTACAGGATAAAAGCTTAGTTGACAGTAAATAGCTCAACAAGGGTCAACAGTTCAATTGAAGTCAATATTTAATATTGCCGAATTTAGTTCATCCCACATAAAAAAGTTTCAATGACAAAAGACTTATCTTCAATACATATAATAAAAATGTAAATTTATTATGTTTGTGCACGGTAATCTCAGAAATGGCTTATCCGACTAAGATGTGGTTTTCATGAATGTTTGTTTCATGTCAATCGGTTTATAAATAAAAAAAATTATGAAAGCTATGCCAATTTAAAGAATCAGGTTGAACATGTAAATACCCAAACGACGGTGTTCATAATCCAAAATAAACCAAAAGATATACCTTCTAATATATAAAATTCTCGTGTCACGGTGTTTGTAGTTAAACTCCTCCGAAACGATTTGACCGATTCTCATGAAATTTTGTGTGCATATTGGGTAGGTCTGAGAATCGAACAAAATCTATTTTTCATCCTCCTAAATGTTAAGGGTAGTCAGTCCACTCCTAAATATTTTTTATATTTTTGGAACAAATTTTGTATTTTTATTTTATTATGATTTGGCGTTGAAAAATACATACAATCCTAAATTTTCAGTTTTCTACCACCAACCCCTATTTTTAAATAGCGTTTAGCGGCAAGACGACGTTTGCCGAGTCAGCTAGTATCAATATAAAAAAATTCTGCCCAAAGTCACATCTCACACGGACGAAGTCGTGGGCACAGCTAGTAAGCAATAAATATTTAGATTAATCTGTCATTTATAAATTTATTCAACTTGTACTATAATATTTTTATCGACAAGTCTATGAAAATAAATGGATATTAGCTGGGGTTCATGAGCCTTTAGTTACGTTATTTATTTTCATACATTAAGGTCCTATTTCATCAGTTATAAAGGGTATACTCCAAATAAGTGACAATTAAACTTTAACAGCAAGATATAGAATAGACTAATAATAATAATAACTTATCTGTTTAATAATAATATTAATGTATTCTTAATTGTACACAAGCAAAACAAAACAATGAAAAGGACAAAAGGCGGCCTTTGCAAGCAATTTCTTCCAGGCGACCTTTGAATGGAAATTGAAAAAATTATTTTGAAAGTTTCGTTCATCATTTAGTAGGTGTAATGAAACAGAATACGTAGGTATAAGTAAATATAAAAGAATAATAAATAAAATACTAGGATATAATTATATACACAAGTCGCGACATAACTTTACACATAAAAATGTATAAATTTATAGTAATGTATTATAGTAATGTATATAAAAATGTATATATTTATATATAATAAATATATAATTAAATATACGAATACAATACATAGATACTTGTTTGGTTAGAGCGACAGATAATGTTTTTTACTGACTTTTTAAAGAAAATAAGACTGTGCACGTCTTATCTTCTACGAGAGAGCAAAAATTAGTGGAGTGCGTAGGCATTTTTAGCATCAAATTCTCTGATGGTCTTAGGGATCTGCCGTGGCTATTACTTAAAAACCGTGTGGTGTCGTGGGACACCAGATAGGAACGAAGTTCCTAATTATAAAATATTTAATTTTTAAGTTTCTATTCGAGGTATAAAGAAAATAATTATTCGGGGATACATTTTTTTATTATGATCTTTTTATCGATAAAACTACTTTACATAATTTTTAACAAAAAAATAACCGACTTCAAAAAGGAAACTAAAAAGTGAAAAATAAATTTACTTAGTACAAAGTAATTCGTATTTTGATTTAGTTAATCAGAAATGATTAAATAAATATTTTATAATTTTGAAGTCGGTGCCAAGTAAAACAATAACTACTCTAGTATCTACTCGTAAGTTGTATTTAGTTTTCTTTCATAATTTGTTTCATTGACTATTAGGTTGAATACTAAACATTTTTGAATATCATATCAAAAATTGACCGCTCCAGCGGGATTCGAACCCGCGTCTCCGACTAACCGTGTCGGCGTTCTAGCCAATTAAGCTATGGAACGATGTACCCGCTAGAGCGAAATTTTTGATATGATGATTTTTATTTTCGGTTTAAGCGAACCGTGGCGCCGTCTATAGTGAGTTCTTTACAGAGACCCGTAACTATTCAAAGTTTCATATTACAATGAAAATCTTTGACAGGAGACGACATCATGCTATTTTTAATAAGTACGATTTTATTTTTGTGTTACCCTCACATTAGGAATTCTAAACATTTTTGAATATCATATCAAAAATTGACCGCTCCAGCGGGATTCGAACCCGCGTCTCCGACTGACCGTGTCGGCGCTCTAGCCAATTAAGCTATGGAACGATGTACCCGCTAGAGCGAAATTTTTGATATGATGATTTTTATTTTCGGTTTAAGCGAACCGTGGCGTGGCGTAGGTTGAATACTGTTATTATTCTGTTATTGTTTTGACATATCTAATAATATTTTTTGTACTTGTTTGTCGTGTGTGTGTTGTATGTATTTGTTATTGTAGCCAGGTTGTTGTAGTATTTACTTGGCACCAACTTCAAAATTATAAAATATTTATTTAATCATTTCTGATTAACTAAATCAAAATACGAATTACTATGTACTAAGTAAATTTATTTTTCACTTTTTAGTTTCCTTTTTGAAGTCGGTTATTTTTTTGTTAAAAATTATTTTATTTTACAATTTTTAGTGATGGGTAGACCTAACAAGGATGCTTTTTCTCTTATGTGGGGGGTTCGGAAACATACACAATACACAAACACAAACACCCAGGTCATGACAAACGGGGCGCGGGGATTGAACCCACTAACGCCAGCGCAACAGCCGGTGCTGTGACCGCTGCGCTAACGCGTCGACATACTAATACTATGAGTAAAGTTCGCTATCAGGTGTACGTAATAACAACCGGGAATGACAGCCTAGCGTTTTCTTCGAGGCTAGGTTGGGAGAATCACAAGGATTAACAACTAGACCGAAAATAAATATTTGTATAAACATAAATATCCACTCCGAGCGGGAATAGAACCTGCGACCGTCGGTGTTTAGGCGCCGCCGACACGGCACATGCACCATTATATCAAAGCGGTCGTCAAAAAGCAAAAGGTAACTGATGTAAATTGTTGAGAAATTCCCTCGAGTGTTTATGGGCTCCATCATCAAACCTGGTCCTGCGACACAGATGATCACACAGCAGGTAATTGCTACCAATCGTTAAAAAGTTCCCTCGACTATCTTTCGTCTCCATCATCAGACTTTAATGGCACTTGTAACTCATATAGGTGCAAAGTTCTCATCAATAGAAACGAATTAAGTTCAAACAGCAGGTAATTGCTATAAATCGTTGAAAAGTTCCCTCGACTATCTTTCGTCTACATCATCAGACTTTAATGGCACTTGTAACTCATATAGGTGCAAAGTTCTCATCAATAGAAACGAATTAATTTCAAACAGCAGGTAATTGCTATAAATCTTTGAAAAGTTCCCTCGACTATCTTTCGTCTCCATCATCAGACTTTAATGGCACTTGTAACTCATATAGGTGCAAAGTTCTAATCAGTAGAAACGAATTAAGTTCAAACAACAGGTAATTTCTATAAGTCGTTGAAGAGTACCCTCGACTATCTTTCGTCTCCATCATCAGACTGAAATAGCACTTATAACTAATATATATGCAAAGTTCTCTTCAATAGAAACGAATTAAGTTCAAACAGCAGGTAATTGCTATAAATCGTTAAAGAGTTCCCTCGACTAACTTTTGTCTCCATCATCAGACTGTAATGGCACTTATAACTCATACGGGTGCAAAGTTCTCATCAATAGAAACGAATTAAGTTCAAAAAGAAGGTAATTACTATAAGTTGTTGAAGAGTTCCCTCGACTATCTTTCTTCTCCATCATCAGATCGACTCCAGACCTTTATTAAATAGTAGTGCTTTATAGTGCTTAATGAAAACATGATTAAATTTACTAGTCACCCTTAGATTTTTGAAAGTTTCCCTCGATTTCTCTGGGATCCCATCATCAGATCCTGGTTTCCTTATCATGGTACCAAACTATGAATATCTCCTATCCAACAAAAAAAGAATTATCAAAATCGGTTCATAAACGAAGAAGTTATCTCCGAACATACATTAAAAAAATAATATATATACGGTCGAATTGAGTAACCTCCTCCTTTTTTTGAAGTCGGTTAAAAATAATCTTAACGTCTTTGTTTTACGATGATTTATAAAAATATATATTTATTATCGAATGATATAATAATAATAGCAAACTGCTATAATAATAACAATCATCGCGTAGACTATACATTACTACACTTACATTAGACACTGTATAGCCATCATACATGACTATACATAAAAATCTTACGCTTAATTTGAGCGTTACGGACGTTTTTACCGGCTATTGTACCCCTCCGCAACGCCTATAAGGAACGTAAGTCTTCATTCCAATAAAAACACGAAATGGTTTCGAAGATAGGATGGAATAGAGAGTTAAAACAGAACTTTGTAAAGATGAGCGTCCCTAATATACAGTGAAATTCGATGGGGAAAACGAAAAATAATACATAAAATTTTCCACAACTGGTGCAATAGGCCCTAAATGAATCGTTTGATAAGTTATAATGAAATCTAATTAAATGAAAGACAGAAAAGAGTCGTTGTCCAGTTAAGCTATAGATAAATAAGTAGAATACGCGTTAGTGGTCAAAGCTCTGGCCTACGGCTGTTGCGTTGGCGTTTACCCCCACACACGGCGTACATTTGTATTGGTCACACAGATGTTTGCTGTGGTCGGGATGTTTGTGTTTGTGTATTGTGTGTGTTTCCGGACCCTCGACACAGGAGTTAATCCCACTTGTGATCGTTGAGTATGAGATGTCTCTGAAGCGTTTAATCCTAGTCATTGCTATTACTTGTTTCATTATTTTGTTATTATTATTATTTCTCTATACGACTAAAGGCCATATAACTTGATATTATTTTTAATATATAAAATTCTCGTGTCATGGTGTTAAACATTGAACTCCTCCGAAATGGCTCGACCGATTTTAATAAAATTATGTGGGCACATCGGGTAGGTCTGAGAATCGGCCAACATCTATTTTTCATATCCATAAGTTATAAGGGGGGGGGGGATTAAGCGGGTAATAACATATATGGCAAAGAAACGTTTGCGGGGTCAGCTAGTATATATATATATATATACGATACGAATTAGTGTTATCGTTATTTTAAACCACGAATGTCAGAACATTAAATTATTAGGGTTCCATTATATAATGGTACACGTTTTCTAACTTAGCTAGTACATGCATATTGCTTGTACAACACGTAGGGGTTGGTTAGCAACTTCAAATCTAAATTTATCCTTTAATCAAGGTCGGGCGATACCGCAAGATTGCGCTCTAGAATTTATTACTTTAACCTCTTTATAAACTTGGTCAAGAGCATGTATTCGTTAGTTGAGGAGGATGTTTGGCAGGTGATTGCAGTAGTGTTATACTTAGCAAATTAAAAGTTATGATATTATAGGTTGGCTGATGGAGATTTCCTTTATTAAAGGTAATTTCGCTCTTGTCAAATTTCTTTTTAATAAGACTATCGATACTGGCGACCTCTGTCCGTTTATATTTTTTTACGCGATAAGTATTCACCAACATATTATATACTAAAACCTTTTCCGAAAGACGCTGCATCTTATGGTAGAAGTATTATTCCGATCGGTTCAGTCGTTTTCGCAGTATAACCGAAAACAAAACCGGCTCTCCATTTATTAGTATAGATTATTTATTAAGGATGATAAAAATCATTTAATTATACGAAACACTAAATATTTTACATAATTTATTTATTATTTTTTGTTATACACATTTTTAATGTCGCCATTATACGAATATATACAATGTGTAATTATACAATTATAAATTGAATATGTTAGAAGTAGTAAGAAGTGGACAGACTGGTTAATTACAATATGAGGTAACAAAAGATAGTTATAAGTTAACAGGAAGGGAGCCGAACTACTTAGTATTCGATGGTTTCACCATGCGGGTGCCGAGTCCATCGTGTGGCACGGGGAGTAACTCAGAGCAGTGCCTAGGACTTGCGACCCAGGTGTAGGCCTAAGGAGGCCCCCTTTGAGATACGTATCAACGCTCACCTTCACTGCTCGAGTTGTCCACCCTAATATGTAACAATTAATTCGTATGCACAAATTAATTATCGAATGAGTCTAGGTTAAGCTACTAGCAGGATACAACAAATGTATCGTGCCAAGCCAGAGCCAAGACTGCTTTGGCGGCGGTTGCATTGTTCGTTTTATACAAGTCAGAATAACTCGAGTAATATAATGAGTGAGGGTAGTTGACTATCGAACGATGTGCATCTGTTGTTTATAAATTCCTTGCTAATTGCGTATGACAGCGCTAGTGTCGACAAATATTTATTATGTAATTATTTATTTATATATAATTAGTTCGCTTCAGCCTGTAATATTCCACTATTGGGCATAGGCCTCTTTCCCCATGTAGGAGAAGGATCAGAGCTTAATCCACCACGCTGCTCCAATGCGGGTTGGCGGATATATTCCCTACTATGAGTAACGTTCGCTATCAGGTGTTCATGATAACAACCGGGACCGACGGCTTAACGTGCTCTCCGAGGCACGGTGGGGAGACCCACAAGGACTGCTCAAACACCCAGACCACGGCAAACACCTGTATGGCCAATACAAATGTTTGTCATGTGCGGGGATCGAACCCGCAACCGTCAGCGCAACAGGTACAATCCATGACTGTAACCGTTGCGCCAACGCGGCGTTAGTTATTTAAATTTAATTAACTTCATTGACGAATACTGTATATATTATATAGTTTAAATAATTAATTTTCCTACTTTATAGTATATTAGCTGTGCTCGAGACTTCGTCCGCGTGGATTTTACCAAAAAATTTATTGTTCAGTTCGCAGAGTTATAAAATAAATAAATTTGTAGAATAAAATTAGCCTAAGTTACTCCTTATTACATCAGCTATCTGCCAGTGACAGTTCCGTTAAAATCGTACCAGCCGTTTCAAAGATTAGGCGGAACAAACAGACAGACAGACAAAAATTAAAAAAATGTACTGTGTATACATCCATATGCATTTAGTAATAAGCGGTTATTTTAATATTACAAACAGACACTTCAATTTTATTTATTTGTCTATAGATTTTACACGTTATCTCTATTTTGAAGGTAATAAGGCCGCCTTTGTACCTTTTTAAGTTATGATTATGTATATCCTTATGTAATTTCAAATGCCAAATAACGTGTTAAATAAATAAATAAAACAAACATTTGTACAATAATCTTAAATAATTTATGTTTCTAGATTTTAAGATATTGTTTCTTTTGTTATTTTGATCATTTGTTACAAAGTGAAAGGGTATGTTCAGAAATTATTTTTAAAAACACGTTTTTCCTTTAAATAATACAAATGCGATGCTATTTTTTTCACTTATAACTTTAGTTGTATTGTATATATTACCGCGTCAGTGAACCTACCTCTTCTGTCAACGCAGTGCCCCTAGGAGCTCAGGTTACTTTATTCATCACACAAACACAACATTACTTTTGAGTCGTTTTATTTTATTTTCATTGAATTTTTCTTGTATTTCCTAGATTTTGAGCAAAATATTTTCTGCTGTGTTCCAACTCATTAAAGATGAATCTTGATGAAAGATAAGATGAATCCTTTGTTACAATTAACGTGAAATTAAATGTATTTTTTACGAAGGTTTGTTTGACAATCGTAATGTTCACATATAAGTTACGCATATTGATAAGGAAAGAGGTTAGTAGTGCATCTTTGTAGGAAATTTTTGTATTTTTCGAGGTGAAATATTCGTAAGAAAGTGTCATGGTCTTTCGTTAAAAACACGTTTAGTAAACAGGGATTATAATCCTCTAGATATTATATATTTAAGGGGCTACCAAGCAAGCCTGGTTATACCTCAGTTTAGGTATAACCAGGCGACGAATTGGGATGGAGATGGGATGGGGCCGGCAACGAGCGTACGAAATTGCAGACGTCTATAAGCTACGGTAATCGCTTACCATCAGGTGAGCCGTAAGTTTGTTGCGAATATATATTGTATGGGTAATCATTCACTATTATAGCTATCGTTGGGTATTTAGAACCATTAGAGTCGAATTTTACAATGAAGGGTAGTTCGGCAATTTACCTGAACAAGTCGTGCGCTCTGCCGCGTGACTTGTCCAGGTAAATTAATAATTGTGTTTGCTCGCAAACGAAAAAAAACCGACTTCAGTTACATCGACGAGTAATATAACGTAGATCGACGAAAAAATAGTCAAGTAACTGCGCGTTATCAAAGATTACTCAAAAAGTAGTTATCAGATCTCAATAAAATTTATATGTGACCACATGACAAACATCAGCTTTTGATTAAATTAAAAATTATTAAAATCGGTACACCCAGTAAAAAGTTATTGCGGATTTTCAAGAAGTTCCCTCGATTTCTCTAGGATTCCATCATCAGATCCTGGTTTCCTTATCATGGTACTAAACTAAGGATATCTTCTTTCCAACAAAAAAAGAATTATCAAAATCGGTACACTCAGTAAAAAGTTATTGCGGATTTTCAAGAATTTCCATCAATTTCTCTGGGATCCCATCATCAGATCCTGGTTTCCTTATCATGGTACTAAACTTGAGATATTTCCTTTCCAAAAAAAAAAGAATTATCAAAATCGGTACATCCAGTAGAAAGTTATACGGTATAATACAACGTAGGTCGACGAAAAAAGCGTCAAGTAAAAACGCATATTATTAGATATAGCTCGAAAAGTAGTTGTTAGATCTCAAATAAATTTAAATGGGACCAATTGGCACACACCACCTTTCGATTAAAAGAAAATTTGTCGAAATCGCTCCACCCAGTCAAAAGTTCTGATGTAACATACATAAAAAAAAAAATACAGTCGAATTGAGAACCTCCTCCTTTTTTGGAAGTCGGTTAAAAAGCAGGCCGGATCACTTAGCGAACACTTTGCTTAGAACGCGGAACGAAGACGGACGTAGTTGATAAGCTGAGTGGATTATCACCAATTGGACTTTATACGACTCTAGACTTAACACACGCAATAATATATATATATATATATATATGAAAATGAAAAATAACACGTATATATATATATATATATATACGTGTTACTTTGTATTTCACGAATAATTTATTCTATATTTCATACATTTAACTAGCCTGTTGTAGTGGTTTGTGCTAAGCATGTTTTCTACTCCAAAGGTTATATGTTCATCATAACAGCCTATACAGTCCACTGCTGGACATAGGCCTCCACAAGTTTACGCCAAAAATAACGTGAACTCATGTGTTTTGCCCATAGTCACCACGCTGGGCAGGCGGGTTGGTGACCGCAGTACTGGCTTTGTCGCACCGAAGACGCTGCTGCCCGTCTTTGGCCTGTGTATTTCAAAGCCAGCAGTTGGATGGTTATCCCGCCATCGGTCGGCTTCTTAAGTTCCAAGGTGGTTGTGGAACCTTGTTATCCCTTAGTCGCCTCTTACGACACCCACAGGAAGAGAGAGGGTGGCTAAATTCTTTAGTGCCGTAGCCACACAGCTACTTGTTACTTACTGTTGGATATTACTAAAACATACGCAGCTTTACCCCGGCTGTTACCTAAAACACTTTTTATGTTGCCTACCTTAAATAAATCCCTCCTTCATGAACAGATGATCGGGTATGTGTGTTAAAAACATTTTATTTATTATATTTTATTTTTTTATAACACGTTAATAAACAGCAGAGGAATAATTTCCTCCTGTGTCACTTTGACACATTTACATTAAGATTACAGATATAAAGTAGATACATCTCGGGGTCTCAGCTGCTGCTAAGGACCTGTGAGACTACACTCCCGATATAACTTTACTTATAAAGCAATCTCGTAAAATATATAAATCGCATGTAAACGCCTCTCTGGAAAAATTCGAACGCGATCACCCTAATTCTGTTTCGGAATACGATGTCAGGTACAAATTTATTTTTCATGTATATCTTATACCTGTATAAAATCCACGTGTCACAGTGTTAGTTACAATACTCTTCCGAAACAGCTGGACCGATTTTATGAAATTTTGTGTGCTTATCGGGTAGGTCTGAGAATCGGCCAAAATATATATTTCATACCCCTAAGTTATAAGGGGGGGGGGATTAAGGTGGTTAATAACATATATGAGAAAACAACGTTTGCGGGGTCAGCTAGTAGATATATGTATAACGTTACTTCAGACATTTTATTTTGATATATCTTCGTTACCTTTTGTACGTATCAATTATTATATTGTGATTTAAATTTGATTAATTTTGGACTTTCACCATTCTAGTATATTGGTGCAAGTAAGCTTCAGCACAAGTAGTCGCAAATTCGTCTTAAAAAACATTATTTTTGTTATGCTATATTTTCTTTCTTGTTCTTTGCGTCATATTGTTCTCCTGCGCGATATCTAATGATGGTACAATATATGTTGCAACAGTGGCTTGGTGTAAATTATAAGCTGTTGCAATATTAGGTTTAAAGATATATTCACAACTAGCTTGTACCCGCGACTTCGTCTGCGCAGGATTAGTAAGTACTTCGAGTAGCTTATTATCTTCTCAATCTCTGCCTTTATACTTTGGTATACAAAATTCATCAAAATTGGTTCTGCGACATAAAAATCAGTTTGTTTCTACCAAATGTGCACTAGAAATATATTATCAATTTTTATTGTATTTACGGTTCACTGATTTGCGATATTGGCTTACTCATAAAAGATAGATATATGCTGTCGCAGACTTTTTTGGAGGACTAATTAAGATAAACATTTCTCTTATACATTATATACGTGTAAACTCTACAGTTTTTGCAGCGTACAACAGAATAGCTCGCAGATGGCAGATTTTTTTTCCGACTTACTTGACAATTGTCGTTATATTTTGGACAATTCACATACTATCTCAAAAAATTATGGCCTAAGTGTTATTCTAATGTATGAGCTATATTACTGTAAGCTTTCGTTAAAATCCATTCGGTAGTTTTTGCGTGAAAGAGGAACAAACATACAAACACCCATACATACATCCATACATACAAACTTTCGCGTTTATAATATTATTAGGATAATAGGTACATACAATGCAAATATCTAGTGTCGATCTAATTCAGTTGTAGACTTTATAAAGGTAGAATTTTGTGACAGTCAAACGAACTGCGCGGTTTTTTCGTTAGTTATAGAGTCATATCTGACGACGCGTGACACAGCGGTCTGAGCACTGGCTGTTGCGCTTGCGACCGCGAGTTCGATCCCCGCTAATGACAGATTTATTTGTAAACACATTTGTAAAAGCCATATAGAATTACATGTCGTGGTCTGTGTACTGTGTGTGTTGCCGGACCCCCGACACAGGGGAAATCTTTCCAGGGACCGTTAAGTGTGTAGCATTTATTATATGGGTACCTTTTGCATACTGAATTCTAAATCTATAGTATTTGTAAGTTTCAATTCATTGACTAAAATAAACAATAAAAGTGTCACAATTACAATTACTTTCGAAATATCGTAATTTCGAAACACGTTGCGTACCTTACATTCCACTTTGTTTGAATTTCAATTTCTTATTAAGTTTCAAAATACCATTGTTTGAACAGTGATAGCATATCTTAGTTATTTCGTATGTGACTTACATATGCAAACTACAAGCTGTTGCTAACGACTTCTACCGTGTTCTTGTCTTGACTAGATTGTTGGTGCAGTTTGCTGTGATCCTGCTTTTAGCTCCGAGGGTTTTGGGCTCCCCACCCGCCCCGGGTCTCGATATAAATAGTTTATATTGATTTTAAATGTCCTAGCGACCTCAGTCTGGGTTGGCAGTTATTAAAAGTTAAAAACAGAAAATTTTGTTTGCATTATGAATCATTTTTTTTAAAATCTTAATTCATATATTTATTGCTTTACTTTAAAGTTTGTTTTTAATTTATAGTCTTGCACTCTGCAAATAATTTTAATGTAAACTCATTAGTTATTGTGACATTCAGCTATTCTAAAATTAAATGAACATTTAAAAAAAATAAAAAGGGATTTGACAGGACTGTCAACAGTGTGTGAAATATAGCGCCGTTAATTATTTAATGTTTACTTTAAGATCCAAATAGAGAGTAAGTTTATTTATAAGTAATCGTAATATATAGCTACTTAGCGTAAATCTTTGCAAAAATAAGTAGAAAACGCATCTAGTGGTTTGCCATAAGCTAAACACATTGACTGTAATTACGAAGTACGGCTATGTTCAAATGTTCAAAATGTCCTATTTTCAATGAATTCATGAAATTCATGAATTTCTTCACTCGATGATTTATTAGAATTGCTATTATGAAAAAGGAAGAATAATTTATTTTGTTAAATTTACCTATAAGTTGGATTTGAAACAACTTTTAACTTTTTTTATAGTATATTTTTGTAAATTTTTGAGATAAAAAAAGCTTTACGAATGATTTGTTGAAGCCAGAGCATGTAAACAAAAAACGTATGTTTAAGTGTTACTACTAGTTTGTTTTATTTATACGCTTACTACAAACTATCACATTAATTTCCCGTTTTTTTTTTTTTTTTAGATTTTTTACTTGATTTTATTTGATGCAATTTCAGGCATCAAAAAACTTTTTACGTCACTTCTATCGTCATTTAAACCGCATAGGACTCCACAAGTGTCCCGCGGGGGCGGAGGGGTAATAATCGCCCTCCGTCGCGTGCGGCTCACTCACTCCCTCACTGACAACAGTAGCGAATACACGTGTGTTTATAACTAACTCAGATTATTACGATTCGTGTTGTGGAAAATGGTGCTCGCTGATTTTCTGACGGAGACCAGAAAGAAATGGCTACAGGTAAGACTTGAAAGTTGTTATCCTCCTAGACATACTTTAAAAATAAAATTTAAAGTGGACATAACTTTATTAATAAAGTTTTAAAAATGTTTATAAGTTTTGATTTTGAGTTAAATTATTATACTGAATCAAATTCTAATTCAAATTAGGATTTATTAGAGCTTCTTTGCAAATTTCTTGATTTATCTGTGTTGTTATTTTTTAATATTTTCAACTATACACTAGCAATATTTATAAAAACATATTTATACCTAAAAATAACAATATATATCGATAAAGTTTACGTGTATTTATTATTTATTGATTCAACGAATCATTGTATATTAAATGATTTAAATTTCCCGTGTTTATACGAAAAAAGTGTGCTACGTGTATTAAATTATTATACCAAATGAAACAAGGCATCACAAAAATTACATTCATCTTCATCATCATCATCGGCTGAGCCTATTGCAGTCCACTGCTGGACATAGGCCTCCACAAGTTCGCGCCAGATATTTATTATGAATAAATTACATTACAGTAATATACTTTGTAAAATTATATTATTCTTCGCTTATTGTGGTATGTGAAACCAGAATCAAAGCATTAAATTCACTTTTAAAAAAAGAACTTCACTTTGTCAGAAACATTAGCTGTTCGAAAATTTCGCGATCGTATTTCTGGTTTTAGAATAAATAAACATAGTAATGAATGGTGATTATGAATACCATACATGACTGAAGAGCCCATAAAGTCGTCGCTCCCTTTTGTTATTACAAACACCCGATTTCAATCGTCACTCATCACAGTTGAGTGTCAATACAGTATATAGGTTAGTTAGGTCGTAGCTTCAATCCGTCTCCTGCGTAATGGGTAGGGTTTGGGAGTTTTTGCCCAGATCAACTCAGCCTCAGCGAAAACAGAAGGTAATGTACCATACATTACTTTCTGTTTTCGCTGAACCCTCGAAAATCGTCGTGACGACTAGTGCGTTTGTTAATTTTTTTCGTCAACTTACGTTGTATTACTTGTCGATGTAATTGAAGTCGGTTTTTTTTCGTTTGCTAGCAATTATGTATTGTTTTTAACCCAATTATTTATTTGACATTTTCTTCGTTTTGCAAAATTCCAAACGCGTGGACTTTAAATAAATTATTACATTTTCTTAAATTTTCCAAATTTTGTACGCCATTTTGTTCATTTTGTTATTCCATACGAACCATCTACAAAGAATTATTAAATGTTAACAAGAATAAATAATATTTAAAAAAACAAAAAACACACGCTTTTGTATTTAAGCCAAACATAAAAGTAGATCAATGGAATAATCTTAAAATATGATAATGGAAAGCTTACCAAATTATTGTATTGTCATCGGTCCTCGATAAGTCTACTAAGTTTAAATGAAATCTGAACGTTTGAAGTGGGTCAAAATGTAGTCCAGAGGAGTCTGTTAGAAACATTCAAACACACAGGTGAAGCTAATGATAATAAAAAAAGCGTATAAAACTAGCCAAATTGTTTCAGCCGTTCTTTAGTTTTGTGCTTACTTGCTTAGCAACGTGATTTAGCGATTGTTTTGACGTATTTAGTGATTTGTTTTTATTTATATAAGCCTTATAGATGATACTCGTATATTTAAATTATAGATAGAATAGACTTTATTGCACAACACTCAGAAGAAAAAAAACACATCACATTATACATCGATTACAACGTCATAGTATTATATACTCGGTGTAAGGAAATGATAATTTTCGAGCGAAATGCTTAAATCGTTTATTCACATGAGATAACTCTGTGCGTATAATTGTTTGTCAGTGATAAAACGAGGAAGCAGACACGCGGGAGCTTGTTGGTACAGTGACGTTAGTGTTCATCTCATTTAGTACATATTTGTAAATAAATTAAATGTTTTATAAAAGTCGTAAAGCAATTTTATTGATTTTATTTTAGGGTATTTTTTATTGTAATATTTTAAGTTATTGTTTGATTGAATCTGTTGTATCTCTTTGTTGGGCATAGGGTTGCCACCGTTTAGGAGACGCTGCTGCATTGCACGTTGGCGGATATAATTCCTACTGTGAATAACGATAGGTATCAGGTGTCTATGATAACAAGCGGGACAGACAGCTTAAAGTCCGAGGCGTGGTGGGAGACCCACGATTATAGACACCCGGCCGGAAACTAATATTCGTAGTTACATACAAATTTTGTTTATGTATATGTATAACATTTCTAAACGAACGCTATGTATAATCCACCGGTCCATGTCATATCAGTAGCCTGTCTACTTTATGATGGTAAATAAGTACGTTTAGAGGGGCACTGTCATGGTGATGTTTCGTAGAGTTGAATGTGTTTTTTATACCTTTTATAAGTATTTCAAGATATGCTTTTAATATTAAGGGACTCACCGCGGATATTTTGAAACATTCAATATTTTAACTTCAATCAATTAGAAACACCATTTCTTTATTTGTATAAATTTTTCTTTATTTTTTTTTTTAATTTTTATTCTTTATTTGTAAAAAAACAAATGTATAAGTTATGTAACCAGAATTATTCTCAAAAAAGGTTTTAATTTATAGCTCAACTTATTTTTTTTTGTCACTGTTCTATATTTTTATGTCCGTCCGCAAAAAAAAAATTAAATATAGATTATATCTAAAATAATTGTTTTAGCGGACTAAATTAATTATTATTTTTTTGAACTCTTGGTATATAAGAGCGAGTATGACGTCAATTAAGCGCTACACGTGAATTAATTTGATTATAAATATTTATTTATTTAATAAGTAAAAAATTGTTATCTAAATTATTGTTGTTACGAGTATGTTAACAACAGCAGTTCGCGTGTTTAATCTAAAGCTGAATCGTTTGGTAATGTGAGTTTATTAATATTTTATTTATGTATTGTTTTAAGTTATTAAAAAAAAAACTCAGCAGCGTCTTCGGTGCGACAAAGCCAGTACTGCGGTCACCAACCCGCCTGCCCAGCGTGGTGACTATGGGCAAAACACATGAGTTCACGTTATTTTTGGCGTAAACTTGTGGAGGCCTATGTCCAGCAGTGGACTGTATAGGCTGTAATGATGATGATTGATTGATAATGATTATTAATGTTGATAGAGAAAGTCTTAGTTCAAATATAGTTTCTGCATCTTAGTTCTAAATTTTAGGAATGCGTAAAATACAGGAAATAAAGATTAAGCCCAATCATATATAGTCGTCTCCTATTCGAATTCTATAGCCAAAAAGTATTTTTTCTTTAAGCATACAATATGGGTAACTTATGTTTCTTTGTAAGTATGTATGTATGTACAGATAGATTTGGAATTATGAAAGAATCTGTATGACGATAGGTGAACAAAATAAATAAATAACTTGTTCAAAATATTAAACAGCGCAACTGGGATGGGATACGCTGTGTTGAAAGCGAGGGTAGGCTAGGCGATGCACTTGTTGTAGTCCCGTTGTTGCCGACGTTGACAGGCTACTGTAACCGCTTACCATCAAGCACACCGTATGCTTGCCTGTCGAACCGAAGTACAAAAAATAGATAAAAGTTCAAAGGAACGGAACTCTTAGTGTTTTAGTCAAATTCGCACAAGTTGCTTTTTATTATATTAATTAACCATAGCGCGATTTTAGTGTTTCTTTTGTAGTAAATAATATATACAAAAAATAATTATACATATTTAAATACTAGCTGTGCCGCGACTTCGTCCGCGTGGAATTTAACAAAAAAGTTATTGTTCAATTCGCAGAGTTGTAAAATAAATAAATATCTAAAATAAAAGTAGTCGGAGTTACTCCTTATTACATCAGCTCTCTGCCAGCGAAAGTCCTGCGAAAATTGGTTTAGCCATTTCTGAGATTAGTCGGAACAAACAGACAGACAGACAAAAATTGTAAAAAATGTTATTTTGAAATATGTACCGTGTATACATCCATATGCATTTAGTACAAAGCGGTTATTTTAGTATTCAAACAGATATACCAATTTTATTTATTTACTTCAACAATTATATTTCGTTAGTAATATCGGTTATATTTAATACATATAAATGGCGTCACGTGGCGGTCTGACGTCGACAGAACGTATGCCGGAAACTATAAAATAGTAATTAAATTACTTTGATTATGACTTTGAAAAAATTTACGAGTATATCATAAAATATTTTTTTCTTAAGTATTGTATTCTTTTTAAATATATTTCCCAGGAATTTATCTTAATCCTAAAAATTCTATATGGTATATGTTATTTAATTTTGATTCACCTGTTACTCACGCTGTATGGCTACGGCAGTAAAGAATATAGCCCCGGTCTCTCGTCCCGTGGCTGTCGTAAGAGGCGACTAAGGGATAACAGTTCCACTACCACCCTGGAACTTAAAAAGCCGACTGATGGCAGGATAACCATCCAACTGCTGGCTTTAAAATACACAGGTCGAAGACCATCCTGCCTGTCCAGCGTGGCGACTATGGGCAACACACATGAGTTCCTAATGTTTTTCGCGAACTTCTCTGTTCTCACCAGTCCTCATCTAGCCCCCACCACCCCCTCCCACCAAACATCAATAAAATTCTTACATAAATAAATACATATATCACATAGAGACTCAAGGCGGGAATTGAAGCCCCGAAGCAGAAAGCAGGGTCACTGCAAACTGCGCCAACGGTATTAGATACTAGTATTATTTGGTATATCGACTAACATATATATTTTCATATGTAAGTGACGTATACATTTCCCTTATCTTATTTACCCCTACACCTTGACCTTCAACTATGTCTGACAGCAGACAGAACCTGCAAAATTGTCAGCTTGTATAAAGTTTTCAAATTGATTGCTAAATAATGTTTGAAAAACCCTTCATTAAAATTTTATATATTTTTAAGAGGTCCTTGAAGGAGTTGTTTGAGGGAGGGTCGCCAAGTTTGTAGTGTTTTATTTATTTAGGATTCCTTTTTAACCGACTTAGAGAAATCGATGATGTGGATGATCGTGGATGTTCTACTTACGTTGTATAACTTGTCTATGTAATTGAAGTCGGCTTTTTTATTTTTCTAGCACACAATTATTGTTTATTAGAAAATAACAAGAATCATATTTATTAAAATGTACAAATGTTCCTAAGATAGGGAAAAAGAATCTAATTTTACAATATATTACACCAAGACTCGAGACGGTATCGAACCTACAACTCCTGTTGCGGAAAGAATACTGCCAATTGCGCCAATGGGCTAGTCGAATAAAATGTATGTTTTTTAACCGACTTCCAAAAAAGGAGGAGGTTCTCAGTTCGACTGTATTTTTTTTATGTATGTGACATCAGAACTTTTGACCGGGTGGACCGATTTCGACATAATTTTTTTAAATTGAAAGGTGGTGTGTCTCATTTAGTCCCATTTAAATTTATTTGAGATCTAACAACTACTTTTCGAGTTATATCTAATAATGCGTTTTTACTTGACGCTTTATTCGTCGACCTACGTTGTTTTATACCACATAACTTTTTATTGGATGTACCGATTTTGATAATTCTTTTTTTGTTGGAAAGGAGATATCCCTAGTTTGGTACCATGATAAGGAAACCAGAATTTGTGGATGGGATCCCAGAGAAATCGACGGAAACTCTCAAAAATCCGCAATACTTTTCACAGGGTGTACCGATTTTGATAATTTTTAATTTAATCGAAAGCTGATGTTTATCGTGTGGTCACATTTAAGTTTTATCGAGATCTGATTACTACTTTTATCTTTGATAACGCGTAGTTACTTGACTATTTTTTCGTCGATCTACGTTGTATTACTTGTTGATATAATTGAAGTCGGTTTTTTTCGTTTGCGAGTAAATACAATTATTAATTTATTTATTCGAATTTAAAGCAAAGTTTTTTAATGAATATAATGGCTATTCTAAAACAATAGGCTAAGTTCAGTTGTTGAATCCGTAAAGGAATTTCTTGTAGTTGAAATATTTAATCAAGAGGTGTTAGAATTCCTGGGATTGTCTTGAGATTGTAAACTATGACGTCAATAGAAATAAAAATGTCAATAGAATAAGGTTGTCTGGAAGAAATGGCTAACTAGCCATAAGACCGCCTCTTGTACTACACATTCTTAAGTTGTCTGTATTATTATTATTTTGTATTTGCATATTGTGGTGTACAATAAAAAGTAAATAAATAAATAAATAAATAAAAATGGCGGCTGTTACCTAATTTGAATTAATCTATACTAATATTATAAAGAGGTAAAGTTTCTAACTTTGTTTGTTTGTAGGGGGTAATCTTTGCAAATACTGATCCGATCACGAAAATGCTTTCATTAACAGAAAGCTACATTACTCAGGAATGATATAGGCTATATTTTATTGTGATTGAACAAAAAATTTAGTGAAAAATCTTATATATAAAATTCTCGTGTCACAATCTTGGTTATAATACTCCTCCGAAACGGCTGAACTGATTTTATGAAATTTTGTGTGAATATTGGGTAGGTCTGAGAATCGGCCACCATCTATTTTTCATACAACCGTTATAGGGGTGGGGGATTAAGGGGGTTTAATAACATATATAGCAAAACAACGTTTGCGGGGTCAGCCAGTATATTATAAGTTTTTTACTCAGAACAGAACCAATTACGTTGAAAAAAAAACGCCATCATCTTTTGCCGAACTGACAAGATTTCTGCAAAAAAATTGCTAAAGCGGTCCAGTCGTTCTTGAATTTTAAGTTTAGCAACTTATTTAGCGATTACTTTAAAAATGGAGGATGTCGAGAAACTGTTCTTTCAACTTTATGTATTACCGTAGTCGCACCAATGACCGACAAGACCCAATAACCGACACTTTATATTTTGATTCAATAAAATAAGAGTAGGAAAACGATTTCTTAATATAGCAAAACTGTACCATAGATAGCACACTTTTGATTGGCTCCCAGTGACTTTTGAGCGATATCCGTCTTTTTTTTTGAAAATGACGGTGTGACAACTGATTGCGCCTGGAGTACCGGTGAAAATTACAACATTTCTTAGTGAAATCCTTAAGGAAGTGGGTACATTTTTTTATTAATTATACTAATGTAGTCTAACATATTTGGATTTTATGTTTTTCACGGGTTATTATAAGAACTATACGATCGATTTTTGTTCTAACGAAAGTTTAAGGTTATTTTGATATTAGTATAATGTTGGTGTCGATCACTGGTTTTCATAAACTGACTTTTACCAATAATCGACACGGGTCGATAATAATTTTTGAAAACATTTTTCGTTTGACAAGCGAATGTAGTTCTTCTTACTTTGCGTATTTGGTAGATATTTGAAGTAAACTAAACAAAGTCGAGAGACCAGTAATCGACAAGTGTCGACTATTGGGAAATAATGTGTCGATGATTGGTTCTTACAGATGGTTCCGAAAAAATTGGTGATGAATACTTATTAAACTGTTAATTTTATTTTAACGACCCACTAAGGAGGCCGCGATTTGGCAGATACACATTATAGGTAATAGTCGATAACTGGGAGTCGGTAATTGGTAACTGTCGATTACTGGAGATTCGGTGTCGATGATTGGAGATTTATACACTTTTTCCATTTTTAGGATTTTTTTCTAATCCGGATATAGTTAATAAAAATATTACATCCTATTCTTATATCAAGAATATACCTTACCATACTCAATCGTTACTTTTGGTTTAAAGATGACTAAATGACCTTTAATTTTATAAAGAAGTCCACTATCTCCTTAAAGTGTCGACGATTGGTGCCACTACGTTAGTTAACTTTAAACTGGATGTACCAATTCGAAGATTATTTTTAATCGGAAGCTTGTGCTTATCGTATGGTCTCATTTTAATTTGAACTAGATCTGACGACTACTTCTTGAGTTATTTCTATTAATGCGTAGTTTATAACCATTTCTTTATTACCTACGTTATATTAGTTGACGTCATTTGAAGTCGGTTTTTTTCATTTACGAGCAAAGTCAATAATTTAAATAATAATGGAGTTTTCAGTCTGTATGTACGTATGTGTAACATAGAGCTCAGTTAGTGTACTCGTATTATCAAACACAGACCGCTTGGACAGACGGGTGTCGACGCGATAACAATAACATTATCTGAATTGTTCGCAAAATGATTGCTTACACTCTGCTAGTTGGTTGCCACTGCGCGCTTGTTTGTTCGCTTGTTATCTGTTGTTATGTAAGCTTTGTTTAATATATCGTAGTGCTAGTAAAAGAATCTTTAAATAGTTAAAAACATAATCGCTATAAAAAAAATTTTATCCAACTACACGGCTCACCTGACGGTAAGCGATTACGGTAGGTATAGACACCTGCAGTACCAGAAACATCGCAAGCGCATTGCCGACCCTACCCCAGATTTTCCCAGGAGCATTGGTCACCTTACTCGCCACAGGAATACAACACTTTAGGTTTAGGTTTAAAGAACTTTATTTCTCATAAGAATTTAACATTCACTTAAAATGAGATACAATGACATTTTTATATATTTGTAAGAATACAGTTTTAGCATCTGGGCCGTTGGAAGGATTTCTTATTTACTATAGTGAGGATATAATATGATTTTTTAGTTTGGTTTTAAATATGTTCATATTATCACATAGTTTTATTACATCTGGTAGTTTATTGAACAGCTGTACTCCTTCAAACAGAATTGTTTTTTTTTACCATAATTAGTTCTTACATTAACAATATGAAGTTTATATTTGTTTCTTAAATTCGAAATATTTTTTACACTTTACACTTTTTGAAAGCAGTATTATTTCGCTGTGATCTTCTGTAAGGCAAAGGTACTTACTCAGTCGGGCGGTTCCAGATTTAAGAAGGCCACTGTCTGTTTATTTGTCTGAAATTATAATATTTCTATTTTATTTTCTTGTGAGCTGTTAAATAGTTTTCCAATAATGAGATTTATAATGCAATTTAAATCTGTTATTATTGAGAATTTTAGAAAAGTAAAATTATCATAAAACAAATTACCGGAAGAAGTGTTACCATATCAAAACATATAAATTTTAATAATATCTTCACTACATTATTTACCACGTCCGAAGCTCAGTAGTTGTACAAAAAATAACGTTTCTACTATAAATATCGAAGTGTACTTGAACTTTTGTCTCCAGAAAACATTTTATCGTTCCTCGAAGACCTTCGGAGAACATCACTAGAGTGTACTGAGCCTATTGTCTCTTTTGACTGTCCCTCTTGTTAAATAAATATTATTAAAATTATATATGCGAATATAAATTTAGTGAGTTTCAGTGTCGCTACAATAGTTATTTTTTTTATTCTTATTCAATCTAGTTCTATGTTACAAAAAGATAGCGTTAACGATTTATTTTAACTCCAAATAATATTAATAACATTACTGAAAAATATAGAAATAATAAAACAAAACTATTAATACAAAAAATTAATAATTGTTAAAAAAACCAGTTATAACTTCTAGACGGTGTATCAATTTAAACTCTTTACCAGATTTTAAGTTGGAATTCCAGGACTATAATCATAATTTGATATCGGTTTTTGTGCCGAAGATTTTTCATGATGTCAGCACAAGCAAACAAACAGACGGACTGTACGAAATTTGTAAAAATATTTGATTTGTTTTTCTCGTAAAACTCCCGATTACTTCTTTGTTTTTCCCAAATATCCCTATGTATGGACACTGGCCAGTTACAATTTTATTATATTTGAAGAATTGCGCGCGATTAGGGATTTCTATAATTTGATTCAAAATCTTAACAATTCAGCCTGTAACATCCCATTGCTAGGTATAGGCCTCTTTCACTATGCAGGAGAAGTATCAGAGCTTAATTCACCACGCTGCTCCACTGCGGGCTGGTTGATATATTTCCTACTATGTGTAACGATAGCTATCAGGTGTATATGATAACAACCGGGACCAACAGCATAACGTGCTCTCCGATGGAAATGGGGAGACCCACAAGGACAAATATATGTAAATCGGAAAGAAATATTTGTACAAATACAAATCCGAGCGGGAATCGAACCCGCAAACCCTCGGTATGTAAACGCGTAAATGGCATACGCACCACCTCACTAGAGCGGTTGTTTCAGAATCTTAATTGCGATTTTTTTCGCTGTTATAAAATCTTTTTTTATTTTATTATATTATTTTATCTTTGAATGAATCTAGTTTTTGTCATCTTTGGTGTTTTTATCGCTCTAGCTTACCTTATAAACCTTTTTTTATTGTTGGTTTTTTGTCTAATTTGTTAATATGTAATTTAATTCCGCATGTTCTAATATTATTTGTTATATATGTATAAATGTATAATCTTACGATTCAGCCTGTAATCTCCCACTACTGGGCATAGGCCTCTTCCCCGTGTAGGAGAAGGATCAGAGCTTAATCCACCACGCTGTTCCAATGCGGGTTGGCGGATATATTCCCTACTATGAGTAACGATCGCTATCAGGTGTACATGATAACAACCGGGACCGACGACTTAACGTACTCTCCGAGGCACGGTGGGGAGACCCACAAGGACTGCACAAACACCCAGACCACGGCAAACACCTGTATGGCCAATACAAATGTTTGTCATGTGCGGGGATCGAACCCGCAACCGCCAGCGCAACAGGCACAATCCATGACTGTAACCGGTAAAAACCGCTGTAATATATAATCTTACTTTAATTTAATTTGTTATTTTTTGAAGTGAAACTTCTAGAGGCACATGAGGGTAAAATGTTTACGGATGAAACGGCAATGTTTTGATGAAACGGCAACGTTTTTGTCGATGGCGCTGGAACGGAAATCTAAAGGTTTAGATTTGTATAAATATAAACGAGACTTAAAAATTAGTTTGCCAAGGAAGTTTCACTTCTGACATGTGTACTTTGTACGCACATACTTTTTTATATTTTGTTTGCAAAATATACTCCATGAAGATATGTAAATGTTATTTACTTGTCTAAATATATATTTATTTAATTTAAGCGTGTTGATTTATACAGATAAAATTCAAGTATACACATACATACACGTTATAGGCAACACCAGCAGTGATCGAGATCGGACACAGCAGCTAGTAATGTGACCTCTGTACTAACTGACTATGAACTAATACTGACTGACTCTATACTAAGGTACCTAACTACTAATATTAATAATTAAGGTACCTAATTACTACGAATCACAATGACAAAGAAACGTAGATTTCTGATAGTAGCCGTTCGTGTCAGCCATGTGATGTATACTAGTGGAGTGTGTACTGAGCTCGCTTCCTTGAAGTGTTATTGTTTGATAAGTTTCTTGCTAATCGTAGCTAGTGCTTATCGTATTTTTAACTTATTTGTATAACCGACATAACATTTTTATCTGTATATATATATATATATGTATATATATATATATAAATGAATGTTTGTCTGTATGTCCTTTATAGAATCGTAAATTATGCATTTGATCATGTCATGATTTTAAGCAAAGTGTTGTGGACGAACCTACAAAGGCTTCTGAGTTTGTACTTCCCAAAAAATAAATAAAGCGTAGCAACGTGCGCATGTTACAGCTAGTTACGTTATAAAAATATATCAATGTATGTTAGAGTTTACTTCTTAAGTAACGATACAACCCCGAGTGAGATCGTAAAACAACTGACGCTGGCACTCAATGACGTTTAAGCGCTTAACGACGCTGAGAGTTACGTTTTACAGCGCTTTTTGCTGTTTATGTAAGATATATATAATATATATATATTAAAGCGTATCTTATGTTTACATGATAAATAGTCCCTATGTGCTAGCTTATACATCCAGCTTTGTCTATGTTGCTAAATGTAGACAGCAAGCAGTGTGTACAGAGAAAATGATATTAAAAATACCACGAAATAAAAAACACAATTTTTACACAAATCATCTTTTCTCAATTCATTTATAACTTTGTATGAAATAAAGCTATAGTGACGGTTCAAAAGTGCTTTTTAGCCTACTTGAATGATAAATATTTTTATTTTATTTTTTTTTAAATTTTTGTTTTGACAAGCGATCCCCAATTTCTTAATACTTATTAAAATATAATGAAAATAAATATAATGAACGTTAGTTTGTTTGTTATGACTTCATAAAACTTTGTATACATATTCTTGGAGGTATTAGAAGTAAAATGGAATACTTAAAAAAAATGCGAGCGAAGCGGGTAAAAAATAGTTTTACATAATAAGAACGAAAAAAAAAATTATATTTAGGTAAAAATGATTAAATATAAGCAGGAACTTGTACGTTTAATCGGATCCCGCCGTCCGTCTGTTCGTGAAAAGGTCGAAAAGGCCTTTTCTACCCTCGTTAAGCTTTCGATACATCGACGTTCTGACGTGAGTGTAATTTTTCAGTAAGACCTTTCGCTTCCGAGATGAGTGCTTTCGAAAACACTACAGCCTACATCTTTATAACTTTAGGATATACAAGATTTTAGTTTCGATTCGGTCCGTTTGTGTGATTTGATAAAAGAAGTTGATTATTCGTACAATCACATTTTGTTTTCCTGAATACGTAATTTTTAACTATTTTTTAAAATATAATCTGTACTGAGAATAACTGACTTGAATTGCTAAAATAATGAATGCAGAGCAGAATATAATTTGTAACCTAACCGTATTTAACTGATAACATATTTGTAAACCGACATTGGTAGTAAAATTAATTTGATTTGAATAACTACCACGAAAATTTATGGGCGTACGTACATACACGTTCCGGCGAATAATTTCTGTGTATATAAAATTTCGCGGGTTTTTGATTTTTGGCGTGGGATTGTGTATTGAAAAAAAGGAAAATCAGAGAGAATTACAAGTTATTATCACATTTGCCATCTGCTATTTAGAAACCGAAAGAAAAAGTTATGAATTTTTTTTAATAATTTTTTTTTGTATACTTATAGGTACCTATTATGTTTTATGAAAATCTGTAATAATGCGAAAAAATTGATTTCCTCTTTTTTAAATGTAGTTATAGATAAGCTTGAGGAAACAAATGGTGTTAGATAACGTATTAACATAATTCAAATTTACTATAATACAAATTAAATACTTGGCTTATTATTATGTTTAAATTAGTAATAAATGAGTAAGTTAGTAAGTTAGGTAAATAAATTATACGTAATAAATAAGTACTTAATATAACTTATTTCTATGAATATTTTAAAAGTAACTAATTAAAACAACTTATACAAAGTTTCTTTTATATAAAAAATTTGAGAGTAGGTACAGACTGTGGAATCAAGTTGAATATTAATATAATCTGTGGCAAGGATGATCAGCCAACCTCTCTCCCGTGATAAAATATAAATATAGGCTGGAATTCTTATTATTGAGGCTTAGATATTTTTAACAAAAATTATGATTACTGTCAAACAACAAAAACCCCAGTTCAATACATATTGACAAATGTTAATATAAACGCTAAAGCGCGTGAGGCGTTTATGTTTTTCAATACACAAGCACAAACGCTCAGACCACGGCAAAAATCTGTATGGCAATACCCGCAACCGCCAGCGCAACAGCCGCAATCCAGAGCTCTGACCGTTGCTCTAAAAGCCTAACCCGTTGTCACATATAGTAGAAGATCCGAAATATTATCTTGGTATTGCAATTTTGAATTTAAAATATTAAAAAAATAATTAAGACAGATCTCGATCAAATTTAAATGGGGCCACAAAGTTTTCGATGATAAAAATAATCATCAAAACCAGTACACCCAGTAGAAAGTTATGAGGTAATACACAAAAAAAATACAGTCGATTTGAATTGTCTATTTTGGAAGGTTATTAAGCGAATATTTTAATTAACTAAAACATATTTTGCAGTACCTATGTTCAAACTAACACAAACTACGCAGTTTTTGTGTAGAGCTAATCATAACAATTATCATCATTTACCAAATTGTCACTAAGCCGTGACCTCGAGTGACCGCAAGGCTAAAAACAAAAAATTATTATGTTTGTTATTTAAAACGAATAGCCTTAATTAGTGCCGGCCATTAACTGTAGTTAGCAATTTCTTTACATAAATAATTATATTGTGTAAATAACAAAATATTGTTAATCGTTTTCTATTAATGTTATAAATAAAAATATATTTTTTTTTATTTTTATTAATGGATTAACTAAAAAGCTACCAGACTGATTTTAAAAATTCTTGAAGGCTTTATATTATTGAGAGAAAACGGAATAGCCAAAACAATGCAAACCTTCTTTATACATACCATTTGTATTTGATGACATATTGACACAGAATTCGCAGCAGAAATTGCTAAGCTTGCGGTCGCGGGCTTGATCATCCGCTCATGGCATTTGTATAGATCATACAAGTGTTTGCCGTTGAATCGGTGCTTGTGATTGTGTATTGTGTTTCCAGATCTCTGACACGAGTTTAATATCACTCCATTTCGTGTTAGGCGCTATATACTTATTTATTATATTATTTTTTCGGTCTCTTTTGATACATTTTATACATTACATTATGGAATTTCCGAATACTTTAAATGTATGCTACGATTTTCCTGTCAAACTGGTATGCAATGCGTGTCTTGTTTTAATTTAAAATAATATTTTGCGTTACGTTGCGTTCTACCAAACATTGTAATGAATATAAAACTTACAAAGGTAATCACATGTTTATATGTAAATTATATATGCAAATATTGGACAAATACTTTCATTCTGAAATGTAATAATAATAGCGTTTGAAACAGTTTGAATTCACGCAATCAAAATCTGTTTAGTCTGATTTTTTTGATAACTAGGCTAATCAAGGGTACGGCTTACCTGGTAAGTCATTACCGTAGTTTATAGACACTTGCAACATCAAGCATAGCAAGCTGCGTTACCAACCCTACCCCCAATTCCACCCAGGAGCTCTGGTCACCTTGCTCACTACAGGAACGCAATACTGCTGGAAAGCAGTATTATTTAGATGTGATCTTCTGTAAGGTCACTTCCCCAGTCGGGCTGCTTCATATTTCAAGCAGGATATATACTCTGCTGTACCCTACTTCAATGAGAGATAAGTCATTGATCCAATTTTCCATTAACGTCAACAATCGCTGGATTTCCATTTGAAGAGGACATTTGTATCTATGCTACCGGCAAAGTATATTCAGAAACTATAATTATTTTTTTTAAATCAAAATCTGGTGCTTGTCGTGTGGTCTGTTTTAAATTTGATTTGATCCGATAAGTACTTTTTGAGTAATCTTTAATAATTCGTATTTGCTTGAATTGTTTCGTCTACCTACGTTGTATTATTTGTCGATGTAATTGAAGTCGGTTTTTAACCGACTTCCAAAAAAGGAGGAGGTTCTCAATTCGACTGTTTTTTTTTTTTTTTTTTTTTTTATGTATGTTACATTAGAACTTTTGACCGGGTAGACCGATTTCGACAAATTTTGTTTTAATCGAAAGGTGGTGTGTGCCAATTGGTCCCATTTAAATTTATTTGAGATCTAACAACTACTTTTCGAGTTATATCTAATAATGCGTTTTTACTTGACGCTTTTTTCGTCGACCTACGTTGTATTATACCGCATAACTTTCTACTGGATGTACCGATTTTGATAATTCTTTTTTTGTTGGAAAGGGGATATCCCTAGTTTGGTACCATGATAAGGAAACCAGGATCTGATGAAGGGATCCCAGAGAAATCGAGGGAAACTCTCGAAAATCCGCAATAACTTTTTACTGGGTGTACCGATTTTGATAATTTTTAATTTAATCGAAAGCTGATGCTTATCATGTGGTCACATATAAATCTTATTGAGATCTGATAACCACTTTCTGAGTAATCTTTGATAACGCGTATTTGCTTAACTATGTTTTCGTCGATCTACGTTGTATTACTCGTCGATGTAATTGAAGTCGGTTTTTTTTTCGTTTGCGAGCAAACACAATTATTTTATTTTCGTTTGCAAGCAAACACAATTATATGATAGTTTTTTTGCATTGTTCATCTAAACTAATTTCAATCAAATCAAATGAACTGATTCAATTGAAACCGAAATCGCTTTGAATTTAATTACAATAGAGATTGTCAGACAATTAGGCTGCAGATGTGTTGCCAGTGTGATAATTTATTTGTTTACTACATCTCGTATCAGTGTGTGTGAATGTCCGAGAACTGTTTATGAGATACTGGTGTGACCGATAAAACATTTCATATCGAATATATAACATCTTTATTATTTAATTTTTATTATGTGTTATATAGTACAAGTGAAATTTTTTGTAATAATATTAAAACTTAAAAACTAGATGACTTGGCGAATTTTTCGTTATTGGTCACTATAAGGTTTGTATGAAACAAAACCTTATACTGACCAATATATTCCTCCCAAAGTTGCCTGAATTTCATCTACAACCTTTAATTATTTGTACAGACGTTATACATAAAGATTTTCTTTTTTATTTGTTTGTAATGGAACATAGGCTTTCACAGCGTGACATAGGCTAAACTTTATCGGGAGAAGACGAAACAGACAAAATCGTTCAATCCACGCGAGTAAAGCTGCGAACAATAAGCTTGTATATATTTTATATAAGTATCGAAAATACAAATGTGTCCTTCCACCTAAGTCGTCTTAAATCAGAGCGTTTGAAATAATTGCCTGTATTTTGTCATGGCGTCTACGTCAACATAATTGCGTTAAATTTTTAAACGGTAATAGATAACGCTTGTAGGTATGTGCTCTGGAAATAGAATATAAAAGTTGTATAAAATTGATATTTATTTTTGGATAGAATATTTTTTGTTTAGGTAGGTATATTAAATATTTATGCCGCAAGGCTGCGCCGCGTTGGCGCAGAGGTCACAGCTATGGATTGTACCTGTTGCGCTGGCGGTTGCGGGTTCGATCCCCGCACATGACAAACATTTTTATTGGCCTTTTATTGGTCTGGGTGTTTGTGCAGTCCTAGTGGGTCTCCCCACCGTGCCTCGGAGAGCACGTTAAGCCGTCGGTCTCGATTGTTATCATGTACACCTGATAGCGATCGTTACTCATAGTAGAGAATATATCCGCCAACCCGCATTGGAGCAGCATGGTGGATTCTGCTCTGATCCTTCTCCTACATGGGGAAAGAGGCCTATGCCCAGTAGTGGGATATTACAGGCTGAAGCGATTAAATATTTATAATTAAAACGCTTGTTTGTTACAAGGAAAATATTGTTCGTCGAAATTTATGTTTTTTTTTATACAACTAGTTCGGCAAACAAGTGTACGGCTCGCTTGATGGTAAGCGATTACCGTAGCTTATAGACGTCTGCAACACCAGAGGCATCGCAAGCGCGTTGCTGACCCTACCCCCAATCCCTCCCAGGAGCTCTGGTCACCTTACTCACCACAGGAACACAACACTTTTTGAAAACAGTATTATTTAGCTGTGGTCTTCTGTAAGGTCAAGGTACTTCCCCAGTCGGGATGATCCAAATTTTGAGCAAGATATCCTGCTGTGTCCTACCTCAGTTTGAAGGGGTTGTTTTTTTACTTTAAGAACAATCACAATTATCTTGGTTTAAAATAATTTCTATGTAAAGCGATTGAGTTGCTCAGTGTAGCTGTCAAAGAATATAATCAGGGAAACGAAAGCGGGTTGTTCGTTCAACTTTGATCGCGTCTCAATCGCTCGGCTGTCGATAACTTATCGCAACGCTAATTGTCGAACGAACTTGATTCTCCGTATTGCCTTATTTGAAGCGTCTAAGAAATTTTATCGTAACTTGTTTGATGGTATAGTAACTTTTTAATTGTTAAAATGAAATTTATACGAATTCAGATTATAATTGGAAAGTCGGAGTTAAGTTTATTGGAAACTATTTATTTTTATTCATAATGATATACAAATGTAGGTAGCGTAAGTATTTTATATAGTTTACCTACAAAATTCTACGATATTTTTTTTTTAAATTGAAGGTTTAAATAAATAAAAAATATAGTCCAAAAAGCCCAGATGATGTACTCACTGGGACTGTATTGCACAGTATCATTTTTTAAGTATCCCATTACTTGGCAAAGGTTCTATTCAAGAGAATACTTCCCATCGTGCCTTGGCGAGCTTCTCCCACACGGAGAAAGAGACCCATGCCCAGCACTGAGGTGTTACAGGCTGGATCGTATATGCCTTCGAATGTATTTTGAAACATGCAGGATTTTGCTAGATGTAGCCTTTTTACGTTGAGTGCGAAATGAAAATGAGTACTTAAAATGTCATTACCGCTTCGAATATAAACCTACCGTTAGCTATCCCGGTATAAAGGACGGGTATTGATGTTAGATATGCTGAATTTCAAATATAAAAGTTATTTCAAGTGTTATTCGGCGACACTTGAGACGGGATGAGAGCCTCAACATCCATCGTGACTCAACCCGCGTTTGGTTTAATTTATAAAATTGGTTTATATGTATACAGACTCTTCCCAAAACTTTTATTCTAAATTACTAATAATAAAGGTTGCCTGGAAGACATTGCTTTAACATAATAAGGACGCTACATACTCCTTTCTAAACCTTTCTTTACCTTTCCTAACTGAGGTAGGGCACAGCAGGAAATTTCCTGCTCAAAATATAGAGCAGCCCGACTGGCGCATAGTACCTTGACCTTACAGAAGACCACAGTTAAATAACACTACTCTAAAGCAATGTTGTGATCCAGTTGGTGAGTAAGGTGACCAAAGATTTTGGGGGGATTGGGGGTAGAGTCGGCAACGCGCTTGCGATCCTTTTAGAGTAGTGGGCGTCTATAAGCTGCCATAATCGCTTGCCAACAGGTGAGCCTTACGCTTGTTTGCCGACCTAGTTGTATAATAACATACACGAACATTATTATTGTAATTGTTTTTGTCAAACGTACTACTAATTTTCATTTAATTACTAGTTTAAGTAAATCACTTTTGTCAGAAAGATGTAACAGTAAATCACTTCGCCTCACCACTCTATTACACATTGTTCTCGTCTTGAGATCATTTCGATGGCTCCTAAGTACACTGAGTCAACTAACAACTTTTGACTATTTAATTTTTTTAAGATATTAATAACATTTACTTCACTTCCTATCTACCTATGTAACAAAAAAATAAAGTTATTAGAAGTAGAGTTGACTCAGTATACTTAGGAGCCATCGATTTGTGTATCCTTAGCATAATTAGTTTTACATAATCGTATTGTGTAGATTACAATATAATAACGCAATAGGTACACACTATATAAAAGTTACCAATATTAGTATTCCAATATTCAATTGGTTTTGGAAGTAGTGCGTATGACTTCGCCAATATCCTGTAAAATAGAGAAGACCTTTACGAGATTAATGTGTACGGTTGAGACTACAATATCAATCAAATTTTGAAGACCGTAATAATAATAGGTATATTACAACCACACTTAAACCCTAAACATAAAACACATACACATTTAAATAAAACGTGAAAGCACTTTGTGAATTTTAGTGAGAATACCGACGTGTTTGAAATATATGAAGTAAAGCATATGCGTTGCCTGAAATTGGAATTTCAATTAGATTTCAAAATTATATCATTCCACTTTAAACATTATAGTTTTAAAGTAAATACACGGTGAAATAGTATTTAGAAAATTAGGATTATTTTAATCGTATAATTATTATGTAATTTTATTTTTATTATTATAATTTAAAAAAAAGTAACTTTATAATGGTGTAGCCTTTGTTTATTGTGTATTTAATAATCGTAACACACGTGATTTAATTTAATTTAAATAGTCCGTTGAAATGAAATAACTTTTTCGGATTTTATCGCGGATTATTAACTCTTTTAGATGCCCGACGTTTCGGATACTTTACAGCAACCGTGGTCACGGGAGGACTCCGAAAAAGTTGTTTCATTTCAATGAGTGAAATTCGCGTAAACATTAGAAAACAATAAATAGTCCGTTATTAATTTTAATAAGAGGAAAAATTACATGCAAACTATGAACTGACTGATTAATTATTAATTATTTGTATGAATTAAAAATATATGTAAATATGTGCGTCAGTTGGCTATAACTTAAAAAATTAAAATAAGTTACGCGTCTATCTGTAACTATCTAAATATCTAAAACGGTTAAATCAAAAACATCAAAAACACAAAATGAAAATATTCCTATGCCACGCTACACGTAACACAAGCGTTCAACAGGTTAGCACGTCAACCCTTCAAGGTACAAAAGTCCGTTAGTGGTGTTATTTTGCGCGTTTCCTGTCCGCACACGTGGTCACGCTATATCGACCACCCTCTTTATATTATAATTCAAATACACCGTACGAATGGGTACTTACGATTATAAATAGTGTATTAACAGTTTTAAAAATGTAACTGTCTAGCTTCTTCTCAGTTTTTAACAGAATTTATATTCTCAACTAGCTGTGCCCGCGACTTCGTCCGCGCGGAATTTAACAAAATAGATATTGTTCGGTTCGCAGTTACAAAATTTAACTAAAATAAAAGTAGCCTAAGTTACTCCTTATACACCAGCTATCTGCCAGTGAAAGTCTCGTCAATATATAGTTAATATTTATTAACCGACTTCCAAAAAAGGAGGCGGTTCTCAATTCGACAGTATTTTTTTTTTTTTTTTTTATGTATGTTACATCAGAACTTTTGACAGGGTAGACCGATTTCGACAAATTTTGTTTTAATCGAAAGGTGGTGTATGCCAATTGGTCCCATTTAAATTTATTTGAGATCTAACAACTACTTTTCGAGTTGTATCTTATAATGCGTTTTTACTTGACGCTTTTTTCGTCGACCTACGTTGTATTATAGCGCATAACTTTCTACTGGACGTACCGATTTTGATAATTCTTTTTTTGTTGGAAAGGGGATATCCCTAGTTTGGTACCGTGATAAGGAAAACAGGATCTGATGATGGGATCCCAGAGAAATCGAGGGAAATTCTCGAAAATCCGTAATAACTTTTTACTGGGTGTACCGATTTTAATAATTTTTAAATTAAACGAAAGCTGATGCTTATCATGTGGTCACATATAAATTTTATCGAGATCTGATAACTACTTTTTGAGTAATCTTTGATAACGCGTAGTTGCTTGACTATTTTTTCGTCGATCTACGTTGTATTACTTGTCGATGTAATTGATGTCGGTTTTTTTTTCGTTTGCGAGCAAACACAATTATTTATTTATTTACATAAAAAGTCATGAATTGATTGTAATAAGCTTAGGAAGTGCATAACTGGAGATAAAAATGATATATTTTATTCCGACTTTACCAATGTATCGGAAGTTATACGGGCAAAATCGAGAGGCGTAGCTCGTATAGTATAGTATTTCGTATTATTATGTATTTATTTATTGTGCACTAAATATACAACTTGACTTACAAGTCAAGGTTGCTGGATAGCCCTCGGTACGTTCCCTATCTTTGTGATGTCGCTACCCTAATATGTCTTTAGTTTTTATATTGATTGGATTTTTGTTTCCTTTTTTTATGTTTCAGTTACATTTTTTGAGAATTAGATAATTTTGTGACTTTCGCTATGTGTGGGTTGTACCTTGTGACGAAATAAATATTTTAATTTAATTTCGTGACGAGTTCAAGTCTCCCAAACGTCGCTGCTATGATGTTTGTTCTTATAAGATGGACGTGTTGTAATTATTATTAAGCAAGTAGAATAGCTAAGTAAGGTGGTACCTCGAGGGATTAAGTCGCGCTTAACCTACTTAGAGAGTACAGTTAAACACGTTGTTATACAAATTACAACTTTAATTTAGTATAAAATTTTTCGAATTTACTTTGTTAAATAGGCTTTTTAACTGAATTCAGAAAAGGAGGATGTTACACAATTCGACCGTATATATATGTATGTTCGGGGATAACTTCGTTGTCTATGAACCGATTTTAATAATAATAATAATAATAATAATAATAATAACTTTATTTGCAAAACACACTGCTCCTAACATACACAATATATGCATATACATATAACATCAGAGGCAGGCATTACAGTCAAAGTCTTAGGTCTAATACATTATGTGAGTAATAAAAAAACAAAAAAAAAATAGAATAAAATAAAAAATAGACGATAAAAGAAGATAGTAGCGCGGCAACAGTGTGTCTCACAAAAAGGTGGGACCTCAGCTATTCTCAGGACTAAAAGCCCTGACACTGGTTTTCAGGACCACCATTCGTTTTCCCATTTTGGCGGCAATAGTAAAAAGGACAATTAAATAATAATAATGCGAAATTAAATTTAAACAAATATTAATTATTAATAATTATACTAATATATAATAAATACACTAAGGAAAACAATAAATTATAATATGTGACATATTAAAGACAAAATATGACCTACATGACAATACAGATATACATGAACACATACACACACACATACAATTATATAATACGATGACCCACAATAGTACTGAGCACTTGTGACCAAATCAACGAATGCTGCTAAGTTGATAATGAATATATATAATTTATCACGTTTGCCATGATCAGACTATAATTTTAAATATTTTGTTGCCCTAGAAGTAAGATTCTTTTATAGACTTTTTTAAAACTTGATTTGGTTGTTAAATTACGTAGCGGTGGTGGCAAGTTATTCCAACACTTAGTTGCAGCATATTTAAAGCTACCGCGAAAAGCGGCTGTACGGTGCATGGGCAAGCTCAGGGCATACTGAGATGACCTTGTGCAGTGCGCGGTGTTAACGTTGCGTCTCCACTCAAGTTTGTCAACCAGATACGTAGGTACGCCATGCTTAATGACTCCAAATAACATTGTGGCTAAGTGTAATCGCCTACGGTTCTCCATTTTCAAAATGGACGCCTGATTCAGGTAAGAAGTGACATGATCTCGCCGCGGTATGTAGAAGCAGTAGCGTGCACAGGCGTTTTGAACCCTTTGTATGGACTTTTTTGTTCTCTCTAGTAGTCGTGGCCCTATAACGACATCTATGTAGTTAAACTTAGAGAGTACTAGTGTCTCACATAGTGCTATGCGCAAATTTTCATCAAGAGAATCCCTGATGCGATATAAAACTTTAAGCCTATAAAAACAAGTTCGTACTATATTAGACACGTGCGATTCGAATCGCATATTCTCGTCCAACAATAGTCCAAGGTTCCGTACTTCACATACACCCTCAATCCTGCTACCGTTTATTTCGAGAGAAGGGGCTTTGCTCTTCACTAACTGCACTTGGTGACGGGTGCCAAGGACTATGTATTTTGTTTTATTTGGGTTCAAAACCAGCGCATTGGATTTCGACCAGTCAAAAATGCGTTCTAGGTCACTGTTAATTAATTCCAATGATTTTTCCAACTCATGTGGCTTGAACGATAGGTAGATTTGTATATCATCAGCATATATGTGATACCTACAGTTTCGTATAGATTTAATTACGTCTCCCGAATATATGCTGAACAATATGGGTCCAAGTATAGATCCCTGAGGAACTCCTCTAACAAGGGGGCTGTGCTGCGACCAAATGACATTCTCCCTCTCATTTCTAATTTCTACGATTTGATGTCTATCTTGTAAATAGCTTGCGAACCATGAGACAACGGCCTCCTCCAGTCCATAAAATCGTAGTTTTGCTAGAAGCAAGCCTATATTAATGGCATCAAAGGCGCGAGAAAAATCGAGAAAAGATTTGAATTATTCCTTTTTTATTCGAAGATTTTGATTATTCCTTTTTTATTGGAAAAAACTTGGGAGGCCTATGTTCAGCAGTGGACTGCAATAGGCGAAAGCTAGCTATGACCGTTGTATTTGAAAAGTTTTTCATTTATTTATTGATTAATAAAGTATAGAAAATTGGCTTGTATTTTGTTATTTAAAGAAAAAATCATAAGAATTTGATTAGTATTTTATACGAATGATTTAAAAATTTAATATTACAAAACTAGTTAACTAGGCGAACTACTTAACGTTACATCAACTATCTGCCAGTGAAAGTCCCATCAAAATCGGTCCAGCCGTTTCAGAGATCAGCCGAAACAAACAAACAAACAGACAGACAGACAGACAGACGAAAATTGTAAAAAATGTTTTTTTTTTGTATATTTACCGTGTATACCATCCATATGTATTTAGTAAAAAGCAGTTATTTTAATATTACAAACAGACAGTCCAATTTTATTTATTTGTGTACATAAATATGTCACTTTTTTAATTTCCTTAAGTACAAATCTTAGCTTAACAATAATTGCACGCAAAAAAGAGATTTGTTTAATTTGGCGCACTCAGAAATAACGGGTGTACATACATTTTTGCAATTATTTTTAATTTCTATACATAAATGAACAAAATTGTATTATTTGTGTTTAGAGATAATACATATAATTAAATAAATATTTTGTACTGTCTATCGTTGTAGATGAGTGTACAATATTAAAGTTTCAACGAAGTGTAATAGGGCGCGAGTTTCGTCGCAGGCGATGAAGGGTTTATTAGGACAGGGTTAAAGTACCCTTTACACATTGGACTCAGTGTATTACGTATACCTGTGGGTACGCCCAAGGCCTGATTGATAGTGAATATATGAAGCGAAGTTACTAACTAGTATGGTTAATTAGTTATTATTTTAAAGAGAAATTAATTATTGATAAAGTTTTTATTTTTATTTTTTTATTTATTTATTACTTCTTGCATAAATATAATCAAACACTTTTACCTAGTAAAAAAAGAAAAGAAAAAGTAGATAAATATAAATAGAATTATAAATACATAAAAGCACATATACATACACATACTGAAGAATAAGATAAACATACAAAATCATGAGAATAAATAAATTTACGTAAAACATACGTAAGAACTATGAAGGTCACAATAAGATTTTTTTTTTTTGAATTAAGAAACGAAAACGGAAGATTTTTTTTCACATACAATTTTTTTGAATTAAAACTTCTTTACGCACGCTTGACTTGGGGAGTAAGCTGGTGAATGCGTGACGAGTGTTACGAAAAGTGTGATAGGGCGAAGCGAACGGAAGTTGAGAGGTAGATGCAAGTTAGATGGAGCTAAAGAAGTTTTACTTCAATCGTGGGGTCTAAAAGACACCCATTTTTTTAAACACTAAGTAAAATTTTTATTGTTTAACAAAATTATGTAACTTAATTTTTTTAAATATGTGTAGGTATGACTGTGTATATTTTAGGTCACGTAATATTGTCAAAGTAATTTATGTTTTCATCTATCGAGTCCTACATTTCTATGATAATAGAGATAAAGCAAATAGATCACTTGGCATTAGTTCGTGTCAACGAGAAAATAATTAAACACTAAATAGAACAAAGCTATTTCAACAATCTCTTTATGCAATTACTTTGTTGACATCATGACATACATATTAAATTTGTATCTGATAATGATGTATGTTCTCATGCAAAAAAGTGCTTGCATACAAAGTATACATGTCAGAAGTGAAATTTCTTTGGCAAACTAATTTTTAAGTCTCGTTTATATCACCTTTATATTATATAATTAGTTAATTTTAATTAGTTAAATATATGCTAAGCTTGATTTTATAGAAAAAAATATACATTTTTTTATTATTAACTTTTTATTGATAACACCTTTATTTTATTTAGAATGACTTATAAAAAATATATAATAATTATCGAATGATATAATGATAATAGCAAACTGCAATAATAATAACAGTCATCACGTACATTAGACGCAAAATATTACGCTTTTGTTAACGTTACGGACGTTTTTACCGGCTAGGGTACCCCTCCCCATAAGGAACTTCGTTCCAAAATATTTTAATAAAGCACTCGTGAGGTGGTAAATATAATATAAATTAATATTATGTCGAAGTATAGGCGCGCGGCATGTCGCAGCCCGCTCGGCGCCAAACGCGTTATTAAATTTCAAATGCAATAATCGCAGTCATACACTGTGGAATGTTGCAGGAACGTATTTTTCTTTTAGATCTTTATAAAGTCTATTTAGAATTCTTTATATTATATTTATCTTTAAATGTTTCGTGATAGTATAAGGAATTTTACGTTGAGTTTTGTTTTTTATTTATTTCAGTCGATAATTTAAAAAAAAATAACTATTAATGCCAATAAATGTCAATAATTTATTTATCAAATATTCGAGAAAGTTGCCGACTTGTTCGCGCCAGTTAAATTTAATTAAATTGTCAACCTAACAACGATCTATTTATTCCTAAAAGTAGTGTATAGAAATAGTAGAAAACGTTAATGATTAAGGCTTTCGGTAACCATTATTGAGGCTTATTAAAATTGAAACTCTTAAAGGAATGAGAAAAATTTAACATTTTTTTTTCTTTTTGAGCTTGACTTCGAATAATAATATATAAACACATTATTTTTATTACTTTTATATTCCATAAAAGATATATTTACAAGAAAAGCAGTAGTGGTGTATGATTTTAATTGTTTTTATTAATGTCGCTTATGTTTTATTGTAAATATATATTTTTGATCGTTTTCTCATAACATATTTGTATATAATTACAATACCTTAAATGTACTAAAATTAATAGTCTTTAAAATTAAACGAAGATTGCAATCTCGACCGCACTGATAAATTTCTTTTGTGTGTTCTCTGTTTTACCTGACATTTGAAAAAATTATATGTACATACTCTTCTGGCACCATTACAACTTACTAATTGTATTTGACGATTTTTAATTTAACGCAAATTGTACTCTGATCGCACCAATCAATATCTCTTATATATTCTTAATTTATATACGCTCTTCTGACACCTTTAAAACTAATGAAATGAAGGGTTATCGATGTTTTTTTTTTGCTGTCGGATAGGCCATGGTCATCGGTAAAATTGGAATCTATTTTTTTATGGACGTGGGGTCGCTCGATACGCCCTTGGTTGTCTATTGACCCATATTGTTGTACTACATTCACCTTTTATCTGATAAGACGATATTTGTTGTAATTAAATAGTGAATAGTAATGTTTTCACTGTATTTATGATAATAAACTACGCTTTAGTTTGCTAACCGACTTCCGAAAAAGGAGGAGGCTCTTAATTCGATTGTATATATTTTTTGGATATTACCTCAGAACATTTGACTGGTTGGACCGATTTTTATGGTTTTTTTTTTTAATAATCAAAATGAGCTGCGTGTCATCGACTTACGTTGTATTATACTAAGTAACTTTTCACTGGGTATACTGATTTTGATGATTCTTGATTTAATCCAAAGCTGATGCTTGTTTTGTGGTCTTGATTGTTTGTCTTTGATTGAGATCTTATGATCTTTGATACCGCGCATTTAATTGGCCTTTTTTCCTTTGCGAGCAAACATAATTATTATGTTATATAATAAAACTATATAAAAATTAAAACGCTTAAAAAATCACTTACACTAACTGTTATATAGCTTACACTATTTGACTTTTCACACATATACAAATATCTTATAGCTAATACAAAATGTATGCTTAAATTACTGTTTAATGTAAATCTTTTAGTTTTGTGCAATATTTTTTATCTATCTATATTTCTATCTATTTAACAATGAAATATATTTCGCGTGTAATTTATGCAGTATAAAACAGTTTAACGAAAAATGTAACTAAACATTCATATATATATTTAATTTTTCAATTCTTAGTATATAAATAATTTTCTAGCATCTTGGAAAACGTATATTATGGTAATAATATTTCTACGATTCGAAATGTCGGTACGTATTGGTTACAAATAATAAAATCACTTTACCCCGGTGCTGAAAAGCGATTTACAAAATGTTACCCGAGAAATAAATTCGATCTGCTCTCGATGGCGGCGTGTTGGAATTGCATGAAATACCGATACCCGATACCGAATTACGATTTGTGTAACTAAATATAACAACATAATATTTGTATATTTTAGATGATATTATACGATGAAAAAAATGTTATTTTATTGTATAGTATGTAAATATGTTTTTGTTCCACTCATTTATATTATCTTTACATTCGATCTTAACTATAAAATAACTTGGAATATAAATCAGATTAACTTGTTACTAATAATTTGTTTTTTTACAGGCTTTCAAGCTGTTCAAACGGAATAATAACAAGAAGGCGACTCGAAATCGCGTGTCGCCAGCACTGGTCCGCTCTCCATCGTTTAGCGGTACAGTGGACGCGCGGCCCGAGATAGACCTCCAACGCTTCTGCCCGTGTAGGACTTCCCTCCCACCCCTGAACATCTCGAACGAGTCGTACGAGAACTCCTACTACAGCAGTTACAACAGCTACGACTCGCACAACGATAGTCTACGGAGCTACAACGAGTCGTGCGTGAGTTCGGCTCGCTCAGACTCTGCGTACGATTCGACTCGTAGCAGTCCCGCCCAGACCAGACCGGTCTGCTACGCGACCGTTACGTACTTCAACGTGAATGACAGCGAAGACAGTAGCAGCATTCACACCGAATATACGCTACTCGACTACGACCCGGATGCGAATGAAGACGAGAAAGCTCAGAACATGATCAATGAGAGTCTGGAGCTCGTTAGTACGTTATGAATCGCTTTAGTTGCGATTATTAGGATTCCTTAATTATTAGTAAGTTAGGATATAATGAAGGATTTCTTAAATTCTACTAATTTCGTGTTTTAAATTGCGTTCGGTCACTATTAAGAAAAATGTCAGTTATAGTAATTGTGCAGGAGTTAATTGTAATTAATAAGTGGAGTTTAAAATTCCCGTCGTATGCAAAGTCGTTATTTTAAATCGAACTATTGTTCTATTTCTATGATGTTTTTAATTTTTTCTTAATAATTTTATGATAAATATTTATTTCGTTCCCGACTTTCATTCTGACATTGATGCTAATATCTTAATCTACTGGTGTTGTAAATTAATTTTTGTCTGAATAATATTTATTTTGATAATAATCTCGTAATATGATTATATCAAGGTAATTTTGATAAACAACCAGCAAACAGCTCGATGGTATGTAAACTATGTTCACTGACTTTTGATTACTTTACGAATTGAATATCGCGTAATAAATCTTGTAGGAATCACAAATTTATTGGATTTCGGAAGATTAGAGCACTGACTTAATTTATATTTTTGATATAACTGGAATATAGGGACTCCTTTTAATAATATTTTTTAGTTATAATGTATATGTATATATACTTAAGTTTTTTTTAGTTTAATGTAATTTATCTTATTCTTATTATTATTTTTAAAAATGTAATTTAATAGATTTGATGTAATACAATAATCGCGTGAGTCGTTAATATATCTTAAATTACAATTCTCCCTTTTGGATATGGTAAATATATCACTTCATATTAAAATAATATTTTATCAAAATACAATTGTGACCTTTAATCGTATACAAATAACATAATACATTTTTTAATAAAATTAATTGAAATGAGAATAATGTAAAGTCATTATGGAAAAAAAGGTTCGTAATGTTATAGATCTTCTGGGGAGGGTTCGGGGTAGGAAAGGCAATGCGCTTGCGATGCCTCTGGTGTTTCAGGCGTCTATAGGTTACAGTAATCGCTTACCATCAGGTGAGCCGTACGCTTGTTTGCCAACTTAGTTGGTATACAACAACAGCTGAAGCAAATCTTTCTAAAATAATTTTGTGTTGAAAAAAAAAACGTAATTATCATCTTAACAATATTATAAATGAATTTTTTTAATTGTATATTTGTAAACCTTTTTTTATATCATAACAAAAATCGACCGTTCCAGCGGGGATCGAACCTGCATCCCCGACTGACCGTGTCGGTGCTCTAGCCAATTAAGCTATGGAACGATGTACCCGCTAGATCGAAATTTTTGATATGATGATTGTATATTAATTGTAGTATTTCACGCAATAATTACAAAAACCGATTATGATAAAACTTGGTACGTTAAGGTGGAGATTATTATCCCAACGTTCCCACGGGATTGGAAGTTACGCGGCTAAGACCACGAGGCGTAGCTAATAATTTATAATTTGTGATTTTTTTTATGTAACTTAAAATTAAAATAATTTTACTTATAACTAGTTGTAGCTGTTACCAAAGTAATTGTGATACTGTATAGACATAATAAATATATTGCGTTGATCTCAATTAAATTTTATATAGGTAATAGATTTTAATTGACACACTTGTAATTTATAATTGTAAATAAATACTAATATATCGAACATTTACTTTTATTTATGTAATCTTATATATAAATAAAAATCTTAATATATTCTTACACATTCATCCTTTAATATCTCAAGGTTGGACATAGGCCTCTTTCTCCATCTAGGAAAATGATTGGACCTTAATCCACCACGCTGCGCCAATGCGGGTTGGCGGATATGTTCCCTACTATGAGTATCAATCGCTATCAGGTATTTAGGATAACCGAGAACCACAAGGACAGACATCCAAACTGGAAAGAAATAATAATATATAACAAGCAATAAAAAATTAAATTAAATAGGTACCTAATTAGATCAATTTCTACCATATCAAATTAAAATTAAATAAGGTAATTGAATTACTCAATTAGTATATAAAAATCTGTATTTACATCAAGTGAAATCCACTACAACATCAAAAAGTGTATTTGAATTTGAATGGATGAATAAAAAACTGTTTCATTAATTATTTAAAATTTAAACAAGATATGTAAATGTGAGAGTGAATTAACCTCCGTGTACTCGCGCAGACAATCATTACACACATACTCGCGCGCGGTGCCTAAGACCGAGATTTAATATCGTCTATGTTATTGTTATATTATACTTTTTAAGTGATTTGGGATTGATTTTAAAGAACAGGGTGTAGTTTATTGAAATCAAAAGAATACTGGAACTTTAATTTTATTTGCTAGAAACAGTCTTTTAAAGCAGTCACTTAAAAATCAACGTATTTATACCTACGTATTCTAATTTAAAAAATAAGTCCGAAATCTAATTGACTAAAGAATAAAAAGAAAAGGTAAGAAGAAGAAGGTAAGAAAGGTAAGACGAAAGAAAGGTAAGAAAAGGTATAAAAAGAAGTATTATTCGGGTATAATTTATCATTACACTATATAAAAAAGTCTCGCTTCACGCTGTCTGTATGCTTAGATCTTTAAAGCCATTCAACGGATTTTGATGCGGTTTTCTTTAGTAAAGAGTGATTCCAGAGGAAGGTTTATATGTATAGTATATGCATAATATAGTAAGAGAAACAGTATAGTTTTAGATGTTTCTAATGGGATGTCGTAAATAAACACATTTTTTTTGCACTTACATTTTAAATGTTTTGTTTATATTTTATATTTAGTATCAGTATTGCACCCGTGCGAAGCCGGGGCAGGTCGATAGTTATTAATCAATCTTATATGAATATGGATAGTTGTGAATAAAATAAAAGAATTACGATAATATTGTAAAGTAATTTTTGATTTTTATCAATAAAAAAAAAACATAATAATTTTTTTTAGCCTAATATTTTTTTTTCTTTACCTCGTCTAGAACGTATTTATGTAATAAGGAACTTCCTTCCTATCTGTTGTCCCACGACACCACACGTTTTTATTTTATTCTTTTTAATTTTATTTTATACAAAACCTTGTCCTGAAAATAATGACCAAAATTATAGGAATATCGAATTTAATGAAGTTGTTTGGAAGATATGGTATATATAGAGAGAAGGATTTATATAAATTTTAATACAAACAGAATGGAGATAAAAAGGAGATTTTTTTTTTCTGAAAGCAACGAATATTTAATCTAAACTTATAAAAAAATAAATAAAAATGCATCATTTTACCATAATAAATTTGAAATATAAGTAGCCTTTTATATATTAACCATTATGTTTGAGTCGCCATTTTAACCATCTTTTTATGTTTTTAACCGACTTCAAAACAAGGAGGAGGTTACTCAATTCGACGTGTATATATATATGTATATTTTAATGTATGTTCGGGGAAAACTTCGTCGTTTATGAACCGATTCTGATAATTCTTTTTTTAGAGATATCCCAGGCGTGGTACCATGATAAGGAAACCAGGATCTGATGATGGAATCCCAGAGAAATCGAGGGAAACCCTCGAAAAGCGTAGGGACGACTAGTGCGTTTTTAATTTTTTCTATTATTCTACTATTTACTATTCTACTTACGTGTATTACTTGTCAATGTAATTGAAGTCGGTTTTTTTCGTTTGCGAACAAACACAATTATATGAGTTGTCAAACGTTTTCACACAAGCTATGTATAGAACTTGTATAGTAGTAACTCGTAATCCCTTTTAATATTTCCGCTGTTAACACTAAAACAGGTTTTACAACAATTTAGTCATAAACACAGTATACCGTTATTCATTCAAATAGAAAAAAAAACATAATTTAGATTTTTTTTTGGTTATTGTTTTGTAAGTTTTTTTACAAATATTATAATTGCGTTTATGCTTTACTTATCCTTAATAATAGTTTTCTATTCGTTTTACTCTCTCAAAATTTGCAATTTCTGATTTCAAAACTACATGGTTTTGAATTATTATAAAAAAATATAGAACAATAAATATTTTTCTTTCTTTCTTTCAAAAATTCCATTATATATGTTTAGATTACGTCATGGTTGTAGCATAATTATTCCAAATTAAAAACTTAAAATCTCCATTAAGATCCTATTATAATACGATTCGTTTTCACAACTAAAAATTATTGAACTCAAGAGCTTGTTTTTGTACGACATTGTATAATTGATTTGTTTCTATACTAAGGTTTTCCATTCAAATTCTGACTGATATTTCGATACTATTTATTTAGATTTAACCTGGTAAAATTTCTTGCTAAAAATTGTGCCACGCTACTGAAGTAAAACGTCTGCAAATGCGGGCTGCACTGTGTCTTAGATATACGAAACGTAACTGGCTATGAGAGAAAGATAGAAAGAAAATGTGTGCTCGCACCTATTTCTCTTGCTCCGCTCGTCTCGCCCGATCACACTTTTCGTAACACATTCAGCAGCTTACTCCCCAAGTAAAGCGTGCGTGAAGATTTGTAACTTTCTAATAAAATGTTCATAGGTCTTAAAAATACATTCGACATCCCCGTCATTACCAATTCGATCCCGCAAACCAGTTGTCGCGAACATCAATAGTCTTTTGTGACTGTTATTTTACAAACACTGAAACAAGTTTTTCAGGTTTACTTTGTGTTCGAAAATAATCGTCATAACAGCACATTGTCTGCGAACAATTCATACGCACGCAGATTTTGCTTAAGTACGTCTAATGAGAGCAAAGTGATTATGCTTTTTAGTTACAAAAAGAATAATTCCCCATTCGTACTTAAAATACAAGGAAATACAATTATTGGTGTTTGTTACTGGTTGTATAATATAAATTTTAGATAATGATTTTCATTTTAAAAAGTTGATTCGTTAATAGGAAAAAGAAAAATTGAAAAATTCAATTTTAAGTTGATGAATATTTAAATAAAACGGTATAACACGTATAAACACAATATCAGAATATCGCTTTATTTGAGCGCAAATAAGTCGAAAATTTAATTGCCTCTAAAAATTTGCCGCCAACTGTTTCTCGCCGGAGGCTATACTCCCAAGGCTTTTGAGATATTAATTTTAGGAATTGGTAAATAATTCTCAGATCCCACGCACATATATAAACCGTTTATCAGATTTTAGATTTCAGAGCGACAAAATATGTTTTTATTAAATTGATTTAGCTTGTTCATGGGCAGCCTGGATGATATTACTTCATCTGCCCATACTCATATTACTATGAATGAAAATAAATTGTGTACGGCGATTATCATTTAATAAGGAGTGTGAATAAATCTATTTTGGTTTTCATTTTCTAAACGAGGTCGGGGGAAAAGAAAATGCTTGAAAATATGATGTTTCACGATTTGTTTGTGTTGCGTGAAATTATTTTTAGATTTATCAAAGGAGTCTTCAAATTGAATTATTATTTATTTTTATAAGTGTAAGGTAGTAAGTTTAATTTTATTGTGTAAAGGAGTCTATCGTTTCAGTTCTCGATGGTTATCACACGCTGGAATTGAGTTATGCATGGACTCCCGACGTTCATGGTTTTGGCTGCATGAAACCTGCCAGCTGCCCAGCGGTTGCCCGGCTTTAAGAGCCTTTTTATTTTATTTTGACCAGCCGTTGGCGCAGTTTAAAGTGACCGTACACAGCTTAGGACGTTATGGGTTCGATTTGCGACCAGAGTCTGGGTGTAAATATATTTATTACAAAACTATGTATCGATATTAGTTCGCTATAACCTAAAAAATAAGCAAGGCAATTTAGCCTACCACAGGAAAAGACGACCGTGTGTAGTACGTTTACAAAAACAGAACATATCCTAACCTGATTCTATGTGAGCAAAGAAAAGCGCTAAAAAGCGACGCCACGAGCTACATTATATACATTAATTGTACTCCTAGCGACGACGTAGAATGTATTATAAGGTACAGTGACACTTGTATGTTTTTGCGTTGTTTTACGTCGCGTTGACGTACTTATTTGTTGTTCATGAATAAGTCGCTGTCTCGCTGTCGTACACGCAATTTTTGACTAGTCCGTCGACGCAGTTTGTAGTGACCCTGGTTACTACTCCGCGGGCTGCGAGTTCGATTCCCGCCTAAGTCTGGGTTTAATATTTGTATTGATCCTATCACAGTCAACTGCTCGACATAGGCCTCCACAAGTTTGCGCCAATAATGGCGTGTGTGCAAACTCATGTGTGTTGCCCATAGTCACCACGCTGGGCAGGCGGGTTGGTGACCGCAGAGCTGGCTTTGTCGCACCGAAGGCGCTGCTAACCGTCTTCGGTCTGTGTATTTCAAAGCCAGCAGTTAGATATCCATCTATCCCGCCATCGGTCGGCTTTTCGAGTTCCAAGGTGGAAGTTCCCTTAATCGCATCTTACGACAGCTACGGGAAGAGAGTGGGTAGCTATATTCTTCATTGCTGTAGCCACACAGCAATTTTTATATATTATAATTATAATATTTGTTTAATTACGCATAAAAAATAATTAAATCAATACAAGAAACATTACACACACTACCATGTATTTGACACACACACCCATATATACTCTTTTGTTTATTGTTATAAAAGCAACAACACATCTTTGACAACAGAAGCTAAATAATGTTCGAACTTATAATTTAAAATTAATTATAGTCGAGTTTCGACGACTGGGCGACCACTAGTTCTTATTTATTATGCATAATAAAACATATAAATACAAATTAATTGCGATGTACTAAAGCAATATTGTCGGAATTAGCATATTCATTAGTTGTTTCATTATTAATAATTCAAAAGTTCAATAAACGCAAGTGTGTTAGTTATAGTCACGTTTAAGCCGTGTTTTTATAATATGGGACGAGTATTTTAAACATATTTAATCAGAAATACTCTCCATAAAAAGGCAAACCAAAAACAAATTGAAATAAGACATATTGTGCTGTGCTGTGTGGCTACGGCACTAAAGAATTTAGCCACCCCCTCTCTTCCCGTGGGTGTCGTAAGAAGGGATAACAATTCCACAACCACCATGGAACTTAAGAAGCCGACCGATGGCGGGATAACCATCCAACTGCTGGCTTTGAAATACACAGGCCGAAGACGGGCAGCAGCGTCTTCGGCGCGACAAAGCCAGTACTGCGGTCACCGACCCGCCTGCCCAGCGTGGTGACTATGTGCAAAACACATGAGTTCACGTTATTTTTGGCGTAAACTTGTGGAGGCCTATGTCCAGCAGTGGACTGTATAGGCTGTAATGATGATGATGATATTGTAATAATTTTAAACAAATCTTCAGGACAAGACAGATGCATAGAGTACATTCCTTGCTGTAAATCTCGTGTATAAAATCGAAAATATTGCTCCCAAATATTAAGTAGTAAGTAACTCTTGGATGCTCTGTGTTGCCAGTAGGAGAAAAGATCTACAATACGCTTGTGATGTGTATGCAGTTGCAGGCGTCCATAGTCTACGGTAAACTTTTTTATTTTTTTTAATAACTCAGTTGGCAAACAAGCGTATTGCTTACCTGAGGGTAACAGTTAAATTAATGTTTAACATATATGCTTATTTGCAACCTTTGTAGTTTAAAAAATACATATTTTCTTTATCATCTTTTAACCTACTGCTAAATGTTGTAACTGAAATTATGTCTTTTCATAATAACTATAACAAAAAAAATATTCATTCTTTTGACATTATTTATTTACAAAGTTACAGACAGGTAATTAAAATAATCATACTATTATTTATTTAATCAAGATAATATTCATTACTGTGATTATAGCCCGCATGAATAATCAAAAGTTTGTTTGCTAGTGTGCGTGCTTACGTCACGCATTGTTTGTGTGTTTACGTGTGTAGGGCGGCATTGTAGTCGTGGTGTCTCGATAGGCCTTATAATCGTATTAATTGGAAATCAGAATTATTTATAGCCTCATATCTACATTAATTTAAACTATGTTAATATGAAACAATGTTTGTTTTTTTTTATAGAGCTGAATCGATTTTATTGAGGTGTATTTTAGGGTTAAGTTGACGTATTCGTAAGACAATATTTAATTTTTAAGTCAACGATTAATTGGGGATTATTTAAGATGATTCTTCAAAAAGTCAAGTTTTCAGTAACATTCCCACTGAGACGTCCTAGGGATGATCAGTGCTGTTGTGGTGTGCTTACATGTTACGATAACTAGCTAGCTAGGGATGGAAGAGAATCGATTTTCAATTCCGATTCTAATTTTTTTATTTCTTATAATCCGACAATCGGCTGTAAAATCACGTTTGAAATTGACTAGTAAACATTATTTATTTATTTATATTATTGTACACCACAAATACATTACACAAAGCTTAAAGATACATATTATGAACTACAATGGGTGTACTTAGACTAAATATCGAATATCTAAGCAGATTACACCTTTAGGCAACAGTTGAACCTAAAACTACTAACGCGATTGCGTGGGAGCTCTAATATTATTATTTGCTTATTTTACGCTTCGTGTTGTTAAAATTAACACTACTGTTTCGAACTATTATAATCTGTATAAATTATAAATGAAAGTTTATCAGTATTTCCCTTACACAATCGTAAACTATGCATTTGGTCATGTCATGATCTTCAGCAAAGTGTTGTGAATGAGCCCACAAAGGTTTTGTGAGTTGGCACGACCAAAGAAATCTTATCACGCGCGCTGGGTACAGTCAATACAACAATATAAAATAATATACATCATCGCACAAACGGAAAAAACATGCTATTAAATGCATTCAGCCTGTAACATCCCACTGCTGGGCATAGGCCTCTTTCTCCACGTACGAGATAGATTGGAGCTTAATCCACCACGCTGCTCCACTGCGTGTTGGCGAACATGTGTTCTGCTATGAGTAACGATCGCTATCAGGTGTTTATGATAACAATCGCGCGGGACCGACGACTTAACGTGCTCTCCGTGGCACGGAGGGGAGACCCAGAACAGAAATCCAACATGGAATGAAATATTTGTAGAAATAGAAATATCCATCCCGAGCGGGAACCGAAGCCCCAAACCGTCGGTGTTTTAGGCAACTGCTTGCACCACTACACCAGAAAGAATATTAGACATAAAGATATACTATTAAGAAAAAGATGATGTTAAATGTATTAAGTAAATAGTAGTTAATATAGTAAGTAAGCTTTTTAAGATTGAACATTATTGTTTTTTAATATTATTATTTTGTCCAATACCTAAGTTTCTGTCGATGCAAAGTATAAACGTATACAAGTACTTTACTTGGACTTTTGTACAATTCGACTAAAGATCCATCTTTGTCAGTTCGACGTAAAGCTGTTTACGACTAACAGGGAATGCAAGAAAGATTGCAGTTATTTTCTTTAAACCATTTCAGTAAAGTGTCACTGTGTCAGTTAAGTTGAACTGAAAATGTGACTTTATATAATTAAACATAGTTTTGAAAAGATTTATATTATTTTTCAAACAATGATTTTATGTTAAGTTTTGAAACTATAATAATTAAATTAATTTGTCAGTTGAGTGTTTTATCGCTCAAATATTAAGAGAAAGAATTGTCATCCAATAACAATTTAAAGATTTTTAGTGCACATAACTCAATGCAAGATCAGTTTTGCAAGTAGATTTGTATGAGGTTGGCAATTGTAACTGTTTTTTGGCGAGGAAGCCAGAATGCTGTATAAAATTGTGAAAGTAGCTGTTAAGCGTAGATAGTATTGAACATTTTTGTAAGACCTATGAGGGTGGCATCGCCAGACTGACGAAACCCTCCATAAATAATAAAGATTAAAAAAAAAACTCAATGCATGTAAACTTTTTTAAAGTTCGATTTTGTATAAAAATGACTTAAAACGTAACATGTATTTACCGATTCGACTTCATTAAAAGCTCACAATCGTTACGGAAGGAACCAGAAGTAACCACACACTTAGACATACCAATACACGACACACGGCACGCACACGATCACACAAAAAAACACAAAGTTTTTGCACCCCGGTCTTCCTACGGAAGTAATGTACGAGCGAGATGGCATATTGGGCTATTATGCAGGAGCGAGTGAGACAGAAATCGTGGGAATGACTAGGGTAGCGATATCCCATACAATCATTGAAGTGGTACGTTTTAGAATAATATTAGAGACATCTGTCGGGTCAGTTATGTCCTACACCTGTGTTGCTAATTTATTGTGTGGAGGGTGGCCACTTGTTTTGCGTGATGCTATGTGACTGTACTTTTAATTATTTCAACGTGTTCCACTTTGAAATTATTTATTTATTTCTATTTGCATGTATACATTGTGTAAGTTCATTACGATAATTTAAGTTTTTTGTGTGAAATACTGTAGAAAATTGTTTATGAATGAAGTATATTTGAAAAGGTTATCCTTTCGGAAATATTAGATCTTATTTCTATATGGCAATTAAGATTTTTTAAAAGACAAGTACAATAAAAAAATACAAATAATTGATTTCATCTTATATGAATATCTAAGTTATTTTGTAGAAATACTTAAGCATAAACAACATGGGGTTACCAAATAAAATTATCAAATAAATATAAAAAAAAATAATTTATTTTCTCTCTCTCTAATCGTCGTAAGCGATTACACAAATATGTACAAAAATATACAAACGTATCGTATGGATACCGATTCAAAATTTACAAAGACACACGGAAAGTATACAAATTCACAACCTGTGCATCACAATTTAATTTATAAGGTGACAATGAAATTATATGGACACATTTATTGGTATGTGTGTAATAAATAATTAATAATATTAGAGTTTACTCCTTATCGATTTTCATATAAGGCCCCCACTATGAAAAAATTATGAGGGAGTAAAATCGTTTTTTTTTTTTTTTTTTAAGTAAAATCTACTGAACGAATGACCTCGTTACGTGTTTGTGCGTTTTTGGCTGCCATCTACGGGAACATTATTGGGTTCCGATAGATGGCGTAATTGTATTCGTTTATTTACCATTTGATATGGTATTAATCTTTTTCTTAGACTAGTAAGCATTTTTGTGCCTATTTAGACAGTCGATCTGAAGGAGTAAACTCCAGTCGTGCGTCGGAGCTGACACACCCTTTTTTTCAGGATGTTTACTATGACCATTGTTGATTATTTGTATAAAATTCTTTTAAACTTACTTTGGCGAACTTTTGATACAGTTATGATGCCGCTGTCTTTCTATTTATCAAAGAGTTTTATCTTTAAGCGTAATAGGTAGACATTTGACATTTGTCAGTATATGTATGTACATTAAATACAGTACAATTGTGAAAGCCTTTCTGAGCTAAATTAATTGCAATTGAAACATTTTTTTATGCTTGCAATGTTAAAATCATGTTTCATTTATTGGATTGCTTGCAATGTTAAAATCATGTTTTATTTATTTATTTATTTTTTTGGTTAGATTTGTTACCTCCAGCACGTTGGGATTCTATCTATATATTGATTGAGATATCGAAATGAAATTTAGTCATTTTTCATCGTGTAACATTATTACAGACGCCATCTTAAGCTAAGTGCCTCTAAAATTACATAAATTTATCGTACATAAAGTCGTGATATGCTTTTGTCCTTGTCATTCTTATACACATCCATAGAGCGAGAAAGTGACGGTATATATTCATCAAATATAACATTAAAGCTTGGTTTTTGGTCCCAGTATTCATCTAAACTAATAAACTTAGCAATATACTATATATGTATCACACAACTTATAAAATATCATTTATTCTATAAACAGTCTTAAACAAAATTGATTTCTTCATATTAAACTCTGAGATCAACAACAATGTACAAATGTTTTTTAGATAGAAATGTTAAATATGTATATAAAGGCTATTCTTTTATTTGTAAAAGGATCCTTATCTGATGTAAGCCATTCAAGTTATACAGAATCGACGTGTATTTATTACTTGCCTAATAGCAATATTTGTACGATAATTGTTGTCAAACTGTAATTTTAAAGCGATAGCTTAACGAGCGGTAGATTTGCAGCTAAGCAATTATTTAACTAATATATTAGAACTGATATAAAAAATTACACATGTTCAATGCTATCACAGTAAAAAAATCAAAATTCAACTATTTTTAAGTTAAAAACATATTTATCATTTCTATCGAAGTATATAATTTCATTAGCGATTTCTAATAAGCTAACTCTGCACCCCATGGCCTGTACGGTTTCGAACTGTTTTGAGAGTACTGGTGATGTGGCGGATGGTGGGGATAAGGTGTGGGGTAGTGGGGTGCTGGAGGAGCCGGGTGGGGACCAGGGGGCACTGAAGGACCAGGGGGAGCTGGAGGCGCTGGGGGGTAGTGGGGATAACCAGGAGGAGCAGACAGAGGGGCAGCGATCGCTGGAGGCGCTGAAATTGTCGTTGCTGTTGCTGAAGATGGAGGCTCCTGCCTTACCTCAGCATATCCATGTTGAGGTTGGGGCACACTTGGGTATTGAGGGTAGCCCCAATTACTAGACTTCGCGGCTAGTTCCCTCTGGGCCGCGAAGCATTGGAGGTGGCTCATGAGACGGAGACGGAGAGGATCTTGGATGTCCAGACCTTCGCAGCTGACTAGGTACCGAGCTACTTCAGCTGCGCATTCCCTGAAGCCGATGCTGTGGTAGTCCATTGCGTAGCGTTGCGGATCGTACGCGTACGTGTCTAGACCTGAAAACATAATTTTTATATTAAATTAATGTGTTTTTTGTACTTAAATAACAATTACACTTGAGTCCACTCGTGACTCCGTCGCGTGTGTGACAAAATGTATGTGTATGTATATGATAAATTCAAATTGAAAAATAATTCAAGATATCAATACGTATGAAAGAATTAAACAAGTAAAAACAAGTTTAAAGGTAAATTAAAAAAGTCCAAAGTATAATCATCACTACATATTAAAAAAATATAAATGTAATATATTTGTACACGCTAATCTCCTACATGAGGCCTATGCCCAGTAGTGGGATATAATAGGCTGAAGCGACACACAAATCTCAGAAAGCGCATATCCAATTTAGATGCGGTTTAATTAATATATTGTGGGAGGCTTCACTTAACATGTAATGTTTGTTACATGTGAATCGGTTTATAAATAAAAAAAATTATGAAAGTTATGTCAATTTAAAGAATCAGGTTGAACATGTAAATACCCAAACGACGGTGTCCATAATCCAAAATAAACCAAAAGATATATCCAAATAGTTGTGTTTGCTCGCAAATGAAAAAAAAAAACCGACTTCAATTACATCCACAAGTAATACAACGTAAGTAGACGAAAAAATTAACAAACGCACTAGTCGTCCCTACAATTTTCGAGGGTGTCCCTCGATTCTCAGAAACGGCTTATCCGATTTAGATGTGGTTTTTACTTAATATTTACTTTTTGATTCATGTCAATCGGTTCATAAATAAAAAGGTTATACCAATTTAAAAAATGCTGTCCAACGTCATTATTACACGCGAACAAAGTCGTGGGCACAGCTAGTCAAGAATAAATGTTTAATGTTGTCGCTGCCAGTCTGTCATGTTGTTCCTACAAGATGTTCTCGTGAATTTAAATCTTTTTTGAGCTGTACATCAAAATCAAATTAAGTATGTAAATATAAATAAACAAATATCTACACAATACACACACGGTCGTCTGTTCCTAAAGTAAGCGACTTAATGCTTGTGTTATAGGTAACAGCCGACTGGTATAGCTACATTTTTTTTTCGATAATCATTACAGCCTATACAGTCCACTGCTGGACATAGGCCTCCACAAGTTTACGCCAAAAATAACGTGAACTCATGTGTTTGGCCCATAGTCACCACGCTGGGCAGGCGGGTTGGTGACCGCAGTACTAGCTTTGTTGCACCAAAGACGCTGCTGCCCGTCTTCGGCCTGTGTATTTCAAAGCTAGCAGTTGGATGGTTATCCCGCCATCGGTCGGCTTCTTAAGTTCCAAGATGGTTGTGGAACCTTGTTATCCCTTAGTCGCCTCTTACGACACCCACGGGAAGAGAGGGGGTGGCTAAATTCTTTAGTGCCGTAGCCACATAGCACTTTCTTCTTTTTTTCGATAAACGTACTTATAAATAAAACAAATATAAAAATATAAATAAATATTTATATTACACTCAGACTCGGGGTGGGAATCGAAAACACAACCCTCGGAGCAGAAAGCAGGGTCACTACAAACTGCGCCAACGGGCTAGTCTAGTATGTGTGGGCTTGGCTAGTACGTGTATTAATGTGTGGCGTTCTGGTGTAATGGTGCGTATGTCGTGTCGGCGGTGCCTAAGCACCGACGGTCGCGGGTTCGAAGCCCGCTCGGAGAGGATATTTGTGTTTATACAAATATTTATTTCCGGCCTGGTTGTTTGTCCTTGTCGGTCTCCCTATCATGCCTTGGAGAGCACGTTAAGCAGTCGGTCCCTGTTGTTATTTCCGCCAACCTAGCAGTGGGATATAACAGACTGAAGCGATGCTGAAGCGTGGCGTTCGATTGATATTATTAAATTCATACAATGAGCGAAATCCTTTTTATCATTCAAATGAACATTTATAAAGCAAGCGACGCCAATTAACGTAAGACCAAATGCATCCGGTTTTTCTTTCAAATTGCAATGACAAAGTATTTACTATGCACCCCGCGCTGTGAAACTGCAAGGGTTGAAGACAAGACAAAATAACTAGTTCTTGCAGATGGGCGTAAGAATAAAAACTATTCTTTTAAAATCATGAAAACACGTCCTTTCATTCTACCCCAATTGCGTTAGACAGAGATGGGTGTATATATGTTAAATGTGTGAAAGAGATAGATGTATAACGGAGCTGTATCCGGCGTCCTTCCGTGGGGAAAAAAATTAATAACAAGATCCGCTATCCTCTTGAGCCAGAACCGAGGGGTTACGTCAGTGGGGCAATGGGACAAGAAATGCAACTGGTTGACACGTTTGCTAAAGTCAGAGTTATTTGAATTTATTGACGCTCGTTGCTTTTTGAATTTATTGAATGTAATATTTTAACCTTCTTTCTATTTATTAATAACAGTAATATAGTGATAGATTTATATACGCTATAATATAAGATTCGGATGGAGACGTCTCACGAGGGCCCTTTGTACCACTGGGGTACCATAGGACAGCAACAACATAATATTAAATATTCTTGGACTAACTAAATTTGTTTTGTTTCTTAGCACATCTAAGAGCAAAAGCTTTTTGCTCAAGTTTTGAATATATTTGTACGTCCAAATTTAGTATCTCATCAGCATTACTTTAATAATGTATTTGCGATAAATTGAATTGATCCAAATATATGTTCTCCCATACCACGCGACATAAAAAAAGCCTTCAAATATAAAATAAAAGATTAAATATTTTTTTCTTAAAGATCTGTCCATAGACAATACACCACATTTTTTTCTAAACAAAATTACTCAAAGACGTAGGAAGCTTCGGTTATCAGATTCACATTCTTCCTAAGCTTCCGTAGGGTCGTTTTTTCCTTTGTTTTTTTTTCGCTACAGGTGGACCATCTACCCTTTCGTTTGAGTGTTTTACTTCCGCGGTTTAAAAACGCGTGACAGGGTGATGTGAATTTGGATTAATTTATAAACGAAGTTAGGAAAAATGGAAGTTTTTACGATTATTATGGATTATTTATTTCAATTTTCTTTGTAAGTAGTGTCATACAAAATAAGAAATATGAGATGATGTGGCATGATTTAGCGGAGTTCTTAGCGTGAACGTGATTTGTCTTTTAACAACAAATGCAGAAAGAATACAAGTAACAAAAATACTAAAATTAAAATTTACATATTTTTATATAATTATAAAATTTGTTAACGTATGTTAAATAATATTATATAATTACTTAAATTGTACATAGTAATATATACAACGAAACAAAGTCAGGCTTAACGAGTAGTCAAGTAGTCAATCAAAGCGAGTAAACAGAGAGCTTAACATACATTTACGTGCTGAGGGTCCGTCCCTCCCGGGGGTGAGTGAGATACGGTCGCGGGTTCGGTTCCCACGCAGACCAAATTATAGATTATCTTTAGTTTCAGATTCATTGAATTCTGATTGAATAATGGCTGGTATTCATTTGTAAATTTTTCTATGTAATATTTCATTTCGACCAATAAAAAATTAGTCATATTTTATTTGTTATATAACGATCTTAACACCTATCTACATTTCTTTTTATACCTTAGATGATATATTTTTATTTGAATTATTACATACTTGATAAATAAAGTTTAGTTTTTATCTGTTGGATATTGTTATACGTCAGATAGTATAATTAGCAACTAGAGAAATTGGCTCTAAGGTCCTGAGATTATCACGCTCTAATCACATTACGAAGGATATGACAGAAGTAAATTCTGAAATGACTCCAATCATGGACAATAAAAAGACAAAGTTAAAAAGATTATTCATTTTAGGTTTAGACATTTTTAGACCCTCTTTCGCGTAAAACTTCATTAAATTCAGAAGTTAATTTAGGATTGTCAAAGGAAGTTCAGTCGAATTTATGATCGTATTCTTTCATATCAGATAAAACGTTTCGTAATCGAGTTAGATATTTAAAAGGTCAAGTTGAGTACTTTCTGCCATTTTAAAAGGCTAAGGGCCAGTTTCACCAAGTGTGGTTAACGCTAGTTAACGGATGACGATACAAATAGACTTTGACAGCGGCATAGGACTTTTTTCTCCTCAATCAATCAACTGCAATTTAAGATTAATATATTAAAATATAAATATCTCATTAGAATTCGACTGTAAAAAAGAATAATGAATCAAAAACTTTTTAGTGCCGGATACTGTCATCCATCAAATAGCGTTATCCACAACATTCTATATTGGACTATTTTGCATACTTAAAAGCAGAATTTTAGTAGTACTTAGAAATTAAAAATTGAATCTAAAAATGAATTAGAAACAACACGTTCATCTTGATCAGATTTTTTATTGTAAATAAAAATAGTTTGAATCTACGAAAAAGTTACTTCAGAATATCTAATATATAAAATTCTCGTGTCATGCTAGTATTAGTATGTAATATTGTTTATACGTTCACACTATTCTTTATTAAATTCAATTAAAATCGCTTTATTCTTGAAAATGGGTTAATAGTGTGAAAGAGACAAAAAACCAGATCACATATCTAAGCGGGCGACCGGCTACTTCCTGTTTGTTAACTTTTTCTAGCGCCAGGTGTCCGTCCTCTCTACCTGGACAAGCGATGGCCTTTTGATGGGTGTCCATTATTGTTGTGCGGTTTTGGATACTACACTAAACTTTTTTTTTGCTTTTCAAACGTCATATTTATAATAATATTATAATGAGTTATTGATGTTTTTGTAAATAGCTACTATTTTGTGACAACGGTCACCAACCAGCCTGCCCAGCGTGGTGACTATGGGCAACACACATGAGTTCACGTTTTTGGCGTAAACTTGTGGAGGCCTATGTCCAGCAGTGGACTGTATAGGCTGTAATGATGATGATGATGTAATTGTAAAACTTTACTAAGTAATTAAAACTGTCGTTTTTTATATAACTAGCAAGCGTCATTATACAACTAGCAAGCGTCAAACAAGCGTACGGCTCATCTGATGGTGGTACGTAATTACTGTAGCCTATAAGACACCTGTAACACCAGAAGCATCGTAAGCGCTTTGCCGACCCTACTCCCAAATCCCGCCCAGGAGCTCTGGTCACCTTACTCACCGCAGCAACACAACACTGGTCTCTAACTACATATATAGTATTTACCTAGTATTTGCAAATACGTCTGTAGCGTCATGGAGTATATTATTATAGAGTAATAAACGTCCAAACTCTAAAATTAGTAGAGTCAACAATCTTCTCTGACAAGTTAGATAAGTCCATTAAATTTATTATTTACCATTAAATGATCAGTTAAAATTAGAATAAATAAGTTCGTTAAAGCTGTCACGGTGTGCTAAGTTCCATAATGAAAGACTCCTTCCGGTGACTCCTAACCGCAAGGTTTAACCGCGAAAATGTTCATAAATAGCCCAAAGGTCACCGACAGCGGAAGGAAGACTGATTTTAAATTTTAAATGTGGAAATTATTTAATTTCTGAACAGTTATGTGGTTTTGTTTTTTTAATGGATGTTATTCTTATTATTATTAGTTATTTGACGGTTTATATCAAAAAGTTTTTATGGAAACCATGGTGACTGTATCAATTAATGCCTGCCAGACACGCTTGAATCTTGGTCTGTATGTATTTGAAATTTATTTGTCGATTAAGCGAAATCGATTTGGCATCTTAATACACCAATCTAATTTAAGAAAAAGTAGGCTTCAAATCACTTTTAATCCTAAACGTCGGGCATCTAAAAAACTTAATAAGCCGCGATACAATCCGAAAAGTTGTTTCATTATAATGAGTGAAATTCGCGTAAACATTAGACAACAATGGTTCGTATATAAAAAACTCGAAAGAAACCATTTAAAATGAAAAAAAAAAACCGAGTGTGCGACCAGACGACTGAAGTAAAATTTACGAAATGTAACTCTCTCATTCTATCTTCACTAACTTATATCTATCTCCCTCTCAACTGCCGTTCTCCCACCTCACACACTTTTCGTAACGCTCTCGTCACGCATTCACCAGCTTACTCCCCAAGTCAAACGTGCGTAAAGAAGTTTTACTTCAAAAAAAGTTAGCAAAAAGTGACTGACAGACATTGTCTATGCGTATACATTTGTATTATAGGCTTTATTTCTATCACTTTAAGGTATATTTATCACAGTATTGTACCTGTCCACAGACGCGTGGGAACTTTTGATAAGCTGATAACGACTGCGTGCGGTACGTTTTATTTTACTTTTTTACGATTAAAAAAAAGGTCAAGTGCGAGTCGGATTGGTAGAAATGTCGTCTTCTATGATCGAGCAGATAAAATCTAAAAAAAATAACTTCTTTTTGTGTTTTGTGCTTCAATTTTTTTTCTATAGTTTCACTAACTGACGCGGCGAACTTTGTATTTTTGTACATTTTTTTTGTCATATAAATATATTTTTTAACGAACACGACAAAATGTCTTAATGTGGCCGCAGTCGTTATGCGCGTATATACATTACCGAGATTAGTTTTTACTTAAATAGATTATATTTTATATATTAATACGTAAAGCAAAAACTTTGCACCCCTTTTTACAAACATTGCTCGAACGGAGCCGTATGAAATTTGGCACACTTATAGTTTATATAGAAAAGGAGTGCAAAGTGGTAATATTTTTCAAAAATTGTGCATAAAATAATAATTAAATCCATTAAAAACACTACACACATGTATTTCACACACACACTTACGCACATGTACTCTTTTGTTTATTATTATAGAAGTATAGTCTTTGACAACGTTCAAACTAAAAATATAAATTAATTGTGTGACCACTAGTTTTAATAAACGCCTCTATATGTATACTTATCGTAGGCAAGTACCTAGCACATTAAAAAACACATAAAAAGACAATAAAAATTTAAATGTACAAAGTAAAGTACTGAGGCTTCATAAATAAAGAAAAAAAAAAGTAAAGTACTAGTACCTAATTGGTTCCTGGTAAACCGTTTACTCAACCCTATTCGATGCATTATTTAATAAGTTCTTTATCAATAGTAATAAATAAATTATACAAGTAAGGGATTGGTGTAATTGTATTTTAATTAATTCATTCATACGACAGCGGTGAAGCGTAAAAAGTTATATTTGAACTTGTATGTATGAATGTTTGTCCATTTCTATTATTTTTGTAACTTACACGTGTATAATATATATATGTATATATATTTTTATGTATGGCTGGCCCGTTGACGCAATAGCCAGTGATCTTTTTTCGCTCTTGGACTCGATTGCGACCTGGGCGTTAGGTCTTGACGTAATATACATATATATATTATGTATCATAGACAAGATAACCGTAATATCACTAAGACCTATTAACAAAACACATTTTAAATATCCCGTTTTATATCTTTATAAACTATTTTATAAAAAAAAATCTTGCAATAAAGTGCATTTACAACAAAAGCGTATTCAACCTTTTTGACGAATTATACTTTTTATGCGGATTTAAAAACGGGATTTTATTTAATTCGACGGAAACGGAAATGATTCTCGTACAAATGACAGAATAAGAGGTTAACGGTACGTGCTAACGTATAGTAATAATTACTTGCTGTTACTTATGGTTAACTAAAATGGATGAATCTTAACTTTGATTTCTTTAACACAGGTGTTTCTAACGTCACAGGAGTTTACAACTCAAGGTATGTCCGTGGTATAAAAGAATATGGGAGTGAAATCGTGAAGGCCCAGAGCGTTGTTTTACTAAGCATTTTGCGAAAAAAAGATGTATTTTTTTTTAATAATATCGCGGTAATATTTTATTAAAATCTTGAAAGACTAGCTGTACCCTGCGGTTTCATCCACGTTAATTAGAGGAAAAACGTACTAAGATATGATATAGTCTGCTTTAGCCTTTAGTCGGTAAATGGGCTATACAACACAAAAAAAAAATTCAATACGATCTGGTAGTTCCTGAGATTAGCACGTTTAAACAAACAAACTTATCAGTTTTATATTATTAGTTCAGATTTAAATCATTTCTATTTTATAACAAATATAAGCTCCTTGTTTGCTGTATGACCTAATATATCACAAACGTGGAACACTGCTCTAAATCGGCGTCTTGTATAGTAAAGATATATGACATCAGAAATAGTGATAGCAACATTCATATTTTGCATATAATATCCTTCACAATCAAATCACAGAGACCTGTTGTAACAACTGCGCTAAATTGCCCTCAGTAACTAGTATTAGGTATCAAATCCCGAAACTTACCTTTAGCATGCAACATCTTCAAATGATCGACAGTCAACTGTAATATTTCAGCCTTTTCAAGTTTAGCGCTGCCCTGTTTCTCGCAGGCCGCCGGTACAAGGCGCTTCAGTTCCGTCAGGGATGTGTTGATCCTGTCTCTGCGTTTCTTCTCTATGACGCCCCGGCGACGCTTCCGTGTCATTAATTGACAGGAATCGCCGCCTGGTGATCTGGTAGGTTGAAAATGATGTTATATTTATTAAAGAAATATGCGTATTAATATTGGAAATTTTCGATTTGTGAATGAATGTTATTGATTAAATTTTTACAGTCACTTTAATGGAATGTTATAAGACAGAAATATTGATAAGAATACAAAATACTACATTCGAGGAAAAAAAATGAAAAAAAGAGATACGAAGTGTTTGTTAACATCTTTTTTGGTCAAGATTGTTTTTTTTTTATCGAACTGTAGAAAATAGTTCATAGTCAAATGTAAAAACATCGAAAAAACAATGTCAAATAACAATATCGTACGACTAAAAACAATGTCATCATCATTACAGCCTATACAGTCCACTGCTGGACATAGGCCTCCACAAGTTTACGCCAAAAATAACGTGAACTCATGTGTTTTGCCCATAGTCACCACGCTGGGCGGGCGGGTTGGTGACCGCAGTACTGGCTTTGTCGCACCGAAGACGCCGCTGCCCGTCTTCGGCCTGTGTATTTAAAACAAACAATGTACTAGTGCACAAAGTTTGATTATATATTTGAATCATACTTACTGATCTTTAATTGTTTTTACCGTTTTAAAACCAAACATTTTGCTTCTAGAAAGATACACTAAGAAAATTGTATTCGAAACAACAATTTTTAATGGCACGATTTTAGTATGTATTATAAAACTTATTAAAGCTAAAGTAAAAAGTTATACAGCCAAAGTAAAAAAAGTTTTGTGCTATTAATAAAAAAATCTGTTGGTAAATTTATTCATTGAATACACTTATTATTATTACTATATATTTTGATTAATTAGCAATATATTCGTATTCTAAGAAGGTTTTATAAAAAAATATTGATGTATCGTAAATTGAACAATCAAAACAAAGGGACGTGAACTTTTAACGATTAAACTTGGTTCACGTTCCAGTAATTCAATGTTTCCTTCTGAATGAATATCTTGTTTTATGTCATTTTGGATACGTATATATATGATAGATACAAAAATATATATTAATGAAACTTTTTTACGAACTAACAGACATTTAAAATATATTAAGGCTCGTGATACAGAGATATCTATCTCTTTATACACAGATATATTACATTAAAAAAAGCGTATTTTAACTCGAAATACGTTTTATATAACTACTAAATTCGGGTATTTTGTATATTTTAGTATATTTTATTCAGTGTACACTGAAAATGCAAGATATTTTGAATTATTTTGGATATAAATGATTGAAATAAAATTTATTTAGTTTAATTTTTACTATTTAGTTTTTTTTTTAATTAAACTTATCTGTAATACCAGTTTTATTTATATATTTGTAACATTAAGAAAAGCTTGTATTACACTAAATTTACTTGCACAAGGCACCCTTAGGCTTGTGCGCAAGTAACAGTCTCACACATTTTATATAACACTTACACGTATTGCTATAACATTTACAATACAATATTTACAAAAACACATTTATACTAAGCTAAGACAATTTTTTGTTAAACAAAGTTTTGTGTGTACCCTACTTTTTAAAAATAGCTTCTCCTTTATTAATTAAACAATACTATCATCGACGGTATGGTCACAAAGACATTTACAAAAAACGTATATTAAATATTGCTTGTAAAAAGGTCATTAACATTAGCCGTAATGATATTGTCTTAGCCTAATGTAGATCGTAGCGAGTGGCGTAGCTACGAGCGTAGCGTCTCTACACCCTTGCTACGTGTATTGATGAACAACAGTAGTTTCGCCAGTTTTTTTGATGATTTTCTAACTTAACAGAAAACTTACTCATATGGTTAAAGATTGCATATAAGTTAGACGTAGCACTTTAAAGATGTTTATAGGTACGTTATTACGAACAAAGTCATTTACAGAATTTCTTCTTGTAAATACAAAGAGTGTAACGAGTGATATGTAAAAATGTTTTGATCAACAAGTGTTTATCGTAAAACTTACTGTGCATCCTTACTGCTCTCCTCAGAGAAGGCATCGTCTTCGCTCTCGGAATGTGTTCTCTTGTTCCTCTGCGTGGGCGCAGGCGGTGCTGGAGGCCCCCAACCGTAGCCCCACTGCGGGTTCTGGGGCTGAGGTTGTTGCAGCGTATTCGGTTCCATATGCCTTTGGTACTCCATTTATAGTTTTAAATTTATTTTTCCAACAAAACTTCCAAAAACTTTATCACTAGAGTTTAGTTCACTAAAGTTTCATCAGACACAACACAAAGCTTTAGAGTTTTAAATTTATCACAAAGTTTTCCGTCATCTGTAAAAGTTTAAGTGTAAAACAAAAGTTTCAGGAACTTATAATTAGCACAGCACGCACGGACACACGTAGACACGTGCGCACGCGTCGACCGCCGGTCGCGGAGTGTGCAGCCGCGTGACCGGCTCGCCGCCCTGCGACTGTGTTCACTGCACAAAACTACCTTAAACTATCAAACTAAGGATTCTCAACCCTATTACCATGTAATAAGCTTGTATCAAAAGCATAGTAAATTTGTAAACATCACGACTCTACCAAGATTTATTAGCAAGCTTGCAATTTCATTTTAAACTTTATGATTATAACATAGAGACGAAAGCTTTTGCATATAAGATCAAAGAGGGTTGACATGAGTCAAGAATGCTAGTTAGAAGTGCATATATGGGAATATAGGTGTTATGTGTATTGTAATAAGGAAGGATTGTGTTAAATTTTTTTGTTGCATTATATTTGTAAAGGCCGCGTGGCCGACACACGGTGGGAAGCGGCGTCAATTAGGAAACGCAATTTCATTCGTGGAACAATGGGGCATTGTGATGGAAAAACTATGGGGATGAAACGAAAAGCGTGCCGCGTTTCCTATGTTACGGCGATTTAATTTCGAGTATCGATTTTAAATAATTTTTTTTTAGTAACTTGCAAAAAAATTTTACGTTCATCTTGAACTTTGGTTTATGAACTTTTATTAAAGTTGCCATGTAAAAGTTTTAAAACTATTTTAACCATTCGGCAAGACGATTGAAAAAATAATGGCGATGATAAAAAAGAAGTCCAACACGTGCACCGGAAATATTTTTATATGTTGTGGATGTAAAATATATATATATATATTCTTACTAAATGCTATTAAAAAATAGTAGTTGTTGATGGAAGGGTAAAAATTTTGGGTTGTATGTATTTTTGAATGCCAAATCATAATAAAATAAAAAATAAAAAATTATGCCAAAAGAATGAAAAAGAACTGTTTTAAGGCCACCGTTATAACTTAGGGGTTTAAAAAATAGCTTACAACCGATTTTCAGACCTACTAAATATGCACAATTTTTTTATAAGAATCGGTCAAGCCGCTTCGGAGGAGTTCGGCCCCTGACACTGTGACACGAAAATTGTATATATTAGGTTTGCTTATATTCTGTTTTTTGGGTACTACTCAAATTAGGTATATACCTAATAATAATAATACTCTTTATTGTACACCATTAAAAGAAACAACAAAAAAATAATAACATAAAATGTAAGATGTACAAAGGCGGTCTTATTCATAATTCTTCTTCTTCTTCGTTCTTATTAAAGGCGGCCAGAAAGAGCGATCTCTTCCAGACAACATTTGGGTATAGGACACGAAACAGAAACTGCAGTTAGGAAGTAAACAAATAATTGGTGTGCGAATAAGAATATTTTAGTAAAGTTCATGTAGATAATATATAATAATAAACGTACATAATACTTACATATATAAAATACTTAAGTCACAGTAAAAAATATTTTTTATTTTGAATAAGGTTATCACTGACTATTTTTTTTTGTGATCATTTTAATGATAAAAGATTATTTAATGTAAAATGGCTGTTGGGGCCAGTGCCCTGTGCCGTAATGGTTAGAGAAAACTGGTACCCGATGCTGGTTAGTGAAAATGTTAAAGTTTAATATTAAGGTAAACTAATTTAGTTGTGATTAAGATTTTTTATTAATGAGTAGCCCTTATTTTTTTTAACGCAATAATCAATTATTTCATAAACTAATATGTTTACCTGTTGGGTAAAGTTAAACGCACACAGGCTTTTAATAAGTTTCAATAATTATTGTTTACGGGATTAAAGTGTTAAACATTACGCAACAAAACACCTTAATTAGCTTCTCGTTTTGCCACGAATCGTAGAATAATCCCCATCAGTACATAATAGTGTCACTGAGTTTGGGCACGACAGGGTAAGAATCTCCATCTTTCTAAAAGTAGCTTAGTAATACTGCCTCAAGTGCTCAAACTGCCTCTGTGTTCCCGTGGTGAGTAGAGTGATCACAGCTCTTGGGGAGGGTCAAGGTCAATAGGGTATCAGGTATAGGCTAACCGATAACTATTGAGTGTGCTGTACGATTGTTTATACGAATATTGTTATTTAATAAAAGTTACTCGGACATCTTGAAAATTAAAAAAAAAGACAAATAGATCAAAGTAGAAGTAGAAGAAGAAACAGAAGAAGAAATATACTTTATTGTGCATAAAAATTAAAGTACATAAGTATCTTAAAAAAATAAAAACTTATAAAATAATATTATGTATGAAGTATATACTTCATACATATTATTATTTTGTATGTATGCATGTGTGTGTGTGTGTGTGTGTGTGTATAGTATAGTAGTAAAGTATGAAGTTATTACGCTTTTAATTTTGTCAAGGACCTTTCGCTCAGTCAATTTATACGTTTTCGTTAAAAAGTTCTTTAATTAGCGCTTTAGTTGATAAGTCAAGGTCAGTGAACTTAACTTCGTTTGTTTCTTCGTTGATTGTAATTTGTTTGAGAGCTGCTTTAATTTTACCCTTGTTACCCTGCGATATCAAAAAAAAAACAAAAAAAGGATTGTATATGTATAGACCTCTTTCTCCGTGTAGGAGAAGGAGGTCTATACTCAACAGTAGGATGTAGTAGGTTAATCCACCACGCTGCTTCACTGCGGCTTAGCGGACGTCAGCCATATACTTGATGAGAATTCATTATAAATCTATCCGTTGATGTTAGTCGAAAAACTGTCATTTATTTACATAAGACTATGTTGAAATAATTGTCTTAATTTGCATTTCCCATTTATCAAAGCTACTCTACATGTAACCAAAAATTAAATAATTATATTTAAGTTTTTTAAAATTTTATTTGGCAAGATTAGGCGTCGATCAGCTCTAGAAGCAAATTTTTCATCATAATATGATTTCTAAAAAATGAATTCGATTTCTTTGCAAAATTAAAAAAAAAATGATACTTCAGTTATAAAATAAAAATAAAATAAAAATAAAAAAACCTTGTACACTATAATAAAAAAAAAAACAAGATATGGAAGTATTCTCATGATGCCTGTCTTTTATAAAAGAACCTCGGCGCGTACTTTAGTTACAAAAAGAAGTTAATCCTTGCTACAAAGTATTCTCCACTTAATCCTATTTCTTAGTGTCTTGAAACGAGTAAAGTATTAATGTCTTGTGTTGCGAATCTTCTTAGCAATTATTGTATTCGATTTTTTAATCATTTTTATACCCATTGTCGAAATAAGATTATCGTTTACAAAAATTTTAGTTTTTTTTTTCATTTCAAGCTGTTCATAAATTTGTTTTATATAATCTGTGACATGAGAGTAAGGACTCCTTTAAATTTTACTTACATTAGTTATGTATATATTTGTAAATATTTTATTAATACATAAGCCCTGAAGCAGCCGTGTTACTATATCGTATATTTGTTTTATTTTAAACCGTCTATTTTTTTTTTTAAATTGTTGATCTTGTCCTAAAATTAACAAATACGGGAAAAAGATTATGCAATTTAGTGCGGTTGTACGGAAGCTACGCGCGTACATACATTTCGGTGATAAGTTTTTATTTATATGAAAACTAAGATGTAAGAATTAGACCTAATCATTGAAATATTGATTGTGGTTAGAAAACGTTGTGACTTTTATACAAAAAACTACTCAAGACAATTTCAACCGACTTTCAAGTGAAGGAGCCTCTATTTGAGTTCTATATGTTTTTATCATATTTAAGAATATTATTTTTGTATCTATGTAGTGGCCTTCTTTTGTAAAATACGTAAACCTAGCAAAATAATAAAAAATATTGCTTTTTACACTTATTAAATAAAAATTAGATAAAAGGAGTATAACATAAAGGGAGGGATTATGTATTCTCTACGAGTACAAGTCAATTTTAGGACGTCCAAGAGATACATTTTAGTAGAACGCAAAAAGCTAAACACAATGTTTTAAAAGCAAAAAAATACCACAGGTATCAGGCAATTTAAAATCCTTTTTTATTTATTAATAATCCTACATAATAATATACAATGTCATGACGACACCTACCTAAATTTTATATAGTACATATTTATACCTATAAAAATAATGTTTTAAACTTAAGTATCTTACAATAATAATATTCAAATCATAGCAATAAAGTATAAATAAAAGTAAATTTATATATTATAATTATTCAAATAGACTTTATTCTATTCCATAAAACTAAACAAAACTATTAAAAAAGTTTTTTTTTTTTTTAATTTAATAAGAAACGCAGAGACGAACTAGTTTCGCACGTCAAAAAGTTAAATATGACAAAAAATTCCATAATGTCTGTCGAAAGGTTTCTGGAATTTGAGTATTAACCCGTTTTTTGTAGGCGTGAGAAGATAGAGGCAGGTGTATTGAAATAGTTACCGTACTATTGTGTATGATCCTTTTAATATAAAGAAAAATGTGTTTAAAATATACATTTGATTAACTGCGCGTTTATTCTCTGTGGGAACAATGCTTTTTATTCTTTGTATTTCCCTAAAAATGAAATAGCCTTTAGCTACTGCCATCTTCGTGTGTTGTTTACTCTGTGGTTAAATCAACATGTCTCTATTTTTGATGGAATCAACGATATTTTTGTTGTCCTTTGTTAGTGTACTTTGGATGTTATGGAATATAACCTGCTGTGTGGTTACGGCAGTAAATAATATAGCAACCCTCTCTCTTTTCGTGGGTGTTGTAAGAGGTGACTAAGGGATAACACAGTTCCACTACCACCTTGGAACTTAAAAAGCCGACCGGTGGCGGGATAACCATTCAACTGCTGGCTTTGAAATACACAGGCCGAAGACAGGCAGCAGCGTCTTCGGTGCGACAAAGCTAGCCCTGCGGTCACCAACCCGCCTGCCCAGCGTAGTGACTATGGGCAAAACACATGAGTTCACGTTATTTTTGGCGTAAACTTGTGGAGGCCTATGTCCAGCAGTGGACTGTATAGGCTGTGATGATGAATTTAAATATAGCTAAGTGAAGTTATCACCGTTACGGAATATAAATTCTGTAAAGAAGAATCGGCTACAAACTCCGCTGTTAACCTAATAAAAAGTGTCAATTATTTTAAATCTTTTCAATCGAAAAATCTCGTATAATATTTAAATTTAGAAATAATATTGCCAAGTCATCACCATGATATCATAAATACAAACAATTCTCACGCAATTTTTCAAAACAAAGAAACAATAGTCCGCGGTATTGACAATACAGCAATTTTTAAACGGTACCCACCCTCGACAACCCCCGTTCACCCCGCGTTCACACGGGAACTTACAATTACAAACTTAGATATACACTCAGAACCTACAAAAATAACCCCTAATACGCTGGTATAAGGTGCATTGAATAGAAACGTAGTGATTAAATTGTAACATAATATGATAATGCCGTTTTTTATCACAAGTACATATTTGTACTGTGACATTTAGTGGTCTTGACTGATCGGAGTATTTGTAAAATATATTTTTTTGTTATTGTTGCGAGGTTTTCTATTATTATTTTTTTCTTTAGAAGAAATGTTGACATTGTGTTGTTTTGTTTAATTAAAAATATTAAAAGATAATTATAATATAATTTTCTTATATATATACAATTACATTGTCAAGTAATACAACGTGGTCAGACGAAAAATTGTCAAGTAAATACGCGCTATTAAATGTTACTCAAAAAGTACTCATCAGATCTCAAGCAATTTTAAATTGGACCTCAAGTGATTCTTGTCTTGATCAAAAGTTGATAGTCAACTTAATACGCATTATTAGATTTAATTTGAATAGTACTTGTCAGATATCGAGTAAATTTAGATGGGACTACACGACACGCACCGCTTGACAAGCACTACCTTTTAACCACCACCAAAAAAACCATAGAAATCGCTTCAAAAATACAGTCGAATTAAGCACCTCCTCCTTTTTTTGAAGTCGGTTAAAAATTACTTCATTATTTTAGTCTTCATGCATAAGATCTCTGAAACAAAATGCTCTCATTTTCATTTTTATCATTTTTTGAATATAATATTTGTAATTTTGTAATAAAAAAAGAATTGTGCGGTTTTATGAAACCACGATGCAAGCGAAACCCGAAATTTTAATATAAACGACTATTGCGATCAATATAATCAAACGTAATCGTGATTTTAATGCGCATTTCCCCCATCAAACCCCCCTCCCCCTAATGACGCGTGCGCAGCGCGTGTGAGCGCGTGCGCCGCTCCTTTCACACAACTAATGACACGGGAATAAGTGGCGGCAGCAGGTGATCTATTGTCTCGATCGATGGCGAATTTATGGCGTGGGGGAAACGATTCCCATGACTTCCAATTACGGTAAATGGTGAGTGCACTTGCCGATTATAGTTATGATTTTGCAGTGAAGTTATTATTAGGGTTCGATTTTAATTAATTTATAAGTTGATTAAGTATAAAGTCAACACACTATAACATGCATTAAAAAAAAAAACAAAACGACAAGACAACCTACAAGCAAAAAGACGAAATTTAAACTATTTCTGGAAAGACGAAAAAAAATGAATTTTTAGCTTTAATCAATAAAAAAAAAGAAGTAAAATTAAAAATTAAAAAAAAAAATGACCGGGAATGTTTATTTTAACAGTTATTATAGAGCAAAACTTCACTAAACTTCACTTCTGTAAACTGTATCAAAATAAAACTGACCAATTTTAAGTTAGGCCTTCAGGATCAGTGCAAACCGTATTTTTCGACGCAGACTTTTCTTGATACCGGAATAAACATACAGACGAGAGACCCTTAAAATAATTACTTCGGATTTTGTTGCTCACATAAACATTTATGTAGGTATGTAAGAATAATCAAAAACAAAAATTTACTTCTTTCAAGTGGGCTTAAAAAGCACTTTTGAATCGTTATTTTACAGGAAATGTAAATTCTGTGGAGAAGAATCGGAAAGAAACTACGAAGTTGCTCTTTTAAAATGCTGATTTATAAAAAAAAATAGTTGCACGAAATACAACGCCACTTAATCCATATCATTAATATAGTTAAGTAATTTTGGTAAATAAATTATTAACAATATTAAATATCATATTTTATGATCTTTTAAATACTAAGTACGTGTACACACATGCCTATTATCTTTAGTAACAAACAAGGCATATCTATGCTCCGCATGTGCCTAGTTCTGTACAATAAACACTGTCCTGCCATGTAAGCAAGATGACAATGTGAATTCGTTCTGCAGCCAGTCACACAAATAAGTCCATTACAAACTTCGTCTTCAGAACAATGTACATCTAATGTACAAGTATATCGACACCAGGGCTGCCAGATGTACGATTTAAATCGTACTCATACGATTTTTTTGCATTTTTGCTCATGTACGATCGCTAGACCAAGATCGTACACAAAATGTACGATTTTTATATTCCTATTACCTGGAAGCATTTCATAATTAAAAAAACGTCATCCACCGGCAAGAATGAATTTAGGAGAACTACCCCAACTACCTAACGCGTATCTTTTACTTGAATGAAGTGTCTTTGAATAATCATATAAGAGCTGTATTTGTTTGCTTTCTAACAAAACTAATATATATAATATAGATATTTTCTCTTTCGGTATTATTTGCGACTTGAAATAAAAAACAATTTGAAAATTATAAAACACTGGCTCAATTTGCTTTAAATTTGTTATGTTTTCCCCACTACAGAGCAGATTGTGAACGAGCATTCAGCGAAGTTTATTTAATCAAAACAAAACTTGAAACAGTTTTTCCAATGATACACGTAAGTGCAAATTATTAGCTAAGCAATCAATTAAGAAGAAACGAAAATTTTACGAAGTTTAACCCAACAAATTCTTTTATTAAAAAATATGACCACAGAAAATTTTGTACCTATGAGTGTAACAAATAGTTTTATTACATTTTCTAAAACTAAACGAACTTTGATAATTTATAATAAAAAATTAGTACTTAGTCTTAAAGGGCTGTACGATCTTTTTATTTCAAAATTTCCTTGGCATACGATTTTTTTTGTAGTTGACGTACGATCACACTTTTTGTGCACCTGGCAGCCCTGATCGACACACACCTGAGTTGTAGTCTGAGTGAGTAGTCTGCAGTGTTCTTCCTCAAAGCATTCAGATCCATCAGTGGTATATGCTCGACATCGGTTAGATATTTTTACACCTTAAATCTTCCCCAGAATCAGTATGACTTTGGCATGAAAGAAATAGTGAACGAATACAGATAATAATATTAAGCGTGGAATTAGGTATTAATCCTTCGGCTTTCCGATCAAAGACGCAACAATACGCATTTCCGCAAGGATCAATACGTTGGCTTTTACAATAGTTATTTTTGCAAACCTCGTCTTGTCTACAATCGTCATCCTGTCTACACCCATACGATTTTATAATATTAATACTAGCTGATACCGGAAACGTTGTTTTGCATATGTAATTAACCTCCTTAATCCCCCTTATAAATTAGGTGTATGAAAAATAGATGTCGACTGGTTCTCCGACCTACCCGATATGCACACAAAATTTCATAAAAATCTGTCCAGCCGTTTCGGAGAAATATGTTTTTTAACTAACATTGTGACGAGAATTTTATAAAAGATTTAATAAAATTGTACCGGATGTACTGTTGACGCTTTACTATAATATTTACAATTTTTATTCCGTATTCATAATTATAATTTTATAAATAATAAGTTAAAGGTATGTCATATTTTTTAATTGATATATTATAATAAATACGTCGGTATAAATACATATACTTATAGCTATAAAAACCGTTAATTATTTTTGATCTATGAATAGGACGTATAATTAAAAGAGGTATAATTTATTTTTTCTTGTATATAAATGTCATTAAAATTGTGCCGTAAAATCTACATGTGCGCAGAAGGTTAAATAAAATAAAATAAGTTTAATAATATGAGTTTTATTTATTGTTTAGGGGTTTTCCTCATTTAATAATAAAAATATTTTAGGCTCTATAAATAATTCCCTTTGTTTCTGTCCACATTGGCGCAAAAAATATGTCGATGTCCGATGGCGCCAAAATATTTCCAGTATTATGGGACAGCTAAATGATAAACCCATGACGAATTGTACAAAATCAAAAGTTTACGTGAAAATAGTCAACCAATGAAAAAATACTTTAAAACAGACGGCTACCAAAACAGACTGATGATATACAAAAAAGGTTAGCATAAATATTTATTTCTTCGAATTACAGATTTTTTATGTTGAACTTGTTAATTAAAAAGTCGTCGTAGATAGTTATGATAATGTATTGTAGATAGTTATGATAAGGTATTGTAGATAGTTATAATAAGGTATTGTCTATTCTGGAAACATTTCCATTAAAATATTTTTCAGTAGGATTTTATCAAAACTTTTTCATTTGATGGATATATTACCAATGTGTCAGGCTCAATCGAACATTATTTGCGATTTATGCTCTCTTACTCTCTTAAAAATCTAAACAAATAAATAAAATTGGAGTGTCTGTTTGTAATATTAAAATAACCGCTTTTTACTAAATGCATATGGGGATATATACGGTACATATACCAAAATAACATTTTTTAAAATTTTTGCCTGTCTGCCTCTTCTTTGTTCCGGCTAATCTCTGAATCGGCTGGACCAATTTTGACGGGTCTTTCAACGGCAGATAGCTGACACCTAAGGTTACTTTTATTTTAGAAATTTATTTATTTTATAACTGCGAACTGAACAATAAATTTTTTGTTAAATTCCACGCAGACGAAGTCGCGGGAACAGCTAGTAAGTACTACATAAATTGAGTTTTAATATAAAATTAGTAATATTTTGCACGAAATACAGCGTCACTAAGTATCCACATATTTATCATCTATGTAATCCTGCACCGAATAATAAGCTTTAGTAGCTATTAATTCTTTTTTAGTACAAAATTTAAATTTATGCTGAGAATTGAAAATTATGTGGTGGAATCTATATTTAAAATATCCATTTCTATATAAATAAAAATGAATTGCTAAATTTTGACAACGGCCTTATAACAAGGGGAGAGCGCGTGCTCTCGAGGTAGGAAACTGAGTGGCATGAGGCACGTATATCTAGGCTTAGTATGCAGTAATACTTTGGGATGCTTTAAGTTTGGTGACGCGTAATAGCGTCGAGTAGTCAGCCATAAACAGGTATTAGTAGGCCTAGGATTGTCTAGGGTTTATCGGAGTTTACTCCTTATCAATTTTTTATCTTTATATCAATTTTCATATAAGGCCCTCGGTATGAAAAAAAATGAGGAGTAAAATCTACTGAACGAATGATCTCGTACGTTTCTCGTAACGCCATCTAACGAGGTTTATCAGAACTCTAATAGACGACGCCAAATAGATGGTGTTATTTGATCCATTCATTTACCATTTGATATGGTATTAATCTTTTTCTAAGACTAGTAAGCCTTTTTTGTGCCTATTTAGACAGTCGATCTGAAGGAGTAAACTCCAGTCATGCGTCAGAGCTGACACACACTTTTTTTATATCCTCTCTGGTCATAGTTTGAGTCTAGAATTTCAATTTTTTCATTATTAAATTTTAGGATTTTTTTTTATTTCATACCTTTATAAGTTGGTGTTCATTAGAATATATAATACGTTAGTTTATAAAAATCGATTTATTTTTTAAATAATATTAATATTTATTTTGTTAAAAAATAAAAAAAAATATTTCTGTTCTATAAATGTTGTTTTGTTCTTGTATAATAATTAGTTTACATTGGAAGAGAGAAGACTTAATGCAGTCATTAATGTACTTAAAAGGAGTTTCATATACTACCTGTTAAATTGCTTGCTATGGAAATTAATAATGATTTTTACAAGTAGGATGTATGACAAATGAAAACACATAATTAAATTGTATAGTTTTTCTTACATTAATTAAAAACTTCTTAAAATGTAAACATAACTTATTATAATTGTTTTAAAATGGACTATAACTCGTAGTAGTCAACACGCCTTGCGTCACTTGTCGTGGCTTGATCTAGAGTCAGGGTCGGAGACGGTATCTCGCTGTTCGTTCATTTCCAATTCGAAGTCGTCGACCGCCATCGGCGTATCTGTTGATTATATTTTTTAATTATTTTACTTCATTGGGAGAATAAATGTTTGAACGAGGACTTGTGTTTTAAATATTTTTTTACATGTTTTTTTCTTTTGTTGTAGTGTCACAGTGTGTGTAGTGTGTGCGTCATGTATTTTTTATATATTACTAGTAGTACCCTACGTTGCTAAATTTTTTTTTTCTTTTTTTGGTTGTACCAACTCAGAAACCTCTGTGGGCATCAGACATCATCATCATATATATATATATATATATATATATATATATATATTTATCATAAAGGCGAAAAACAAGGCATACAGTCTGCCTAATGGCAAGCAGATATCGTACCTTATGGACACCGCAACACCAGGAGTATTATAAGAGCGTTGCCGACCCTATAGGGGGGGAACGCGCTAACGCCCCCCTAGGGTCAGAACCCTTCCCTGGAGTTTTGCCCACCTTACTCACCACAAGGACTACATGAGCGCAGTATTATTTAGCTGTAGTCTTCTGTAGAGTTAAGGTATTGCTATATAAATATTATAGAAATATTTAATGCTGCGCTGTCAATAAAGTGTAATGTAGTCCAAACCTTCGCTAGATATATCGGGGGGGGGGGGGGGGGGGTAATTAAGTAGTGGCGCCACGTGTCGCGGCGGGACGCGCGCCAGCATGCCGCGCAGCCAGCCCGCCGCCAGCGTGTACGACAGTGTCACGTGTGGTGCTACGGTACCGAGGTGGTCCAGCGTGACGCCCATGGCGGCGCGCAGCGCGGGCAGCGGTGCCACGTGTCGCGGCGGCACGCGCGCCAGCATGCCGCGCAGCCAGCCCGCCGCCAGCGTGTACGACAGTGTCACGTGTGGTGCTACGGTACCGAGGTGGTCCAGCGTGACGCCCATGGCGGCGCGCAGCGCGGGCAGCGGCGCCACGTGTCGCGGCGGCACGCGCGCCAGCATGCCGCGCAGCCAGCCCGCCGCCAGCGTGTACGACAGTGTCACGTGTGGTGCTACGGTACCGAGGTGGTCCAGCGTGACGCCCATGGCGGCGCGCAGCGCGGGCAGCGGCGCCACGTGTCGCGGCGGCACGCGCGCCAGCATGCCGCGCAGCCAGCCCGCCGCCAGCGTGTACGACAGTGTCACGTGTGGTGCTACGGTACCGAGGTGGTCCAGCGTGACGCCCATGGCGGCGCGCAGCGCGGGCAGCGGCGCCACGTGTCGCGGCGGCACGCGCGCCAGCATGCCGCGCAGCCAGCCCGCCGCCAGCGTGTACGACAGTGTCACGTGTGGTGCTACGGTACCGAGGTGGTCCAGCGTGACGCCCATGGCGGCGCGCAGCGCGGGCAGCGGCGCCACGTGTCGCGGCGGCACGCGCGCCAGCATGCCGCGCAGCCAGCCCGCCGCCAGCGTGTACGACAGTGTCACGTGTGGTGCTACGGTACCGAGGTGGTCCAGCGTGACGCCCATGGCGGCGCGCAGCGCGGGCAGCGGCGCCACGTGTCGCGGCGGCACGCGCGCCAGCATGCCGCGCAGCCAGCCCGCCGCCAGCGTGTACGACAGTGTCACGTGTGGTGCTACGGTACCGAGGTGGTCCAGCGTGACGCCCATGGCGGCGCGCAGCGCGGGCAGCGGCGCCACGTGTCGCGGCGGCACGCGCGCCAGCATGCCGCGCAGCCAGCCCGCCGCCAGCGTGTACGACAGTGTCACGTGTGGTGCTACGGTACCGAGGTGGTCCAGCGTGACGCCCATGGCGGCGCGCAGCGCGGGCAGCGGCGCCACGTGTCGCGGCGGCACGCGCGCCAGCATGCCGCGCAGCCAGCCCGCCGCCAGCGTGTACGACAGTGTCACGTGTGGTGCTACGGTACCGAGGTGGTCCAGCGTGACGCCCATGGCGGCGCGCAGCGCGGGCAGCGGCGCCACGTGTCGCGGCGGCACGCGCGCCAGCATGCCGCGCAGCCAGCCCGCCGCCAGCGTGTACGACAGTGTCACGTGTGGTGCTACGGTACCGAGGTGGTCCAGCGTGACGCCCATGGCGGCGCGCAGCGCGGGCAGCGGCGCCACGTGTCGCGGCGGCACGCGCGCCAGCATGCCGCGCAGCCAGCCCGCCGCCAGCGTGTACGACAGTGTCACGTGTGGTGCTACGGTACCGAGGTGGTCCAGCGTGACGCCCATGGCGGCGCGCAGCGCGGGCAGCGGCGCCACGTGTCGCGGCGGCACGCGCGCCAGCATGCCGCGCAGCCAGCCCGCCGCAAGCCGCGCCGCTTCCCGCTCCGCTCCGCCCGCGCGCCCACACAGCGACAGGTGCCATGGAGTCGTCGCCGACAACCTGCACACACAAACGTACAACTGTTGAGAAACTTCATTTACTTCATAATAACAATTATACATGGTTTAATGATCTGTCCAAACTTTTTAAGTAAAATTTATTTTAAGATACCACGTTCTGGTAGTCGTCTGTCAAATATGTAGAGCTTTTAATTACCGCATTTTTGTACTAATATTGGACATCATTCGGTTTTATATAGAATTCTGTCATCCTATAATGATTTATGTCCAAACTTTGATATTTTCAATGGCTCCTTGGCCACGGCCAAGAATATCGTTCATAGATTGGTTAAATAGTTTTTAATATTTTGTGATTAGTTTAAGCTTAACTATAGCTATGTCAAAATTGCATGCTGTGTTCACTGTAATAAGAATGAACATTGTACACCTTTCTGTTAGCGACTGAGGGCTTTCCAAATAATACTCACGTATCAATCATCACTTTTGTATTTATTCTCTAAATATTTTCATATGCTTAAATCCAATACAATATATATTTCTCTTTTGACAGAAAATAATCTTTCTCACTACTCATTTCACATTCGTCTTGCCTCCTAATCACCTATTACCCTCCCCAGTCCATATATATATTTTCTTTTTTTTTTTTTTTTTTTTTCTACCCACAAAATAATAATCATATATTTTAAAGTGTTGCAATAGAATTGCAAATAGAGTTGCAATTTAATAAATATTCAAAACAATATTTGTAACAGACGGCTATCCTGCATAAGGAATGTCCCCATTCCTTACAATGCTCGGCCTTCCTAAGTCAAGTATGACCTCATACTTAATTTTGTTTTACATGGACATAATCATCATTAGTGCCTCGTAAATTACATTAACAAATTTAGTTTGATTGATTAATTTGTATACACTAAAATATGTAACAATGTAATTTTATAATTACAAACAAACAAAAAAAAAACAAGCTCGCCTTGGTCTATCATTTTCCATTCATAATAAAATTCGTATAAACTCGTATATTCATAATTTTACATTACAAATCTCACTAAATAATATAGTTACACAAATTATAATTCATCAATTCGTATATCACTTGAGAGATACAATCTACTCGTACAATTACCAAGCAATCTGAAGTTTGCCACCCGAGGGCTACGATAAGCTTATTAACTTGCCAGATGGGTCACCACTTGCCATCCAAAGCTGCGGTCTGCTGATTAAATTGTCAGGTGAGTTACCGCTTGCCACCCGAGGGCTACGGTCTGCTGATTAATTAGCCATGTGAGTTACCGCTTGCCACCCGAGGGCTACGGTCTGCTGATTAACTTGCCAGATGAGCTACCGCTTGCCACCCGAGGGCTACGGCCTGATGATTAACTTGTCAGGTGAGTTACCGCTTGCCACCCGAGGGCTACGGTCTGCTGATTAACTTGCCAGATAAGCTACCGCTTGCCACCCGAGGGCTACGGCCTGATGATTAACTTGTCAGGTGAGTTACCGCTTGCCACCCGAGGGCTACGGTCTGTTGATTAACTTGCCAGATGAGCTACTGCTTGCCTCCCGAGGGCTACAGCCTGCATGTAAACGGCCCTCGACATTCGTGTACTAATCCGTCAGTACCGATCTGTCCGTAGCTACCTATGCTGTAATAGTTAGGGATAGGGGAATGAAGGAAAGGAAATAAAATTAACAGAATAGTTATTCTGTTGCTTCATTTTCATCACTATTACTATTACTTTGGTCGCTCCCCTGTGGAGACAAATGAAAATTTATCCACCGTTTTAACTGATCGGCAGAATATATGTTTTTATACCTTCTTTTACTATGACCTTCTATACTTGAAACTTCATATCTATCTTTATCCAAAACCGAACTAATCTTAAATGGCCCCCGAAACTTTGGTGCCAATTTCTTACTTTTTCCCTTCTCTGATGAGTGGTTAGGTATCATTACTAAGTCTCCTTCCTTAAATATTTTTGTTGGAGCTTTTCTTTTATCATAAGATACTTTCATTTTTAATTGTTTTTCCGCAATAATATCTTTAACTCTATCTCTCATTTCTTCTCTTTCTTTTTCCGGCACATACTCCATTGTATCTAAAGCTCCTTTTAAAATATTTTCAGATTCTCCCGATGTTCTTTGTCCAAAAACAATTTCTGCGGGGGATTTGTTAGTTCCTTTATTTATAGTATTGTTTAAACTCCACTGTAGTTTATTTATGTTTATATCCCAGTCTTTTTCATCAAGCCCGTAATTCATTGATGAAAGTGAATTTAAAATGGTTCTGTTGTAGCATTCAATTTGCCCATTAGCACGTGGTGTGGCAACAGCATTACATATATGCTTGATACCCAACGTTTGCACAAAGTTTTTGAACTCGTTTGATGTAAAAGTAGTACCCTGATCTGAGATAATGATCTTAGGATATCCGAATGTTGCAAATATTTCCTCTAGTACTTTAATTGTTGTCCTCGATTTTGTATTTCTTACTGCTCTGATAAATATAAACTTACTAAAACCGTCAATCACTCCTAAGATGTAAGTATTTCCTCGTTTACTCTTAATAAATGGTCCTAGGTGATCCATATGAATTGTATGGAATATATTACTGCACTTAGGGATTGGATTTAGGTAACCAGATTTTTTTCCTACAACTTCTTTATTGTATGCACAATTTATGCAGGCGTCTACGTACTCCTTTACAAATCGTTTCATTTTAGGGAACCAATAGTCTGCATTTATTTTTTCTATAGTTTTCTCAAATGAAAAGTGTCCCGCTTCATCATGATTTAATTGACAAATGCGCCAGCGAGCACCGTGAGGAACAACCCATTTTAGTTTAGAACCAACACGCCTGTATAATTTGTCATCCTTGATAACGTAGTTATTTTTAATGTCCTTAACATCTTCATCAGTTAAATTGAGGATTGTTTTAATATGTTTTAATCGAGGATCTGTCATCTGCACGCTATGTAGCCAATCATGAGTCGTAATGTTTAACATTTCTAACTCTTCGTGCTCCTCTGGCGGTAGTACTGGGTTTCGACTTAATGCATCTACATGTTGCATATTCTGCCCGGGCTTATAATTTATAGAGAAGTTAAATTCCTGTAACATAAGCCACCACCTAGCAACTTTCGGTATTAAGTCTCTTTTTGTTAGTGTCGTGCGCAAGGCGTTGCAGTCGGTCAGTACTTTAAATTCCAGACCTATTAAATATACCCTAAATTTCCTTAGAGATAAAACTACAGCCATTGTTTCTAATTCATAGGAATGCCAAAATGATTCCTCTTGTGTTGTTTGGCGGCTGAAGTAGGCTACAGCCCGAAAAGGTGAGTCATTGTCAGGCTTTTGCAATAATACACCGCCGACGCCTACTTTACTCGCATCACAATGTACTTCGGTCTCGTATGTAGGGTCGTATAAGGCGAGAATCGGACGGCTTATAAGTTTTATTTTTATGTCATTAAAGGATTTTTCTTGTTCACTACCCCAGTGCCACGAAACGTCTGATTTTGTTAAGATAGTTAATGGTTTTATCACAGAAGCAAAATTGTAAACAAATCGTCTAAAAAAACTTGCTAATCCTACAAATTGTCTTACCTGATGAACATTTGTCGGTGTAGGAAATTCTGAAACGGCTAAGATTTTCTTAGTGCCGGGTCTTAACCCTGATTCTGATATTTCGTAACCAAGATAGTCTATTTGTGACTGAAAAAAATGATACTTCTTAAGATTTAAAGTTAATCCGGCCTTTTCCAGTAACTCTAATATTTCTGTCAGCTTATGAAATGCGTCATTAAAATCTTTACCTGCAGACAACAAGTCATCCAAATACGGGATGGCGAGTTCAAATCTTCTGTTACCTAAAGCCTTATTTATCATATTTTGGAATACGGCAGGAGCGTTTACAAGACCAAAAGGCATTCTTGTGTATTCGTAGTGTCCATCCGGCGTTACAAAAGCCGTAATGTGTTGTGATGATTCATTAACCGGTATTTGGTAATACCCCGATGCCAAATCTAAGCTAGTGAAGTATGATTTTCCACTTAAGCGGTCCAGTTGGTCATCAATAACGTGCATCGGATAACTGTCCTTTATGGTATTTTTATTTAAAGCCCGATAATCGACGCAGAGGCGGTAATCATTCGACTTTTTACGAACAAGAACTATAGGACTCGCATAGGCTGAATTTGACTCCTTAATTATATTATTTGCTAGTAGTTCACCCACCATCTCTCGAACAATAGCTCTTTCGCTATAGGGAAGACGATACGGCTTATATGTCACTGGATTATCATCATTAAGTCGTATAGTCATTTCACTAATATTTGTCAACCCTAACTCTTTCATGTTAAAGGCGAAGCAGTCTCGATGCTTATTTAATAAATCTAGTAACTTACATTTCTGTTCATCACACACTTTAGGTCCTATATTTAGCATATCCATAGTAATCGTATCCTTACGTTTTGCAAATTCATCAGTAGTCATTTTGTGTTCTGATAAATTTATATTATTAACATTAACTTTTGTAGTCTTATGATCTATACTTTCGGGTAATTTAACACCACGCGCTATAATTTTACCTTTATCAAAATGTAATGTGTTTCCTGATAAGCTGATAAGGATAACTTGACCAATTCCTTTTTCAAAATAAAAGATACCCTGTAATGTAATATATTCATGACCATTCTGGAAACATACATTCCCAGGAATAAATAAATTTCCAGTATATTCGTCTTCACTGTGTACAGTCAGACTCTTTAAGCCATCAACACTAGCATTATTTGAATTATACAGAATAATACGATCCGTTTTGGAATCATCACAATATAAGGTTAATTTAGAACTAGTTTTAAGTGCAGTTACTGTCGGTAGTTCCGTAAGTGACTGACCAATAAGAACATCCGTATTTAATAAATCATCAGGGACTACATATGCATCTACATTAGCTTTCACAGCATCTATTTCAATAGATACCTGAACCCTTCCGAAAGGTAAGACGCAACCTCGGGCAAATCCTCTAATTACCGGGAGACCACTCTTGTCAAGTATCAAACTGCTTTCAGAAGCTATTTTCTCTTTTATAAGGGTACATTGACCTCCGAAATCAACATACGCTGATCTCAAGGTGTCATTTAATTTAATAGTTTTAAAGTACTTTTTATTTACTTTATCGTCTTTAGTTATTTGTAATACCTTTTTCACATCGTTCTTAAGTTCCGGTGAATATTTAGCATTATTTGCCTGATTTCTATTTTCTTGTTGACATTCGTGACTTTCATGTCCTAGACGAGAACACTTGTCACACCTTTTAATTGGTTTTGAGCAACTTTGAGCCGTGTGTCCGACATCAGAACAATTGTAACAACGTACTAATTTAAGTCGGTTTCTGGAAACAAAGCTAGTTGGCCTATTAGATGCACTTGGTCTATATATATTACTCTCTTTGTTATTTTGTACAGTATATTTATTTTCTGGTAGTATTTTTCTTATATTCCCTGCAGTTTTCTTTGATATACGTCTCAAATATCTGAGTAACTGCGAAGGTTTCCTAAAGCTAGATCCCTGGGCATTTAGTCTTATGTTACTATCGAATACACCGTGAACTATACAGTCTACAGCGTTCCTACCGTTTATGCCACACATTTTTACGAGTCTCATTTTATCATGGAAATATTCTTCTAAAGATTCTTCCCGCTTACTCTTTCGTTCAAGCATTTCATACAATCGATCCGCATAATTTCTGTCATCAGGAAAAGTTTTTATAATCTTACGTTGCCATTGACGCCAGCTCAAGTCTAATGTACTTTGTCCCTGATACCATTTCCGAGCGTAGCCGCAAAGCTTAGGGATAGCGTAGTAAATAATTTGTTTTTCATTCCACTTATAAATATTTGCAGTTTCATTTACTTTGCGAATCCAATCTGCAGCCGTTTGAGAGTTTGCGTCCGGATCGAATTCCGGTATCACATTGTGAGCACCTTCAAACGTGTTACGTTTATTGTTGTCGATAAGTCTAGCGAATTTTCTAAAAAATGTATTGTTATAAAGAGATCTAGATCTCGATCGATATCGCTTTCTCGGTGTTTCTGTATTCCTTTTGTCTCCGTGATCTTTTAAATAATTTCGAGGACTTCTTTTGTATGACAATGTACTATTTGAAGACGAGCTACTCGTACGCCTATAACGACGCCGACGTCTTGATCTTAAATTACTTTTATTATTATGGCTGTCTGAATCAATATTACTAGTAGAACTTGTCGTGCTGGACGATTCTATACAACTTCTGCGGTACTGGCGAGATTGACGTTTATGCTGTTTTGTTTTACTATAATGCTCATCCCGCGAATCAGTACTGGAATCCGTCGACTTATAGTAACGCAATCGGCTACGGCTACTATTTTGTTTTTTAATATGGCTTGTGCGCTCGCTTCGACTTTTGTCGTATCTTCGCCTTTTTAAATTATCTAGAGTTCGACTTCTAGAATGTCTTTTATTCATATTATCTTGCAGTGGTGGTGTATATGCCGATGTAGTATTCATAAATTGGAGAGACTCTTTTATTTCTCTCGCGCGGTCTTACCACTTCTGATCTGTTAGCGACTGAGGGCTTTCCAAATAATACTCACGTATCAATCATCACTTTTGTATTTATTCTCTAAATATTTTCATATGCTTAAATCCAATACAATATATATTTCTCTTTTGACAGAAAATAATCTTTCTCACTACTCATTTCACATTCGTCTTGCCTCCTAATCACCTATTACCCTCCCCAGTCCATATATATATTTTCTTTTTTTTTTTTTTTTTTCTACCCACAAAATAATAATCATATATTTTAAAAAGTGTTGCAATAGAATTGCAAATAGAGTTGCAATTTAATAAATATTCAAAACAATATTTGTAACATTTCAAATTGTTACATACATAAACCTTCTTTTTGTATTGTATCATTCAATTTGTGAACCGAATAAAAAAAAAAAAAACAATTTGACACTGATGTTAAGAGTCGCGCTGACGGACGCTAACCGTCAGCGCATAGCTCGTTGATGCCCACAGCGATACGTTGTAATTATAGTAAGTAATTCAGACTTTATGAGATTAATGGCGTCCGCTCGGCGTTACACGAAATGTTACAATTGACCCCCTCTCGAAAATTCCTCCCTTCCCTTTGTCACGCTATGTCACACTTTCAGCGACGCTCCCCCCTAACAAATATTAATTCACAAGAGCTGCACCTTTACAAAACTGGTTATGTCGAAAGTATAGATTTATATAAAAAATATAATATATTTATTATAAGAAATATAAAAAAATATAAATTGACACAATTTTGACTTATTTTTTTCTCACACAAAGTGCCCTAATTTCATATGGCCATTACACGCTATAAAAAAAATTAAAACATCAATATAAAGTAACTATGATCTTACCGTTCTCTTTGCTCTTTCTCTAGAGCAGCCAGTAGTCCGTAAGTGTGGTTCAGAGCGCCCGCCAGACCATAGTCATGTTGCGCATGCTTTAGGTCATCCTCGATGTCAGTCAAGAAGTCAACATCGATACCCAGTTCAGACAGCGTTCTTAGTTGTTCCACATCTATCTTGACTTTTGATAAGTCCTAAAGGCATCGAGAAATTAGTTTAAGATGAGGGCCTACAAATTTTTTGATACATACATGACACACACAATAAGCCCCAGTAGTTGTTGTCAGTCAAGAGACACAACAGCACAAATAAAATACTATGCCACATGCAAAGGCATTGTTACAATAACAATCAAGATTTTTTTGATAGAAAAATTGCCAAACGTATCTTTGTACCCAGATGAACAACTAAAAATTTAATCATTGTGTTGACTGAAGTCTACTTTATATTGGGCTAAAATTCCTTACAAATTACTTAAAAAGTTTATTTTAATACAATTACTCTTTGATTATAAAAATTATGAATTAAGGTTACTTTACATTTTCATCTTTAGGCGCAGCGGGCTCGGGTTGATTCTTCTTGTCGGGGAACATTGCCTCCATATCGTATATGTGTTGCCAGGGGGAGTCAGGCGCAAAGCGTAACATTTCCTCATTACCTTGGCCTGTTTCGGACGCTGAAATAGAAAATTCATCAATCATATATATACAATAGAGTAGTATTAGAATGTACTGGGAACATACACATAGCCGCTAATTTAAGTTGATGGTCAATTTTTAATTATCGCGTGCTAAAAGTATAGAAAAATTTTACTAACTTCAATTTATTTTCTAATGTCTGATTCTTACGTATGTTGTAGGAAATTTTGTAAATAATATGAAATAAATACTTCCAGACACCTTTTGTTGGCAGTATGTGTTCCCTTATATGGATTTTAATTCTGTTTTAAAATTCTTTCAAAATATACAACGAACCATTTTTGAACATAGAAACCGGTCGTAATAACTGAAACGGTAAATATCTCACGCAGCGTGTGGTAGATGAGGTGCGACTCGTCCTTGGTGAGCGTGGCGAAGGTCCCGTCGTGCGCAGGCGCGTACGAGCTGAAGGGCCCGTAGTGCAGCGGCTTCACGCACTTGGCCACGTTGCGACGGTCCTCGCGGGGCGCTGTGACACAATATTAGACGGTAAGCTAATCGACTACGGATCGACGAAGAGTTCGTAACGATTGGCTGTTATATAACTAAAGCTGCCCACCATTTGCTCCAGTGTGGTGTATTTACATACTGCATGCCGTACCACGTAGAGTCGGCGTGTCTTACTGTGCAGCGAGTCGGTCGCGTGCGCCAGGCGACCCACTAGTTGCCCCAGTGTGGTGTATGTACATACTGCATGCAGTAGCGCTATGTAGTATCGGCGTGTCTTACTGTGCAGCGAGCCGGTTCCGTGCGCCAGGCGGCCCACTAGTTGCCCCAGCGTGGGTCGCTCATCACTTTCCGCTGTTCGCGTCACCAGTCGCAGTGTCGTGCGGCCCTCGGAGTCCATACGCGGGAACGCTAGAAAAGTGTCAACTTAGTATCACTTGAAGAGGTAAGAGACTAAAATTTTAACACCCGGTCAACATAGGTTTTTCCGGTTTATAAGGATAATAATAATAATAATTGCATCTAAGACCAATGTGATACTTCCCTATAAATTGGCCAATATAACTATCTCAGAAATTCTTATTCCACCATGCTTTCTTAGAATACTATGCTCAATAGAAAATTTTAAACTACACTTGAATTAAAAATCTAATACCATTAAACGAGCAATTCTTGTGTGTGTATATATAGAATCTGAATCTCGGAAACGGCTCCAACGATTTTCATTAAATTTAGTATGCAGGGGATTTCGGGGGAGATAAATAAATCTCTCTAGGATTCATTTTTAGAAAATGTCGTTTTATTCCAGTTTTTAGACAGCGAAAAAATGGCTCGGTTAGAATACGAAGGTAAATTTCGCACTTGTCAATAAAGATGTAATAGCTCAGGCGGGAAATCGGCAAGTCGCGATCGACCGAAAAGATCACGATTCAAATCCTCAAATTTCCAGATCGATTATTATTTTTTTCTCTTTTTTTCTAATTGCACTCGTTATTGTTTATTTAAATGGCCAGTTCTTATTTTGTATTGCTATATCGGTAAAATCGAAAAATATTATTCTAATTTTATCATTATTATTTTGTGATTATTTTTTTATTTTGATTTTTATATTTATTTTTTTATGGTCGGTAAAAAAAAAAAACATTTTTCATATTTTATAAATATGTAATTCGTATTTAAGAGCCATTTCACAAAAATCGGTAACAATCCGCGAAATTGTAATATTTTGACGTCGTTAATCTCAGTGTTGGATGCAATAATGTAATTTATATTCTTGAAATATAATAGAGCAACCTTTGTTGTAGTCCATAGTCAGATCAGAATTTTGATTTATATTATGTGTATAAAATTATTAACCTTTTCATCAGCCTCCTCCCTGGGTAAACGGTCGCAATGTATACTTTGAAGTCCTACTTTTCAATAACCTCTACGTTGAAACCATTTTAAAAAAATATCATAATATGTGGAATATAATTTTGTTGTCCACTATCATAGATTTTTATTCCATTTGTATCTCTATTAAACGATAAAAAAAATTTAAAGTTACGAATATTTTCCAAATAAGTACAATTTTAAAAGCGATATTTCTCTTAGAAAACTAAGAAATTTTAACGAACTATCTTCATCAAAGTAAACTTACATCATTAAGGAATACAAAAAAAAATAATTAAAAGATGTAATTATTTTTAATACATTTTATATTAAATAATAAAAAGATAGTATATATTGCCACGCATCAAGCCCGGTAAATCAGTCGAGCGCTAACGCTCTTAGAGGTAAGGTCCACGCCAAATTCTGCGCAGCCGTCTCTTTCGCTCACACGCGCCAAGCGCCTGTTGTTATAGCGGATAAAACGCATTTGATACTTTCATAATAAAATATAAATAAAATAAACATATTACGAAAATGACTGTAAAATAATATAATGATAATTTCTGTAAACAAATGTATAATTTAATTTTCTTTTCTCACACTATCAATACAAATAGGCATTTCAATCTGTTTGTCTTGTTATTTGTTAATTAATATGTTTGTCGGTGTCGATGTCATTAAATGCTTTTTTATTCATATCGTAAATATTAGATTCATTCGTAAACTGAAAAAACTACATCAATTTAAAAAAATTGTTTCATAAAATTGATTTTTTTTATTTTATTTTAAATTTATTGACTGTTGTTATATAACATACTTGAAATTTTTAACAAATTAATTATGTAAAAAACATTTTATACAGAAAATGATCACGATGGTCTTTTGGTTGTCACACTATACGTACTAGCACAAAGATCGCGCGGCTCGTACGACTCGCGCGATGCGACCAAATTTACCTAAACTTGCAGAGCGTAAAATTGTGAAATGGCTCTTAAATATGATTTCCAAAAAACACGATTTGTTAGAGCGCCTATCAGTTTTTGAGAAGCAATTACTCTCAATCTTGTAATTTGTATCAATTTTTAATTTACCGTCATTTTTTATTTTTATCTCATACATTGCCTTCAAAGCCAAAAGACTTCATACAAACTGTTGAGAAAAGGACAATGTTCCACTTCCAAAAGTTTATTCATGTTATGATCACTCTATGAATTTAGGATGTCTTTTTTGTCTATGGCAGTTTTGTAATAAGAATAGTAAAGGTAAGATTTGTAAGTGGTAAATACGTAAATGAAGAATATAAAAATAAAAGAAAAAGTGTTTAAAAGATAAAAGCTTTATTACTATTCCTCGATCCTGCCAAAATCACTAACAGTGGTAGCAGAGCGTGGTTCTCTGCAGTTTCCGGCAATCTATAAAAAGAAAAATATCGTCGAACACAACGTGAAAGAACAAAATGGCGTCAGGACAATATGAGTTTAAAATAAAACAGTTTGAAGGAGAAAATTTCGATACGTGGAAATACAGATTGAAAACTATATTAAGAGAGCAGGAATGCTTAGATGCTATAGAAAGTGAGAATTTTGCGATCAAAACAGAAAACATAAAAAAGGAAACAAGAGCAGTAAGCATTTTAGTAAGCTCCATAGCAGACAGTCATATTGAATATATAAAAGACGAGAAAACGGCATATGGGATGCTTAAGATATTAGAAGAAAACTTCATGAAGAAAAATACCAGAAGTAAAATATTTATAAGAAGACAATTAATGGAAATTAAGTTTAATGAAAATGAAAAATTGCAATCACACTTTACACAAATGGAGGAATTGTTTACACAACTCAAAAACGGAGGATCCACCCTGTCAGAGGAAGAAAAGGTGAATTACATCTTACTCAGTATGCCGAAGTCTTATGAAGTAATAATAACAACTTTGGAAACTATGACTGATCTTAGTGTCAACTTTGTCAAAGAGAGATTGCTGGGGGAAGAGGAGAAAAGAAAGAAAACAAAATCGGAGGCGACAACAGCTGTCGACAATGCTTTCCTGTGCTACAACTGTGGTTTGCCGGGTCATAAGAAGTTTCAATGCCATAATAGAGGAAGAGGACGTTACGGACCAGCCCGAGGAGGTAATGCAGGATGCGGACAAAAAGGTCAAGAAGGACAATACCTGAATGCAGGACGAGGACGTGGATATGGCAGAGGACGTGGACATGGCAGAGGACGAGGACAATATAGGGGACACTACCATGAAAAGAACCATCACACATTCCTGTCAACATTTGAAGAAGAGGAGGCACCGCTGTGTATTAGTGAGGTGAATGTAAATGAAAGTAACTACACTACATGGTGTGTAGACTCAGGTTGCTCTGATCACTTAACTAATAATAAAAGTTTCTTTATAGATTACATACAATTAAGTAAACCAAAAATAATTGCAGCAGCTAAAAATGGTATCATGTTACAAGCAATTGGCATAGGTAATATTAATGTAAAATGTTTTGTTGGTAGAAAAGAGTCTTATTTTACTATTAAAAATGTTTATTATGTCCCTGATTTAAGAAAGAACCTATTGTCAGTATCTAAAATAGAAAACCATGGCTTTAGAGTAGAATTTTACAAAGGTAAGATTAGAGTATACAACTATAATGATCTTACCATGATAGGAAATCAAGAAGGTTCACTTTATACAGTCAAATTGTTAATAGATAAACTGGAATGTGACTACACTAATATTGATGATGTTAACTTGTAGCATAGGCGCTTTGGACATTTAGGAATTAAAAATTTAAGTTTATTAAAACAAAATAACATGGTAAATGGATTAGGAGACTTAAAAACAAATAATTATGATACATTGTGTGAACAGTGTGTGACAGGTAAAATGACAAGACAACCATTTAATAGAGAGGGTCATAGGGCGTCCAGGCCTTTAGAATTAGTGCATACAGATGTGTGTGGGCCAATTAACCCACCAACAAGAAATGGATATCGCTATTTTATAACCTTTATTGATGATTATACTCATTTTGTAATGATATACCTATTAAATAATAAAAGTGAAGTTTTTAGTAAATTCAAACAATATTATTATTATGTTACAAACCATTTTAATAGGAACATCTTAAAACTTAGATCAGATAACGGTAAGGAATATGTAAATAAAGAATTTCAAGATTTTTGTTATTACAAAGGAATTAAATTGGAGTACACGGTCCCATATAATCCAGAAATGAATGGGGTAGCAGAGAGAATGAATAGAACGTTGTTGGAAAAGACCAGAACAATTTTATTAGATTCAACTTTAGGAAAAGAGTTTTGGGGAGATGCTGTTTTGTACTCAGCATATGTTAGTAACCGAAGTCCATCAGCAGACAGGTACCATACTGCAAGTGAACTCTGGGAAGGAAGAAAACCGAATGTGTCAAACATGAGAGTATTTGGAAGTTTAGCATATAATTATGTACCAAAAGAGTGCAGACAGAAGCTTGATAACACTGGACGTAAGATGATTATGATCGGATATGCTCCAGCAGGTTACATACTCTTCGATCCTGAAACACAAAAGGAAGTACATGCAAGAAATGTGATATTCGATGAAAAACCTAAAGAAAAATATGTACCAAGAATTTACTTACCTTACCAAGATGTAGAAGAAAAAGATGAAGCACCGGAAGAAAGAAAAAAATCACCTGAAAAGAAACAAGAAGAAGGTAAGAGAATAACAGAGAAGAATACAGAAGATAACACACAAGAGAAACAGAATAAAGAGTCATGCAGTGAAGAAAACACAGAAGTTTATGAAGATGCAGTGCAAAAATTAGAAGACCGACAGGTTGAAAAGGAGCTAGCAAGCAGGGAGAGACCTAGAAGAAATATTAGAAAACCTAAATGGCAAACAGATTACCAGTTAGATGATGATGAAGATACAGGAGATATATTATATGCTTTACTTACGATTCATTCTGACGCACCACAACATTTTGAAGAGATACAGAACAGAGAAGATAAACAGCAATGGGAAAATGCTATATCAGAAGAAATGAAAGTCCTACAAGAGAGTGAAACATGGAAGATAGTACCTAAACCAGAGAATAATAAGTTAATAGATACCAAGTGGATATTTACTAGAAAAGATATTGGAGACAAGGAAATATGTAAAGCAAGGTTGGTAGTAAGAGGATTCCAGCAAAAAGAAAATTTAGAAAACATTTACTCACCGGTTTTGAAACTGCAAACATTGAGAGTGTTGTTGTCAGTAGCAGCACACAGAGACTATAATATTCATCAAATGGATGTCAAAGGAGCTTTTCTTTATGGTAGGATAGATGAAGATGTATACTTAAAGCCCCCTCAGGGATTAAATATACCAGATGGTCATGTATTAAAACTAAATAAGTCACTATACGGATTAAAGAAATCTCCTAAATATTGGTATGAGAAATTTAACGAAGTTATAACTACTTATGGTTTTGAAAGATCTAATAATGATTATTGTTTATATTATAAGAAAGATATATACTTATTAATATATGTTGATGATTTGTTAATCTTTGGACCTAACAATAAAGAAATAGAAAAAATAAAAAGATATTTGTCAGAAAAATTTAGAATGAAAGATATGGGAAGTAATAATTTAACTTATTTGGGAATTTCTATATTAAAACAAAATGGACAGATCTATCTGAATCAAACTAAGTATTTACAAAATGTTTTAAAGAAATATGGTATGCAAGATTGTAAGGGCATTGACACACCTATGGATCCTAATTTACAACTAGACATAAACACTGACATAGACATGACGTTAGAAAACTATTGTAGATCACTCATAGGATCTTTAATGTATTGTATGGTTAGCACTAGACCTGATTTAGCTACAGCTGTTTCATACTTAAGCAGATTTCAAGGAAAACCTAGTGTAAAACTTGTAAAAGCTTTAAAGCGAGTTCTTAGATACATAAAACAAACAGTTAATTATCAGTTAACTTATACCAATTGTAATGTTAGTAATAATAATAATACTCTAGTAGGATATGCTGATTCTGATTTTGCTAGAAGCATGGACAGAAAGTCTACTAGTGGTTATGTTTTTAAACTTTATGGTAATACTATTTCTTGGAAGTCTAAAAAACAAAATATTGTGACATTAAGTACTACTGAGGCTGAGTTAGTTGCTTTGTGTGAAAGTTGTGTAGAGTCTTGCTGGTTAATGAAATTACTTAAAGATGTAGATGTTAACTTGAAACATGTAACTATTTTTGAAGATAATCAGAGCACTATAAAGACTGTTAATAATCCTGATCAGAAACGTCTCAAACATATTGATATAAAATACAATTTTATTAAGGAAAAGGTAGAACAGGGACTCATTAAGGTAATTTATATTTCTACAAATAATCAGTTAGCAGATTTAATGACAAAGCCTCTAACCACTCATCATTTTAGAAAGTTTGTTACTTTGTTGGGTTTGGAAGATTGTAACATTGAGGGAGAGTGTTGAGAAAAGGACAATGTTCCACTTCCAAAAGTTTATTCATGTTATGATCACTCTATGAATTTAGGATGTCTTTTTTGTCTATGGCAGTTTTGTAATAAGAATAGTAAAGGTAAGATTTGTAAGTGGTAAATACGTAAATGAAGAATATAAAAATAAAAGAAAAAGTGTTTAAAAGATAAAAGCTTTATTACTATTCCTCGATCCTGCCAAAATCACTAACACAAACCGACAGCAAATAATTTTAACTCTTTCTTCTACTAATCCTTCCCGATTTACTGAAAATACCGAGCTAAGCTCCTAGTCAACTAAGTCACCTAGGTACTAAATTATTAAACAGAATATTTATTCCTACTACCCTAAGTATAACAAATCAGTAATTGATTCATGGATATGTACAAAAAATATAATGATAGGAATTGGGGTGAGGCATTAAATTAAACATAATATACAACATACCATTTCTAAGTTATAATACAAATAGAAATAATTTTTCAAATAGAAGAACTAGTTTAAGTTTGGTTATAAGGTGAAAACCTTAAACCTTCACTCAGTATACTAAAAACTTGATTTTTATGAGACAAAAGAGCTCTCTGATTCTCTGATTTCTAGTTTATTCCAATGACTTCAAAGTTACAACAATTACTATAGGTTCAGCTCACCTTTCTTAGCAAGTCGCCTTCTATGCTGCTCTCTCGCAGCTTCCATCTGTATTTTCACACTGTCCCCACTATCTTGTCTATCTTGACCCCCATCGGAAACTACTTCAGCCTCTGACCCCCCACTCTTGATAGGACTACTCCGTTTTAGTACCTTATGCTGCCAAGAATAAAAATTGATATTGATTTTTTTAGTAATAAACTATCATGAAAATAGTGGTGCAGTTGAAATGGGATATTAAGTAGCGCACAATTCCGTGCTCCTTCAAACGTTCATTATTTATTTATTTTTAATTAATTACTGTAAAGCATTAATATCTCATATCTGTACACACAGAACATGCAAAAGTCTGCACTATAATATATAACGCATCAGTAAACTAATATAACACAACAACATTCATTCAAGTTGGTTAAGCGTAAAACTATATTTAAGGGCAAGCACAGACATATACTTGGGAATTGGCAGCTAACGAAAAACAATTAATTATTAGATAAAAATACCATGACAAGTAACGAAAAGAAAAAATTTATTATTAAGTAGAAATATAATGGCTATCTCTTTTGCCCTATTTTTCAGTCCTCAGTGTCAATGGGACAAGCTAACAAACATGCGGAGATGTGGCTCTATCACTGAGAAATTTAATAATTCAAAACAAAACTTTTTATATAAGATAAAGATATCGTCCATTTATAACATGCCTTAAGTCAGTAAAGTCTGGTCGTAAGTCTGTGCTGACCCTAAGTGCATGTCACTACGAGATATAATTATGTTGCAAACCTTTCGACCGTAAGTCCTTAACGGCTGCATTGCAAAACATCACATTTTTATACAATTATATTGATACAGATAACTAGATAAGTTAAATGAAACCGACATTTCGTAAAATGTATGCGTTTTTTGACAGTTCGATGAAGATTTGTATGAGATAGTGTAGCAGTACACAGTAAGAAATCTGACACACTTGCGTGACCAAAGGAAACGATAATTACAACAACCGTACAATTTACATCCAAACAAACATATAGATTAATTTACAATGATTGCATTTTACAGGTAGTACAACCATGCACAACCACTTAAAATTCTTATATTTGAGTTAAAATAAAAATAAAACAAGTAATTATCCTATGTGTGCAGTGTTCAAACTGACCAGTTTAAGACAGGTGTTGTTTTAATTTACTACAATTTTACAAATGAGGTAGGGGCATAGCAGGATATATCCTGCTCAAAATCTGGAGGCCTGCCTGGGGAAGTACCTCGACCTTACAGAAGGTCATAGCTAAATAATACTTCTTTCCAGCAGTGTTGTGTTTCTGTGATGAGTAAGATGACCAGGGCTCCTGGGGGTGATTTTAGAGGGGTATCGGCAACCCACTTGTCATTCTTCTAGTGATGCAGGTGTCTATAGGCTACGGTAATTGCTTACCATCAGGTGAGCCATACACTTATTTGCTGATCTAGTTGTATAAAAAAAATCAATTGAGTCTGAGTTACTATTTTTATGGTAAATACTATGGACTATAGTAGTTTGAGACTATACTTAATATGGGGCATATCACGTAGTTCTTCAAATAAAATGCCCCGTATATGAAAATATGTATGTGTACAATACAGATATAAAATCTAATATTTATTCAATATAAAATACAACAGTACAACTGCCATTTTTTCAGACTATGCCTAACATTTCCATTTGTTTTGTAACCTGAACATCTCAAAACCCTTAGAACTCTTTTAACTTTATATATATATTAATTGTAACTTACAACTATTACTTATAATATAATTTTAAAATAATTTTTTACCTAAGTAAGTAAGTCTACATCAATATCATTTATCTTTTCAACTGTCAAAACATCTAAACTTTTTTACGCTTAGTAAGTTAAAGAGTTATAAAAATAAAGGTTTAGTCACCAAAAATTTAATTAGTAACTGTACTAAATTTGAATCAAAACTATATCACATAAATAATCTCACTTACCACATCCATCTTTCCAATATCGAAACCCAATTCCCTGATCGGTATTTCGTACATATATGTCAATATATCACCGAGCGGACGTAACTTCTGTGGAGTCAGCTGTTTTAATCCAGCGTGTAAAAGTCGTTTGGCTGCTTTGTGATATACTGTTCCCGGCTTGTTGTATTTCATTGCATTGTTGCACATTAATTTGAAGTCACTCTGGAAAATAATTTATAACATATATTTTAGCAAAATTTATGGTTTTTAAATACATTGTTTGGGTAATTAGTAAATCTATTATGTACTATGGGTAATCCTGTGTTCAATTTTCTATAGCTTCATTAAGTTATTTCAGCTTAAGTAAACATAAAATAACATTATTATTTTATGTTAAGGCAGAATTGTTATGGCTTTCACAATGTATAATATTTTTTAAAACAAAATTTGTACATTATACACTAAATAGAATTGTAACTAATGACTACTGGTAGTAGTATAATTCTTAAGTATAACATAAGGGGTAATACTAGGAAACATTTTATAGATCAACAATTTTTTAAACAGAATTTAAAAAAAATGTGTGTATGCTCCGACATACAACTGGAGTTTACTCCTTCCGATCGACTGTCTAAATAGGCACAAAAAATGCTTAATACTTTAAGAAAAAGAATAATACCAAATCAAATGGTAAATAAACAAATCAAATATACGATAGCGTTACGAGCAGGGATATTCCGGTATGGGTTATTTACCTTTATCCTCCTGGGGTTCAAAGTGATAATACTAGGACAAAATCAGTTTGCAGTGAAGGCCCAAGTATGAAAACAGAGACTTGGAGTAATGACCCACTGTGATAATACTAGAACAAAATATTTACCGACACCTGGCATGTTTAAATTACGCGCCATGTCATGTTTTCGCTGTCGGTTAGTTTGTGGATATATTAGGCATTATGACAGCACTGCATAAAGGGACCGGGAAGGGGTATCTTCAGTCTTCTGTCACCAAAAGTCGTGGCAATGACGCGGGTAACGAGAAGAGGTTACTTTAACTTGTAAATATCTTTACAATCTTTATCTAATACTTACTGTATTTTTTATTGTTTTAGAGATAAAGAGTTAAATTATGCGTAACAATTGTTAGTTAACCGTAATGACGACATTTTCGGCATGTGTTTTTGATGATAATTTTTGTGTACTAGTACTAGTACGCCGGGCGGGTGTAATATAAATTGCTTTTTTTAATGGGGTTGCATCTCGTTCATAATAATAAGGCATTCATAATTTGGCATTCGTGTGATATAGAAAAAAAGAACGGGATAATTATTTTTGTACCTAATAGTTTAATTTATAATAGTATTAGGTCATCAGGCACATACATTTTCTTTTTTACAGCGCTAAAAGATTGTCAAGTATTATAGTTACAAATATTGTTAATAAAATTGAACGTTTTTTATACGCATTATCAAAGATTACTCCTAAAAATGTAATCAGATCTCGATGAAATTTAAATGTAACCACATGATAAACATCGGCTTTCGATTAAATTAAAAATCATCACAATCGGTTCACCCTGTAAAAAGTTATGCGTCTTTTTGAGAGTTTCCCATCATCAGATCCAAGTTTCCTTATCATGGTACCAAACTAAGGATATCTCCTTTTCAACAAAACAAGAATTATCAAAATCGGTTCATAAACGACGGAGTTATCCCCGAACATAAATAAATATATATATATATATATATATATATATATATATAATATATACGGTCGAATTGAGTAACCTCCTCCTTTTTTTGAAGTCAGTTAAAAAATAGACTAATTATGTTAAATAGCAGTATTGTTATTGTGCACATTTTTTTATTTTTTGTTTTTTAGATTCCTATTCGCTGTGGGGTTTTTGATATTTTTTTTTGCAAAAGAAGGCTAATAATGAAACACAAATGGTCTAAATAACATTGATAAGTTAATTTGAATTACATTTTTTTCTTTTTTAAATGTCATTATTGAGTTATTTTTGTGAAAGATAAATAATTATTGCAACTTCTATGCAGGCAAAGGTTTAATTTGTTGATCTGTACTAGTTTAAATGTTTAAATACTAAGTTTTCATAACATTTCTAAGACTGTTCAGTTGGCTTTCAAGTTAATGTAACAACCCAATGTGATAAATAAAGAACAAAAGATTTTGGTATTTTTTCTTTTTGTCTGGCAAGCTTAAATCAATACTATAACAGCCCTAAAATATGACACCTGTAAATATTGGGATTAACCAGATACAAACAATTTTTGGTCTGGGCGTTCAGTACTTTATTAATTAGTTCTAATATTAGGACATTGGGTCATCCTCGGAAGTCCCCTCTATTAAATTGGGCCGCAGGAGGTTAAAAAACGGTACTTATCGAATCAAAATAACGGTAAGAGAATTATTCGGTAACCGAATCATATCGGTAATACAGTATCGAAATAAACCGGTAGTAGGCATAACGTTCGCGTCGTAAGTTTAAGCGGGCAATTCCCGTTCTTGTAGCTGCGCTGCGCTAGCTCGGATTGCGGTCCGAACGTACACCCAGGGTTCGCCAAACCGATTCATAAAGGTAACCGTTTGAAACGGTTACCGTATGAATCGGTTACCGATTGAAAAGGTTACCGTTTTATTTCGGTTCCAAAACCGTAATAAAACGGTTACCGATTAAACTGTAATACCGAAATATAACGTTATGTATTTCGGTTTTAAATGATTCGGAGAAGTAACAGAGGGTGACAAAATCTGTGAGCCATCGTTTGAAATGAAGAATCTGTAATGTTCCTTTGCTTTTATTGATAATGCTTGGTTTTTCATAAGACTGGCTTCTTTAACTATGAAAGTAATTAAGTTTGATGTTTTGAATTATTCGTTATATGCAATGTAAACATTAACGCGAAAAAGAGATGAAAACTTGCTCGCGCTACGCCCGGGGCCTGTCGTCTATCACAAATAAATAAGTTTTAAGTAAAATCACGCAACACACGGGAGCGAATGAGATAAGAGATATGGTGTACGTTCGGACCGCAATCCGAGCTAGCGCAGCGCAGCTACAAGAACGGGAATTGCCCGCTTAAACTTACGACGCGAACGTTATGCCTACTACCGGTTTATTTCGATACTGTATTACCGATATGATTCGGTTACCGAATGATTCTCTTACCGTTATTTTGATTCGGTAAGTACCGTTTTATAAAGGTAAATAACCCATACCGGAATATCCCTGCGTACACCATATCTCTATCTCATTCGCTCCCGTGTGTTGCGTGATTTTACTTAAAACTTATTTATTTGTGATAGACGACAGGCCCCGGGCGTGGCGCGAGCAAGTTTTCATCTCTTTTTCGCGTTAATGTTTACATTGCATATAACGAATAATTCAAAACAAAAAACTTAATTACTTTCATAGTTAAAGAAGCCAGTCTTATGAAAAACCAAGCATTATCAATAAAAGCAAAAGAACATTACAGATTCTTCATTTCAAACGATGGCTCACAGATTTTGTCACCCTCTGTTACTTCTCCGAATCATTTAAAACCGAAATACATAACGTTATATTTCGGTATTACAGTTTAATCGGTAACCGTTTTATTACGGTTTTGGAACCGAAATAAAACGGTAACCTTTTCAATCGGTAACCGATTCATACGGTAACCGTTTCAAACGGTTACCTTTATGAATCGGTTTGGCGAACCCTGGTTACGAGAAAGGTAAAGAGATCATTTGTTCTGTATATTTTACTCCTCATATTTTTTTCATACTAGGGCATTATGTGAAAATTGATTCCTAAAGAGTAAACTCCAATAAAAGAAAGAGTATATAACGACAACCAAAAGCATAAAATAACATAAAGTATAAAATTAAAAAAAAAAGAATGTGCTTTAGACCACACAATTGAAGTAAAACTTTAGCTCCTACAGTAATATACGAAACATAACCCTCTCTCTTTCTATCTTTACCAACTTATATCTCTTCAACTTCTGTTTCCCTGATTGCACTTTTCGTGACACTATCGTCACGCGTTCACCAGCTTACTCCCCAAGTCAAGCATCCGTAAAGTAGTTTAACTTCAAAAATACTTACAATAAAACAGTTGAGCGACTTGTACTCATTATCATCAATTTTCTGCTTCATAGTTGAAAAGTCCATAGGTTTCTTTATGATATTAGAGTAGTTAGGTGCAAAGTTGTCGTTCACCGGCCAAGCAAAGAACTGATTGGGATCTCGCTTTTCAAGATTACGGAGTAATTGTTCTAGAAGACGGGACAGTGGACGACGTTTCTGGCTAGCCTGTTATCAAATATTTAATAATAATTATTAAGTGGTTTCCAGTTTTATGTTTAAGACGTATTAAAGATAAGATGTTAATAATAATTATGTTCAAATAGAATATGTTTAGGAAAAGGGGGTTTTCTTGGCTTAGCGTGACGAGATTTGACAAGAGGATGATATATACATATATATATTCTCAAAATAAAGAAATCTAATCATTAATCTTATGCAAAACTGGGAGGGATACAGTACGGAGGAAATAAGATAATCAAAATAGTACCTTTAAAACACAGGTACGAGGCTCTCGGTGTGAAGCTGGTGATATGGGACCGGGTCCAGGACTCAACCTCCGATATAGTTTCTTAGACATTCCTTCATCTTCTGTTTCATCGTCATCAGACTTCTGAAAGGTACAATAATTATTATCACCATCATAGAGTTTAATGTGATGGGAAAAAAATTGCATGATTTCTGCTTACGATAAAATTGTCAATATAAATTCGTTGTATAAGATAATAAAGATTATAATACCGACGTATAATATTCTACAGGGGCAGGCACATAATTATGAGCTTTTACAACGTAAACTGATATAAAAATAATTTTAATTGTCAAATTTAGTATATTTAAGTATCTAGTAATATTACACAATTAATTAGGCAAAAAGTGTCAGAGCAATATTGAGTAAATGTCAATTATTTTACAAATTTTAATATTTGGTACTACTTGTAGTGATAGATTAATTCAGCCTGCAACATCCAATTGCTGTCGCCTTTTTTCTGGGTAGAAAGCTTTTATTTATTTTTAAAGCAGTCTGTACAGGGTCAGCGGCTTAGAGGGCCGGGTACTTAGACCCAGACAAGAAAAAGTAGAAGACATCTCAACTAGTTGTGTAATAAAACATAATTCATGCACTAAACTACAGTCAGTCTGAGTGCTACTTATTGTATGTAAGACGCTACTACAGTGCTTATATACTTTTTTATGTATTATTCACAATGTCATTACGTTGTAACAAACCAAGTCAATTTCCCGGCGTCTCCTTCTCTTTTTCTTAACTTTTCCTTCATTAACCTTAGGATCATCAATGGACATCGTTGAGTTTTCCAGATCACTCATTTCTCCGATTTCTTCCTCTAAAATTAGTAAAGTTATTTAGAAAATTGTTTATAATATTTAACCAAACATAACTATGGACGTATTTTTCTTACTGCAACTTAGTTTTTCGTCGTCCATTTTAAAGTTTTAACAGTTTCTATTTACACTTATAACTAATAATTAAATAGGTACTATATCATTTACAAAATAATGAAATTAGGAGTAATAACGACATAAAATAGTTTTTCACATCATAGCATCAAGCTGACACTCTAACTTGACCTTTGAAGCCATATTGACAGTTACAACCATAGATCATACATACAAGAAATATCTAGTATTATTACTTTTAGTCTTTTAGATAGGAACAGAGCTTTGAAAGACAGTAGTCGCTAAAAAATAACAATTCAACTAGGTATATTTATATGTTCATTATAAAAAAAATTGCAACATTCTCATAGGTTCGGCGTTACTAAAATCAAAATTTTAAAATTAATCACACCTATTTGGAATCTTTTAGTTTACTGAAAATAATTTCGGAATTTCATTCCCGGTTTCGTCCCTAATGATTATTAAAATCCAAATCTACCCGTTTTTGCGATATATAGGTTATTGGTAAGATAAACCTACCTATATAATCAATTTTTTTCAATACATGTTGGATTCCCCCAACAGCTTTCCCTCTCGAATAATAATTAATATTAGAAATAGATGGTTACAATCAATTCGATGGAAGGAGGAATACTTCGCATTTTTTTGAAGGCAAAAAGTACCGAAATAGTTGAAAAGCGTGAATTCTACCAAAATATACCAAATAATTTTTACCTACTAGATAAGTAAAAATCTACTTATTCTGGTCACGCTGATTACGAAAAATGTGTGACACAGATGTCTACTTATCAAACAGTTAATTTCCCATTTATTTTGTTATAATAGCAAAAAAAAAGATAAAGAGCTAATTGCCAAACATGGCAACATTAATATAATGTCATATAGGTCATTGAACCTCGTGTTTATACTACGGTCTTATACGCTCATTGAAGTTTAGTTTAGTTTGAAAACTATTGAAGAATAAAAAAAAAGAATTATAATGTTTTATTTCACTAAAATATATTTAGTCAACATAACAGCTCTTGTGTAGTGTTGCGAATAGTTGCTTAAAACACAGACGGTTTGCGGGTTCGATTCCCATTCAAGATAGATATTTGTATTGGTACAAATATTTCTTTCCGGTTTGGATATTTGTCCTTGTGGGCCTCCCCACGGTACCTCGGAGAGCACGTTAAGCCGTCGGTCCCGATTGTTGTCATAAATACCTGACTGATCGTTACTAGTACGGAACATATCCGCCAACCCGTAGTGGAGCAGCGTGGTGATTTAAGCTCCTTTTCCTTCAAGGGAAGAGCCCAGCAGTGGAATATTAAAGGCTGAAGCGATACATACATTGCAAGTCAAATAAAAGCTTTTGAAAATAGTATGAATTGCAAAAGCAGCCGAACTGTCATATTTACAACAGATTGAACAAACGAGTCAGGATTCCGTGATAATTCGAGTTTCACTTACTGTAATATGCTTCACAGCATATATTTAAAACAGTATATATTTAAATATTTAAATATCTACACAGTACACACACGGTCGTCTGTTCCTAAAGTAAACAACTTAATGCTTGTGTTATAGATAACAGCCGACTGGTACTAGGTACATTTTTTTTTTTTCGATATACATACTTATAAATAATACATATAAAATAAATAAATAAGTATATATATTACACACCCAGACTCGGGGTGGGAATCAAACCCACAACCTCCGGAGCAGAAAGCAGGGTCACTACAAACTGTGCCAACGGGCTAGTCAATGAAATGCAAACAGTCTGACACAGACTAAAAAAATACGAATGCAGCTAAACTTTGCATATCAAAACTATGTCTTTCTGCTCTTGAGGTTCTCTCTTGGGGTATGGGTACATTCGTCGTAATTTGAGTCTTTAATTATGTTCTTTTTTGATCTACCTGATGGTAAGCGGTTACCGTATCCTACAGATGACTGCAACACAAGAAGCATGACAAGCGCATTGTTGCATCCTCTCCAGATGTAACTAGGTCAGCAAATAAGCGTGTGGCTCACCTGATGTTAAGCGATAACCGTAGCTAATTAAGGGATATCTAATGGAATTTTTTGAGAATAACATATTGAGAAACTTATTCAGCGACAACTAAAAAATAAAGTAAAAAGAGAAAGATTTAAAAGAAGGAAATTAAATAAGTTGATCTGATTTATTTTGATATTTTGCCAAACTTAGTAGTACGAGTTTAGAGAGTAGGTACAAGGATTTATGTCATATAAATTGTGTAATGAACTTAGTAGTACGAGTTATACGTTGATAGTAAAAGATTTAAAGAAAATTTTAATTTTATTATTTCTAGAAAAACTATTTACAAAAGGCGTTTTTTTAGCGTCTCTTGAAAAAAAATAATTTTAATTTAATTTCATATTATGTTATTCTTAATTTATAATAATCTCGTGGCCATTTTAAAAATATTTGTAACGGAAAAATAATAATTTTTATAACGTTTTAATGAAGCAACGAGAAAATAACGTGAGCCGAATCGATATAATTAAGTATATCATGAACGTATCACGTTTTATGAAAGTGACCGAGCTTGCGTTCTGTTACCGCATCCTTCCGTGTGATGCGCTAATTAAATCTACCACTTCGGACCGCTTAATGGAAAAACGCTCTCAATAAATCTCTTTGAGATTCGTTTACATTTTATCGTTACTTTGATATTTTATCTACATTAATTTATAAAATCGTATCGTAATTTATATAATCCTTTTAACAGAAAAGACTATAATATTTTTAACCGACTTCGAAAAGGGGAGGAGGTTCTCACTTCGACTGTATTTTTTTATGTATGTTTCTTGATGAAAAAGAAGCAAGGTGGTGCGTGTTATTTGGTCCCATTTAAATTTATTTGAGATCTAACAACAACTTGTAAAGTTATATGTAATAATGCGTTTTTATTATTGACTATTTTTTCGTCGACCTACGTTGTATTATACCACACAACTTTTTACTGGGTGTACCGATTTTGATGATTTTTTTATTTAATCGAAATCATTTGGTCAAATTTAAATTTCATCGAGATCTCTTTACAACTTTTTGAGTAATCTTTGGTAACCGATTGTAACAACATGTTCCGGATTCACAGATTATTTATCAATAAAAATATCTCACAGATAAAGTGGGGGTAATGTTTAAAAAATGTGATGAAGTTTTGTCAGTTGGCAATCGTTATAATTCAGATGAATTTATCGGCAATCAATGAGACAGCCTTTTATTTTTATTTGATATATTTTTTATAAACTAATCGTAAAGTTAAAATGTAAACGGTGCCTGAGCCTCGCCGGCCGTCCGAGATCGTTCGTTAAACGCCGCGGAGCGGACTTCTAATATTGTTTCCTGCAATTTACTTCGATCTCTTTGCGTTATTAAATTTCGCACGAAGCCCACCGCGCCTAGATTACAATTGTTTTAGCTGTTGATCTAATACTTTTGAGATATTACGCGTTCAAACATTAGGTTTTGCGCTTACTTGAATGCCAACTCAATAGATTCAATTCCTTACTTCAATTAAATTACTAATTATACCAAATATCCGTTTGAAAGTTACCGCCCAATACTGGTTTAAACCAGCTTGAGTACGTTTTTGAACACTAATAACTTTAACACTATATCCCTAGTAATATTACGACAGTTTCCGCGTCGAAAATATAATAGTCATTTGTACCCTCTTGTGAATTCCCTTTGTCAAAGCTGAGTGCTAGTATTGAACTCGCTAGTCTTACGATAAGGATCAGATTAACTAAACAAAGAGAATCTGTAAAAATATTTAAATGCCAGATAATTCTATTTTTATATTGTATTACTACATGAAGATTGAGGTATAAAGAACCATGTTGGAAATATTTCGGCGGTAGGACATAGTTGGTATAAAACTAGGAAGAAATATGCCTACATCGATAATACACTGGGTAAAGAAATTCCTAAAAGCAACAGGTTCATAATTCCCGCGTGCCGCTATTATCTTCATAAAGAGCCGAGAACAAAGGGGTAGATTATCTCTATGGACTTGTAAAAGACCGAATTAAATTGTTAAGGGAGACAGGAATGTTTGAAGTCCCAAAGAAATACTTGTCCTCGATGGACATTTTCGTTAATGACGCTTGATTTGATACTTATATCATAGTGAAACATTATTAAATAAAGCACTTTTTATTCGAATATGTGTCAATGTGATTCGACTATTGATACTGCCTATGTCCGAAATGGGAGCGTGCATTTAAACCATATTAAAATAAAAAAATATAAATTTTATTATTACGAACAACGTTAAACTTAGTTTCGAAATGTTAAAACTAAATTGCATGTCAAAGTCATAAAACACTTTTATTCGTATATTACATAATTAAATACATATATTTATTATTTTTATTAGTTTTTAGCTATTTAATATATTTCGTGTCTCGGCCTCATTTTTTACGCAACTTATTGAAAAAAAAATTACATCTACGTAAATATTAATTGATATACTACGTTATTAATTTATAAATTAGATTTTGATTAAATTAAAGTTACTATTGTAATGCAAGATGGGAATGTTTTTCCCAATATTGTGGTAACTTTTTTCATTACGGGTATATCACAACAGGATCTATTCTGCCCAAGATCACAGCTAAATAATACTGCCCTCAAGTATTGTTGTGTTCCTGTGGCGAGTAACATGGCTAGAGCTCCTGGATAGGGTCGGTAAAGCCTTTATGATTACTAACGGTGTTGCAGGCTAATATAACCGCTTACCATTAGGTGACTGTATGCTTTTTGAAGCTTTTTTTACTTGCTATATACCTACTCTACGGTTTTCAGTGTTCTTGCCCTTTGTTATTTTATCTTGGCAAATATTGAAGGTTTCAATTTATTATTAAAAAGAATGGATGTCATACAGTGGAAGTTTTTATAATATGCTACACGAATTGCGCAATTTATTAGCCTTTTTGGTTATCACTTCGTCTTTATGAGTCATAGTATAACTTTTATAGCCTTGGATAAACAAAAATTTTAATAGAAAACAAAATTTTATGTCAGGTTGGAGCTGAGATAAGTATGTTCAAACAAAAAACAAAGTGATAAACTCTATAGATTTATAATATTAGTATAGTTTAGTATGCAATTACATTTTTTTACAATTTTATCACAACAAGTTTTATGTTGTGAACATTTATTTCACAATAATTTTTAATATTTAAATTAGAATAAGTTTATTAGAATAATTTTCAGCCTTTAGCCTTTATTACTGTACTAATTTAATTCAAGGAGCAAAGTCAGAGTTAACGTAAGTTAAGAAGATTATTTAATCTATAAATCATGTTAAAACCGATACAATAATTTTCGTAAGACCGACCTCGCTCGGCTTATAAACATTACGCAAAATATAAATTAAATTAAGATCCATTAATAGAATTGGAAACATTTAATATAAAGATTTCACTTTGTAAGTTTCTACATTTTATATGTGAAATATGTTAAACGGATGCTGTGGATTATAATTTATATTCGTGTAGATCTCTTGTTACTGCGAGCAATATAGCGTTGCGTTGTTGAAAACATGAATTATGTATTAGTAAGTTTTACAGAAATAAAATTAGCATCATCATCTCATAACGTAGAAGAGAACGTGGCTGTCAGATTATTTACATTTTTTTTGACATGACAACGTCTAATAAAACGACGAACACTGGCGGCATGCACGAAAAAGGATGACTCATTGCGTTACACTCATTGTCCCGTTACACTCAGTGATAGACCTATCAATCCTATCCTATCTATCACTCGATTGGCCTTTACGTCCGAGGAGATGTTTTGTTATAACGTTGTCACGTTAAACTATCGTCCGTAAACCAACGTTACAGACAACTATTTTTTTTAAGGTATTCTATAACATTATAATATCATTATCATTGATATTTATTAAAAATAGTGAGATCTGGAAATGTAGTATGCTTATTAACGATATAGGAGTGAATGTGTTGTTGATTATTATTTTCTGTTCTGAATAAATTAACCGTCATCATTTATAGATATCAACCTTAAGGTGATTAAATTGTTATAAACTTACAATTTAATAGAAAATTCTAATAAAAAGCAGCCCTTCTATTATATTTACCAATAACAATAAAAATTACAATTGTTATTCCAATAACACAATAAAAAAAAACTAAATTTGTAGTCTAAAAATATAATTTAGACATCAAATCCAATATCCTTACAGCGTAAACATTCCCGCTGTGCGTATAAAACGCGCTAAGTTATGTTGTTTTCGCGGGCGATTATCGTGTTCGCGGACGCAGCATTGTTCGTCACCGCGTCACTGATAGTTCATCTCGCATGCTAATTGGGAGAACTGCCGCGCTTCAAATTTTTCAAATGACTTACACTGTACCTGTATATTCATACAAATATACGGATATATAAAATTAGCATTATTTACTTTAAAAAAAATTATGTAAAAAAAAAGTTGTATTAATAAGAATAATGCGTCTTCGGTGCGACAAAGCTAGCCCTGCGGTCACCAACCCACCTGCCCAGCGTGGTGACTATGGGCAAAACACATGAGTTCACGCCATTTTTGGAACGCGCCATCATTGGCGCGAACTTGTGGAGGCTTATGTCCAGCAGTGGTCTGTATTAGGCTGAGGTGAATTAGAATATAAATCAGCACTCCCATAAAATGCCATAAGGACAATAAGTTATCTACGTCAGAGGACGCAAATATAACATATCTATTAACGATATCTCGATAGTCTAAGAACCTAAATTATGTCCTCAATAACACGATTTTATATTTCCAATATGACTATGTATAATGTTTAGCAGTGTTTTATTATTATCAGTTATTTAATTATTTTTTATAGAATATAAAATCCTTAAGTGGAAGCTAAGCACTTTTACGATATATAGGAATAGTTAAAAATATATATACGTCTTTGACCTTTATAGAATTTAAAAAACTTAGATGAATGGTAACCACTCCTGGTCCCTCTTCTGCGTAAACAAGACAAGTCGGCAATTCCGATTAGGTTCTAAGATTGAAGATGAATCAGCCATGTTGCTGTACTCATTTTTTGGGTATAAATGTTATTACGGGTATAAGATTTATAGATAGGTAGGTATTCTAAGCTATTATGAGATAAGGTAAACAGTCTGGACTATTTTCAAGCTTGAAATTTTTAAGGATTTGTAATAGCTTTACATATGAGATGATAAGATTTTAATATTTTTTCCACAAATAAGAGGTACCTAAATTATATTAATCAATAGTATAGCATATTACGATTTATAGCAGAGCACTTACCATAAAAGGACAAAACAACCGTCATCTAGAAATAACAATCGTTAAAGGATCTTTAAACGTCTGTCAAATATATTGGCAACATTGCTAGTCGTTGACCGGTCTCCGTGTTTAGCAACCGTGGGTGCGTCCTCGCCTCCGCGGAAACGCTGACGTAACCGACAAACTTTGAAAACAATAAATAAATAGCTTGTATTATTTTTGAGGAAAAAAAATCACTCCCAGCAGCATATCTGGGATTAAGGTAGTGGTGAAATCTCACACCCAACAGCCAATAGGATCTAGGACGCCTGTACACTCACATACAAACGTTCAGTCAACAGAATACACCTTATCGTCCAAGATTTTATTAAAATAGCTTTGGGACTTTTCATGTGAGTTGATGATTTCTATTTATTATATTATTTTTAATACGGTAACCTTTGAAAACACGTGTGAAGATCACTCAAACAAGTCGAATAAACAAAATTTTCATGTCATTAATTAATTATTATTATTAATTAAATTTTATTTATTAACTTCTAATAATTAACTACTAATTAACTATTTCCTATTACTTACGACTGCTCCACTGTGTAGAAATGGTCTCACTGCTAGACTGTCCTGATAACTGTATATATACTAAGTGCGCTTAAAAACATTGATAGCACGATTCAGGCTCAGTTCGCGTAATTTCTTTCAGGCTATCCTGATCTGGACCGGACCGGGTCCTGATCCAGTATGCCTTACCATACTTGCCGGATCCCGCATACCTCATTCTATCCTGATCCGGTCCAGATACATGATCTGGTTGAGCCTGACCTTTTTTCTAGTCGGGGCGTCGTATAATTACAGACAGGCAAACAAACGAACATTTACCCTTTATAATACTTATATACACGCAAAATAGAGCAAATTTCATAAGATAACTAAAATAATAAAAATAAATCTATAAATTCGAAGTTATTTTGAAACGAAATATCAAATAGTTACATACGCTGCGCTTGCGCAAGCGGAAAGCGATACGAGTTTTTTACATGGAAATCTAAATAACTCGACACTAATGGTACTTAGTATCGTGTTTTAATTGATTTTATGATATTTTGCACCGTTGACGAGGAAAGTGACACGATTTATAAAAATTCGGTTTGATTTTTAATATAATATACTATTAAATGGTATTTATGTTTGCACAACAGATTACGTACATTTCCGTTGGAGTAAAATATTGATATTTTTCAATCAAGGATCAATATTTGTAGAATAAGCTAATACTCGTACTATCAATTAAGCTGACCCGGCGAATTTCGTACCTTTTTTTTTCATGTATCGTGTTATCCATTTATTTTTAATTTTATTTCAAACAAATATTGTCTTGACAAAAGAACAAAAAGAAAAGGAGTGTGCTTTAAACCACACGACTGAAGTAAAACTTACGAAACATAACTCTCTCCTTTCTATCTTCACTAACTTATATCTCCCTCTCAACTTCCGTTCATCTCGCCCGATCACACTTTTTGTAACACTCTCATCACGCGTTCACCAGTTTACTCCCAAGTCACCTAGCCAAGTCACCTAGTCCTCCCAAGCCACTAAGTCAAGTGTACTTCAAAAAAGAAATATCCAACTTAGTACAGGCCTTCAACAGTTATCTATGTACATACATTTCAGCGATTCACTTATATTTATTATTAATTAATAATTAATAATAAATAATATTATTAATAATAATAATATATAATATAAATAAAGAAAATAATATAACATAGAAACGGTACTTATCGCATATAAAAGTAAGACAGGAGTTAACAATTTTATAGTTCATTATTATAATGTAAAACAGGTCTGAGATGACAATGTCAAATAAATAACTGTGTTTGTTAAACCGACTTCAATTACATCGAGAAGTAATACAACGTAAGTAGACGAAAAAATAGTCAAGTAACTACGCATTATCAAAATTACTTAAAAATGGGATCACATTGCACGCACCACCTTTCAAACCATACGAGTCAAAAGTTCTGAGGAACACAAAAAAAAATACAATCGAATTGAGAACCTCTTCCTTTTTTTGGAAATTGGTTAAAAATGTATAACGTTATATTTAATTATAATAAGCCATACAAAAAGTTAAATACCCGTAACATTGTTATGGAGAAGGTATTATGTAATTTTATAGATATTTAAAGGAAGCGTGAAAATATTACGTAAGTACAGTAAATCTTATCAACGCAGTATGACCTTATAATATTTTCCAGTAATTATAGCGCTTAAGCTTGTCATTATATTTAAAACTAGCTGCTGCCCGCGACGTCGTCTGCGTGAACGCTATACAGCACCAAAAATACCTACGATTATACCTTTTGAAATAACATTCATTTACCCGTTCTTCTTTACATTTCATATCTACAGAAAGTCCAGTTAAGGTTCACTAGGTCCAGATAAGGTTCACTGCTCGTACCCGTAGGTGATAGCGTGATAATATGACGAATTTGAAGTAAATCCATACAGTAGTTTTTGAGTTTATCCCGGACATACATACAGACAAACAGACAAAAATTCTAAAAACCATATTTTTGGCTTCGGTATCGATTGTAAATCACACCCCAAGTATTCTTTTTAAAAAATATTCAATGTACAGTTTTGACTTTCCTACCATTTTATTATATGTATTTAGCTGTAGGTACCTGCAAAGTCGTTTGAAAAAAAAGATAGCACAAAGTATTTACACAAATTACATAAGTTTGGTTGTTCATTACAATTAAAAAAACACTAAATATACAAGAAAAAGAAAAGTTGTAGTAATTAATAATTACAACATAAAACTAAACTCTACGTAAGTATAAGAAATAATATTAATAAAATCAAGAAAAATCACTAAAGACGTCTACAAACCTGTGTTCTGTGCGCCAAAAAGTTGTAATCACTCAGTTGAATCTTGAGCTTAAGAATCTCAACGTTAACGTAAGTTGGTGAATGCGTTACGAGAGCGTTACGAAAAGTGTGATTGGGCTAGGCGAACGGAGTAAGAGAGAGGAGCGAGCACATTTTCTTTTTCTCTTTCGCTCATAGCCAGTTACGTTTCGTATGTCTACGACACTGTGCAGGCCTATTGTGCAGGAGCAGGCCTATTACTAAAGAAGTTATACTTCTATCGTGTGGTCTAAGGCACACTCTTTTTTTTTTGTTAATATGGCAATTTTATTAAATTTCGTTTAATAAAAATTTGTGCTGATAATAATGAACACAAAACAAAGAATTATCCAATTAGATGCAGTCGTTCGGAAGTAAAACGATATGGAAAATTAAATGTTAAGAAAGAATTTTTACACATAATTTTGTTTAATCGCCAGCGAAAAAAACCCGACTTCAATTACATCGACAAGTAATACAATGCAGGTACACGAAAAAATTGTCAAGTAAATACGCATTATTAGATATAACTCGAAAAGTACTTGTCAGATCTCGATTAAATTTAAACGTGACCACATGACGACCACCTCCTTTCGTTTAAAAAAAGAATTATCGAAATCGTTCCACCCAGTAAAAGGTTCTGAACTAACATACACGAAAATACAGTTGAATTAAGAACCTAAAAAGAAGGTTTAAGGCAGCCGGTTAAAAATAACATATCAATTTTTGGTTCGAAACTCCTAAAGTTCAGAATATCTTTATCTAGACTGCAGTTGTGAATATCTTTTTGAAACACATCGTAACGAAAGTTCTTTATTAAAATCGTTAAATACATAAGATGTACATAACATATTACGACAACTGTTCCAACAATGTTGCCTATCTCTAGAGATAGCAAACTTTATCATTACATGTACCTAGTGTTTGTACATAGAGGACAATTTGCGACAAACTTACGTCTAATACTTTGACTTGCTAAATATATATATATATATATATATATATATATATATATATGTATGTTCGGGGATTACTTTGTCGTTTATGAACCGATTTTGATAATTTTTTTTTTTGTTAGAAACCGAGCTCTGATGATGGAATGCCAGAGAAATTGAGGGAAACCCTCGAAAATAAACAGACAGTTGCACGTGAATTTTAATAGCAGTTTAAAAAATTCAACGACCCAGTACGAAAAACATACAGAGAATTAAAGAGAATTTAAATTTATTTAATCACAAGCTTTGCCCACGACTTAGTCCGCGTGGAATTTAACAAAAAAGTTATTTTACAGTTCCCAGAGTTATAAAATAATTAAATTTCTAAAATAAATGTAGCCCAAGTTACTCCTTATTACATGAGCTATCTGCCAGTGAAAGTCCCTTCAAAATCGGTCCAGCCGTTTCAGACATTATCTGGAACAAACAGACAGACCAAAATTGTAAAAAACGTTGTTTTGTTACATGTATCGTGTATACACGTCCATAAGCATTTAAAGTAAAAAGCTGTTATTTTAATATTACAAACAGCCACTCCAATTTTTTTTATTTGTATAGATTTTAGAAAATGATTGTTTAAAACTAGAAACGTCAAGTGCATTTCCATCCCACTAACGATGCTAAATCGCCATCTACAACATTTTACCAAATTCGCATTTGAGACATGCAGCCTGACGTCATCGGGGAGATGAAAGTTCGTTTCTCTCCGACCTGCTTCTCAATCCACGAGATGTACAGGATGCACTGCTTTGATTTGTATTCTATTGTCAAGGTCGATACAAACGTGTCTTGGGTGTGAGATTTAGCGGAACAAGATTGGGGTTTGACGAAAAAGTTCCTATCACTTAAGGTTATTTGGTCTGGGGATATTTATTTTAATAGAAAAGTGTCTCGACCTTATTATTAGTGTAAGTACTTTTACTGTCTGTGATTAAGTTTGTTTTTTAAATAAGTTGGAATAGCTTACAAACGCCAGCTGATTGTAAGACGAGACGGAACAAGTTTTGGGTTAGACGAAAAAGTTCTTGTCATTCAATGATGTTTGGTCTGAGGGAAATTCAAGGTTTTTTTTTTTTCTTTCTTTTTCGCTGTAATTGTTTATTTTACGACTACATTGTTTTATGATCGCTACGTCTTATCATGCAGGCAAGTCATGTAGGCATGCAATTTTTTTTTTGCGTTAATTCTAATAGAGATGTCCGTTGAGCTGTCATATATTAACATCATAGTTTAACAGTCTATTTCACAAGTAACTGACAAACGTTATCTCGTAAATAAGTTGTGAATAGGATACAAACGTGAGCTGGATGTAATATGTAGCGGAACGGGATTGAGGTTAGACGAAGTACTTCCTATCACTAAAGGATATTTAGTGTAAGAATATTTATTTAACAAAAAAGTTTATTATCACGTAATTAATTCAGAAATTTCGCTATTTGCTGATAACGTTTATCCATTACATAAATTAGGGATACGATAACTGAAAGCAATATGTAAGAAGACCCGTTGTTTGAATTACAAATATTGTTTTCACAAGTCTCAAATAGATTTAAGAATTAAAGCGGAATTTGATTCTGAAACTTTTATCTGCTAGATACTTTTATACGTCAGATAACATTTATTAGCAACCAGAGCAATAAAATCTAAATCTACCTACTCGTACATCTCTTCTTGAACAGTGTTTTCTCAGATCTGTTTATTAGAGCCTGTTTCACCGTTGACGTTAACGCTAGTTGACACATGACAATGTGTTTTTCTTTCAAGAAGAATAAATTGAACATTTGTAGTTAAGGTGAACGTGATATTTTGATAATCATTACAGTGTTATAAATACTTAAATCGATTTCGTGTTCAATACTCATGTTCTACTCACTAGAATACCTACGTTCGAATTTGATAAATTTATCCTATCGATGGGAATATAAAAGGCAATAAAATCGTAACCATTTCTACATCAATTAGCATGTGTACATGTTGCATTGTATGTTGAAGTTGCATTGCGTTACGTGTAAGGTATGACCATAACCTACCGCGGAGGTCGTGTCGTCCACTTTCCCTCGATCACTTTATACTCCACGATCCATATCTTCATTGATAACCTGCGCTGATCAAAGACTTAATACATCAGACGGGCGAGTAGGTAAAAATTATATTCTTATATTCTTATTAATTGTTGATTATTAATATTGATGTAACATTAAGTTGATATGGTCTACGTTTATTTTACAAATTAATGTTATGTATGAAACATAATAATGAGCCATTGATTGGCCTTTATATTTTTATGTGACCAGATACAGGGGATACCCGAGTCTAAAAATGTCTCTCAAGATAAATTTCCATAGATCGCGACAATTTTTTTAAGAAATAAAATATTGGTTATCTTCTAAGTAAGTATCCACGTAATACGCACTAAAACATATTGCTTCCTAGTATAATAATCTTATAATCTAAGAAGCTAAAATGACATAACCCTATGTGTAAGAACGTCAAAGCCGATTATATTTATTATTGAAATAAAAGTCTATGTTGATGGCAAAGTAGGAAAATATACGTCTTTCCTAAATGATATTTGATTTTAATTTAATTATTTCTTCATAAGTCAACACCAACAATTATAATATCGACAAAGTAGACATCGATATTTAGATAAGGCATATTTTATTACAGGTGTTCTTAAATTACTTAGAATATCGTCAACTATTCAACAATATTAAAACAGAATTAGGTCTATTACTATGTTAGAATCAAACCCTGACCTACCACATCTGTTTTACTAATCTTTGCTTGTCCGCTTTCAACATTGCGCCCGCGACGGAGACATAACGGGCCGGTGTGTCGACGCGCGCTCACGTATGTAGTGTTGTGGTCATTGTGTTGTGAATCGTGGTGCACAGGAACGTTGGATACAGGTGACTTACGAGCTTAATATAATCATAGGTTAGTTCTTACATTTATTATTATTTTTATTTAGATTAGATTTGTGCTCGAATAATTGTCAGTGTTAAAAGTTTTACCGTTTCGTTAATTTGCTCGGTCGTTTTTTGATTTTTATTTTCTATTGTTAATTTCTTTTCGATAAATCGATTCAGGATTCATTTTATTGCTTTGATTGTTTCAAAAAGTTAATTACGGTTTTTGGTTTTACGGTTAATAAATTGGGGGTGGTGTTAAATATTATTAAAAATAAAGTTTCTAATTTAAATATGCGACTGTTTAGTATTTACGAGAAATGTATACGGACCTGTGAGATTTTTGTTGTGTGATGGGAAATAAAGTATCAATCAAATTTAATGCACTTAAATATAAAAGCAATTGTTTACGTTATAATACCAATTATCACCGTTCGATTAATCTCGGGTTCAACGACCGCTACCGACAAAGTAGCGCAGGCGCAGATTTAGAGTAACGAAGTTTTCTTACTTTTACCTGAATCATTTCTAATTGCAATTAATATGATAAATCACGTTTTAAGTCATAAAACTTATGACCTCAAATTAAAATACAATTGATATGAAATTATGTGTTTTTAATTATAGTGTTTAAATTGTAACATAACATTATTTTCTTAACGCATAATTTGTTTGTCAGCTGTTTAAACACGGCGCCGTAGGCACGCACGTCTTACTTTTTGTTAACAATAATTTCATATATATTTAAAGTTCTATAATGAAATATTTAAAATTAGTAATATTGTTTTATATTTCAAAAAAATATATATCTCGGACACTAATTAAATCATTTAAACAATGATACGATATATTGTAATTTGTAAGATATTTTTACAAGGGTTTTAAATGTACTTAAATCGTCTTTAAAATGCTTTTTTTTATAAATTATATATTACTAAGAAATGTAATAAGTTAGTTCAAAATGATTATACACATAAAAACGCGTAAATTAACTATTTTATAGAGAAATTACGGTACTTCTTCTTATTCGATTAATTTACCTTCCTGTTTTCATCTGTGTTGTCTTTATTACTTCAATAGTAAGTCGTAGCGTGTGGTTTTGTAGCCTTCTTTAGGATAAATAACTAATCTTTATTTGTGAAATTTTGTAACAAAACTCATTGGTATCCTCGCCGTTAAACTTAGAACTCGTGTCTTAAAAGCGAAAAAGCTTTACAAATCATTTATAATATTTTTATTTTAAATTATTTTTAGTGTTTGTAATATTTATATTGTTACGTAATGAAAACGTTCTCTAATCGATCAACCAATAATTGTTGAGTGACAAATATTTTAGTTGTGTTTTTAACGAATTAATTATTATTTATATTATCAATTGCCTACCTCGTTGTCGCAGTTAGTAGTTTCCGCGGGTTGCGGGTTTTACTCCCGCCTGAGTCTGGGTGTATTATTTGTATTTATATAAATGTATATATTTTATGTTTCTTTGTATATTTATAAAAAAAATAGCCTTATCAGCCGGCTGTTACCTACAACACAAGCATTAAGTTGCTTACCAAAGGAACAGACGACCGTATGTGTATATTATAAGATATTTATTTATTTATTTGAGTATATCATTTACTTATCAATAAAAGATTATATATTATTGATATTTATTAACAGAAGACGATTGTAACGCTTATCAGTGACTAGCTGTGCTTCGCGACTTCACACGCGCTAATTTCTATCTTGAGGGTAATAAAAAGTAGCCTTTAAAATATTGTTTAGTAGTTTCTGCTTGAAAGAGTAAAAAACATCCTCGATGGATGCGATCCTGGCAAATTTTCGCTATTTTGAAATATTGCTAGGATTAAAGAATCATCTAGTATTATTATTTGTTCAGATGACACACAAGTGTTCATTATTGTTTTTATGTAAATTGGTATATTTAAAAATGTAACAGATTATTTTTTTTAAATTTTTGCTTCAAACCACAAACAGCGCACCTTACAGTGACACGTTCAGCATGTAAAGACTTCTCAACAACCTATCTTGACTTTTCAGAAGCCCTATAACACCCAACCAACAATGGACCCACCATTTTTTCGAAAAGTAATTAAAAAATTTGATAAAAGAATCGACATCTGTAATTGTGGTCGTGGTTGATATTTATCTGTTTTCATTTGTCATTTATAAATAGCAAAACCTTACTCTGTTAAAAAAAATCGAATCGTTGGCAAAGTGTTTATTGAAATACCCTATACAATGCAGTGAATGTGTTTTTTAACGTTTCTAAACTCTCAAACACCTAAAAGTGAAATTTTACGATTGTATCCCGTCTACCATAAAATGGATAAGCACCCATAAAAGAAAAAGTTGCCATATTCATAAACACATTTCTGAGATGTCTTGGGAAATATCTTCGACTACTTCCTCTACTGTAAGTTTTAATTTGTAATAAACTTTAACAGCCACTATGGGCACTTTTGTTTTAAAATAATAATCGAGATAAGTCCCGGAGAGTTAGAAGTATTTCCCTTGCTATTGAATGACAAACGTGAGAAGTGTTATTCTAGACTTTTTCTTCTTCTTGTATAATGGCTTCCGTGAGGATTTGCCAATGTCAGAGTGAGTCTATGGTTTTATGTTTAGGGTAAATGCTCTGCTAAGAATATTGGTGTCATGAGAGTACAAATGTTAAATATTTAAACGATATTAATAATGGTAGGCTTTCACTGTTGAAGTTCTAGACTACTTCGTCTTCTTTACTTTGGCTCCCTGAAGGATTTGCCAATATCTGAGTGAAGCTGAGCTTACGTTATGAGAATTGTCAAGTTAGGGCAGAAAACTTTGCTTTGTGTAAGGCTTTGTGGGAGTGCAAGTCGTAAGAGCAAAAGTGAAGACTAAGAAGTGAATCAGAAAGAACGTCGGAGTTGTTGCCAGTTTTCCACAATTTTAAGTGCCGAGTTAGTATCTGAAACAAAAGACAAACAAACATATATATACATTGGTTAGTAGGTTTAATCAAGACAAACAGTTGCTAGACATAAGTTATACAGTCATGCCTGCGAACTGTCAAATTAGTTTTCTGAAAGTTTTTCTGCGCATTTAAGTTTTCATTTTTCGTTATATAAGAACTTTCTATACAACATTACAATTCGTTAGGTTTTTTTTTTTTGAAGTTATACTTCTTTTGGTACGTTAGGGAAAAATGATGAGTGTAAATTTTTACAATGCTCGCGTACACCGTCACAAAAAACCGACACCCTGAAGTTAGCTAGTCAACGAAGAAGAAGTTAGCAACGTGAAGTTAGCTAGTCAACGAAGAAGAAGTTAGCAACGTGAAGTTAGCTAGTCAATGAATAATTCCTTACGTGCGTACACAACCCTTTTTTTAATTTTTCATTTAAAAAGACATTTTGATAAAGTATTATTAATAAATAAAAAATAAAATAAAAAAAACAAATTCCGTATTGTTTCAGTGTTTATTTAGTTTTACTATTAATTAATAGTTCATGTTTATTTAAACGTGGCAGGTTAAACAAAATTAATTATCATCCATATATAAGGGTAATGTCAAAAACAATATTTATGTATATTTGTAAGTCATTTAGAATTATTGAAGCGATTTCAGTAATTATTATGTCATTAGAAAGCTGTGTGATCCAGTAATACGAGTAATACGAGCAATAGACTATAAAACACGCTTGTAATCAAAATTGCGAAATTGACGACGCGATAGCGCAGCGGTAATAACACTGGCTGTCGCGCTGGCGGTTGCGGGTTCGATTCCCGCTCATGACAGACATTTGTATCAACCATATAGATGTTAGTCGTGGTCTGGGCGTTGTGTTTATGTATTGTATGTGTCTCCCGACCCCCAACACAGGAGAATATCCTACTGGGGGATCCGTTGAGTGTGATATGTTTACTAATTCTAATTCTAAATTAATAAATGTCACATTAGTAAGTAGATACTAAGAATATAACAGAAAAAAGATTTAAAACACGCAAATGATCGCTATTTAATATCATGTGTATTTTTTTATGATGGATTAAGACTTCTTCTTCATCTTTCCATCTTCTTAAATCCTTCCCCTACATGGAGAAGAGCACTATCGCAGGGGGAAGTTATAGGCTGAATCATATCTCTTTTATTTGATATATATTTTTAACAGACTTCAAAAAAAGGAGAAGGTTACTCAATTCGACCGTATATATATATATTATGTATGTTCGGGGATAACTCCGTCGTTTATGAACCGATTTTGATAATTCTATTTTTGTTGGAAAGGAGATATCCCTAGTTTGGTATCATGATAAGGAAACCAGGATCTGATGATGGGATCCCAGAGAAATCAAGGAAAACTCGAAAATCCCTATAACTTCTTACTGGGTGTAACGATTTTGATAATTTTTAATTTAATCGAAAGCCGATGTTTATCATGTGGTCACATTTATTTCATCGAGATCTAATAACAACTTTTGGAGTAATCTTTGATAATGCGTATTTACTTGACTATTTTTTCGTCTACCTACGTTGTATTACATGTCGATATTATTTGATGTCGGTTTTCGTTTGCCTGCAAACACAATTTTTCTTAAAATATTGAAGTAAAGTCAATATCGATAATAAATTTTTTTAATAAAAACGAAACGAATCCTAAAGAAAATAGTGTTTACTGTCACCACAGAACGGCAGCTGTAGTAAGGGCCGTTACGTGAAGCGATCTGGTTTCCAACTAGGATGCAATGGTCTGCGGTGGTCGCCGATACGGCGGCACTAGAAATGCAATCACTGTTGCGAAATATACAAATTGCGTAATTTAGGTGTCATTATTGAAGGAAACCTTTACGCATGCTTGTCTTGGGAAGCTGGAGAAAGCGCGACGTGTGCGTTACGAATAGTGTGATCGGGCGAGGCGAACGGAAGTTGAGAGGGAAATATAAGTTGGTGAAGATAGAAAGAGAAAGAGTTACGTTTCGCAAATTTTACTTCAGTCGTGTGGTCTAAAACAGATTCGTTTTTTTGATTTTATAAATAGTCTATTTTGACGATTCGATTAAAGTTATAAATATATGAATAAAAATTAATCCCTGAAATTTACAACGACTGCATCGTATTTTGTATATCTTTTTAATAGTGTTAAAGTTCCATGGGAGTTGCTTCGTTCTGTTAGAAGAAGTCTGTTGTTGTGCGTGCCTCATAGAAAAACTAATGAATCAATTTTAACTAAGTTTTCCAAGTAATATTTTATTATTTAAGATCCATAACAATTTGCTAAATAATTGTGTTTTCTCGCAAACGAAAAAAAAACGACTTAAATTACATCGACAAGTAATACAACGTAAGTAGACGGAAAAATAGTCAAGTAAATACGCATTATTAGACGCAGCTCGAAAAGTACTTGTTAGATCTCAATTAAATTTCAATTGGACCACATGATAAGCACAACCTTTCGATTAGAAAAAGAACCATCGATATTGGTCACTCAGTCAAAAGTTCTGAGGCAACAACATAAAAAAAGTACTATTTAATCGAGAAACTCCTACATTTTTGGAAATCTAAAAAATAACACTATGAACGAATTAGTAATTCCTTCGCTATTACAGCTGCAACATGATAACATAGGCTTTAGAATATCGTTCTATGACATTTCGTAGTGAAACGATATTCATAATCAGTAACGCGAGGTCTTGAGTCCTAGTTACTTAAAATTCGTTATAAAATTATTCTGGTATTCGGAAGTGCTTAACTAATTACGACATTAAAATAAGTTATGTAATTGTGCGGTTTTTGTGAAAGAGAAATACCTACAAGTATTTGCTATAATATAAATTACAAACTAATAGATTGTGCAAATATGAAAGTATGTTTGTATGTTTATCTTTTTTTATATATAACTAGGTCAGCAAAGAAGCGTACGGCTCACCTGATAAGCGATTACCGTAGATTATAGACGCCTGCAACATCAGAAGCATTGCAAGCGCGTTGCCGACCCTATCCCCAATTCCCCCCAGGAGTTCTGGTCACCTTACTCACCACAGGAACATAACACTGTTTTGAAATCGATATTATTTAGCTATGATTCTTTCTAAGGTGGGGAGACCCACAAGGACTAACAACCAGACCGGAAATAAATATTTGTATAAACACAAATATTCACTATCCGAGCGAGAATCGAACCAGCGACCGTCGGAGTTTAGGCGCCGCCGACACGGCAAGCGCATCATTACACCAGAGCGGTCGTCTTGGGCCCCTACACGTCAAACAAATTCTGCAGGATTGCCCTTCCTAGTTATGTATATATGTAGTTCTATAGTATATAATTCTATAGTATATATGTAGTTTTATAGTATATATGAAGTTCTCTAGGGCTATAGTAGTTAGTGCGTAACGGTATTTAGAACGTTATCTGTACATCATTGTTATAAATGATTAAAGTAAGGAAGTAAATCATTGGATCTGTAAATGGAGGCTGTAGGGAGATGATTTATTTATCCCTGGAGCTGTATGTAGACTGTAAATTGTGTTACTGTAGTTGTAAAGGTATTGTGATGAATGTGGAATTGTTATTTCAAACTCAATATAAGTACATTAAACTTTTTATAAAAATTAGGCTACGAATTTTTTTATAAAAAAAAATTAATTTTTATAAATACAAAAGTTTGGCAGAATATTTAAAAAAACCGCTCTGGTGTGGTGGTGAGTGAAAACGTCAAAACAACGGATTTACGGTTTTCCCGCTCGGTATTTATATTTGTATTTGTGTTACGCTCAAAGATCGAAAACGCTCATTGAGCGGAAAAATAGCTCACAACGCGATGTGGTCACAGTAAAACATCCACATAGCGAAATTCGTGTTATGGCTCTAATGAAAACGCGCACGACGCGTTGTGGCAATCAAAGAAAGACCAAATAGCGAAATTCGTGTCGTGGCTTACATGCTATTCGATCTCAACGCGTTGTGGCAATGAAGAAAAGCCATGACGCGTATGGAATACTATTTGATTACAACGCACACTACTTTCCGATATAGATCCTACTAGGCCTAGGCTGGAAACGTTTTGGTAGATGTCCTTAAGAAATATTTTTCATTTTATAAAATCACGGCATAACGTGTTCCTCAGTATCAAATATATTAAGTATATAATTATATAAATTAAAATGAAACGATATTTATTATTTATTGAGATTACTTTATATTTAAAAAAATCAATCTATTAAGTAATAAATCACTGAACACTAAATATTCATATCATTTGTAAATTACTCATAATTCACATAAAATGATAAGGGTTTTAATTTTTTCATGACAATTAGAATTCTTTCAAGAAATAAAAATATTTAACACAAATGTTTATTGATCACCAATAAACAACAACAATGTACCTATATTAGAAATAACTATAATTGTGAAAAATAAGTATTTGATTGCTATTTACTTTTACATGAACTATAACTGTGGCATTTTGAGTTGCATTTTATATTTTTCATTTTAATTTATATAATTATATACTTAATATATTTGATACTGAGAAACACGTTATGCCGTGATTTTATAAAATGAAAAATATTTCTTAAGGACATCTACCAAAACGTTTCCTGCCTAGGCCTAGTAGGATCTATATCGGAAAGTAGTGTGCGTTGTAATCAAATAGTATTCCATACGCGTCATGGCTTTTCTTCATTGCCACAACGCGTTGAGATCGAATAGCATGTAAGCCACGACATGAATTTCGCTATTTGGTCTTTCTTTGATTGCCACAACGCGTCGTGCGCGTTTTCATTAGAGCCATAACACGAATTTCGCTATGTGGATGTTTTACTGTGACCACATCGCGTTGTGAGCTATTTATCCGCTCAATGAGCGTTTTCGATCTTTGAGCGTAACATTTGTACAAATATTTTATTCCGGTTTGGATGTCTGTCCATTTGGATGGAACACGTTAAGCAGTAGGCCTCGGTTGTTATTATAAATACCTGATAGCTGAATCATGTACATTTCAGAAAACGTAACGACACGTAACGATTATTTGAATTGTATGAGTTTAATACACGAAATACAGGACGTCTACTGTCAGTCAGTCAGACGTTGTTCTGTCTAAATAATAATTCCTAATAATACTACTCTGTATTAATTTAATGAAGTAAATGAGACTTTTCCGCCGATATTATAATAATAGTTGGTTGGTTTTATTGTTAATTATTTGAACGCGTCGCCGCGTACACGCGAGCGGTGTAATCGTAGGGACAGAGCGTGTGACGACGCGCCGTGTGCGATGGGAAAAGTACGGGACACGCTCGACTTTTATTTAATACATTTATATTATAAATTTAGACGACACGTTGTGGTACGGTCAGCGGTCACAGCACTGGCTTTTGCGCTTGCGGTCGCGCGATCCTCGCTAATGTTTAACATCAAAATTTGTATCAGTCCAGCAGCTGCCGGGTGTTTTTGAAGTAAAAATTCTTTACATACACTTGACTTGGGGAGTAAGCTGGTGAATGCGTGACGGGAGAGTTACGAATAGTGTGATCGGACAGGGCGAACGGAAGATATATACATAAAGATGGAGGTAAAGAAGTTTTACTTCAGTCATTTGGTCTAAAGCACATTCGTTTTTTTAGTAATCACTAATATCTGAATCTTTGTGAGTAGGTTCGGTTCAAAGAAACGCCCAACTTAACCTCTGTTAAAATTCTTGATACGGGTAGATAGTGTAGTGCGCAGAAGTGTAGGTACATAGCGAATCGATGGGATGTCAAAATTGTCTGAAGAACAGTGTGTACTTTACATAAATGTTGAGTTAATTGGATAATAAACTCGAAAAAAACAATGATTGGCCCACCGAATGGATAGTTTGACTGGAGCGTCTTCCACTCAGAACATATCCAAATGTGGCTATAAAATTACATTGGTAACTAACTGATTTTTTATAGACAGGTTAGTAATATTTGTATACCTCCTACAAATTTAGTGCAATGTTTTTCTAATCCTCCCCGTACAAGTTGCCCATTCATGGTAAAACTTTTTTTCGTTTGTTTTCACATGATTTTGTTTCTCATAATTTCACTCCGTATATTTTTTTAATTCATGGCGCCTTGTATCGTTTCCTAAGAAGTAAACTGTAATAACTTAAAACATCGACCTCTTTGCTCCGGTCGAACGGGTATCAGCCCGTGCGGACGTGGAACTCTTCGCCTGATACATGATCTGTCTTCCTCCTTGGATGAATATCTCGATGCTCACAGATAACGAAGTCGGAAATATAAAGTTGCACTCGCGTCAACTCTGCGTAAATATATTTATTTGTTCATCGCAAAATGTTAGCGAGCTCATTAAAACGTAAACAATAAGGAAGGGGTCCAAAACTTAGAGTAATTTTTTTTATTCTTTAAAAAAATAGGAGGTTTTGTTACACAGTGACCACGTCACCTCCTGGAGTAAATTTGTATGTAGAAACATTACCTATAAGCAATTCTTATTGGAACGATCGTTTGTCTCGAACTACATTTCTCGGGACTTTCGAAACATAATGTAAACAATAAACTTTGACGATCATCATGATTTTTTTTAATAATACTCATTTTAAACATAAGCACTTCTGAGTCGTTCTCGTAACATAAACATAACTTGAAATAACATTTTAAACATAAACAAAATATTCTTCTTAATAATTAAAATAAAATTTAGCAAGCAAAAGCCCATAAACATAGTTAAATCTTTTTCTTTTACTACGATATAAAAATAGTAAGTAACCTAACCTAACAAAAAAAAAAACGAGTGTGCTTTCGACCACACGACTGAAGTAAAACTTCTTCACCTATAGGCCTGCACTATGTCTTAGATATACATAACGTGACTGGCTATGAGAGAATAAGAGAAAGCAAATGTGTGCTGGCAACCCTCTCTTGCTCCGTTCGCCTCACCCGATCACACTTTTTGTAACGCTCTCGTTACGAATTCACCAACTTGCGCCCCAAGTCACGCGTGCGTAACGAAGTTTTATTTTAAAAAAGCTTCTGCTTCTAAAGTTAAGTATTTTGATTACAATCAAAACAAAATTTATCACGCCAAAGCACAGATTAGTAAAGTTTTATCTCACTAAAAATACAGTCTCTAGACTTCTAGAGACGCGGGCGGCACGGCGGCAGTGACACGCGCGCATCAAGTCACACCGCCACATCATATCACACGCTCGCGTGATTCAATTCATGTGTCGATCGATCTCTCGAAATCGAGACAAACCGAAGGCCCGGGACGGGAATTTACACGTCTATAACAATTATAAATCATGCTAACAGTCTAAAAAATGATCTACATTTTGAAATCATATTTTCAACATTAATATGCAAAGTAGAACATAATCCGACTGCAATTTGTATCAAGAACAGAATGGCGCGTAATTTGCACTAAACCTTCACCAAAGCCAGCTACAACAAACAGCAAATGAAATCAAAATCTGCCAGAGATATTAAATTTAAATGAGTAATGCTCCAATTTTAATAGCGCTGTTACACTAAATACTGCCTTATATAAGGACTGGCATCCATACAAGGACTGCCTAACATGCTTTGTACGTAAATTTCTAGCGATTTTTTTAGAATTATATTGTTCTAGAATTACACACTAGTTGTGTCCCGCGGTTTTACCCGCGTTAATTTGAGGAAAATATGGATTAAAATATTATATATCCGATAGCCTTTCTCGGTAATTGGGCTATCCAATACAAAAAGAATTTCAACACAAAATCAATTCGAATCAGTAGTTCCAGAGATTAGCGCGTTTAAGCACATACGTATATGACGTAAAAGTCTCTTTGAAATAACCGCACAGCTGTCGCATCGCTCGCAATGGACAGATAGTCTTACTTTCTGTGCCATTCACTTAACGCGTTACTGCGAGTAATTTTAATGTAATTTTTTCCCTTCTTAATTGCGATGTTTTGTAGAAAAAGTGTAATTAAAGTTTTTAACTAATGTATTTTTAATTTCTACATATAATAAATATTTTAATTACAATATGTGTGCATAATTTATGAATCTTATATATACAAAAAATTATCGCCGATATGTAAGAACGCCCATAACTTCCGAACGAACTCCCAAATGATTTTGTTTTTGTTGTATCAGTTTTTTTTTATAACTAACAATAAGTCAGCAAACAAGTGTACGGGTCACCTGATCGTAAGCGATTACCGTAGCTTATAAACGATTTAATACCAGTAACAATAGCCGTTCTATCTCGATCACCTAGTGATTTAGTTTCCACTTTCAATGTCAAAATTTAAATAAACACGAAAACTATTTTTTTTACACAACTAGGTCGACAACCAAGTATAGCAAGCGTATCACCGACCTTATTCCCAATTCCTCGAAGGAGCTCTGGTCACCTTACTCACTACAGGAACATAACACTGCTTGAAAACGGTATTACTTAACTGTGATTTTTTGTAAGGTCATCTCTAGTCGGGCTGCTCCATATTTTGAGCAGGACAGTTTAACAAGTTCCTACAATGCATACAATATTTGGACAAGAAATTGCGCAGGGTCAGCTAGTATAAAATATTAATTCGTGATTCAACCTCTAACATCTCACTGCTGGGCTTAGGCCTCTTTCTACGTGTAGGAGAAGGATCGAAGCTTAATCCACCGCGCTGCTCCATTGCGGGTCGGCAGATACTGCTGATAAAAATTCAGCTAGCATAGAAATTATTATTTTAATTAGTATAGGATCAATTCCCGCCTCGAGTCTGAGTAATGTGTCATATTCAATTAAATATATATAAAATCAAAATCAAAACAAACCTTATTCAAATACTCTTCAGAAACACCTTCGAATCGACTTTTTACAAATAAAAAGTTTTAAGTGATTATCATTTATAAAAGTGAAGCTACCACTGATTCGGAATATAGATTCTGCAGCGAAGAATAGACAAGAAATTCCGCAGTTACTCTTTTGAAAATCTAATATATATAATTTTCGTGTCGCGGTGTTTGTAGTTAAACTCCTCCGAAACGGCTTGACCGATTCTCATGAAATTTTGTGTGCATATTGGGTAATTCTGAGAATCGAACATCTATTTTTCATCCCCCTAAATGTCAAGGGTAGTCCACCCAAAAATCCCCTCATTTTTTTTAATTTTTACATAAATTATTTATTTTTCATTTTATTATGATTCGGCGTTGAAAAATACATACAACTCTAAAAGTTTCACCCTTCTACCACCAACACCTACTTTTAAATAGCGTTTAGCGGCAAGACAACGTTTGCCGAGTCAGCTAGTAATGTATAAAATGTGTTTTAAATACAGCGTCACTAAGTCCACACATGTATTTACCAAAAAAAAAAAAAAAAATTAGTCGACTTTTACCTGTTACCTATAACAATTGCTTACCTTAGGAACAGACGACCCTGTGTAAACGCTATAAGATATTTCTTCATATAGTTATATAGGCATTATGTTGCAATAATAGTATTTACCGACGTAAACAAATACATAGTTGTGTTTGAATGATAGTGTCACGTTTTGTGTCGACATTTTAGTGTCAACAATATGAAGTACGTGTGTTGTTATTAGGTTTATAAATACTATTTTAGTACAATTTGAAGATTTTTGTTTTAATATTGTTGAATGATGCCTGTTACTTTTTTTTACGCAAAAATTACTATTAAAACTACGTAAAGAAACTCGGTACGTAGATTTAACTGAGGTAGGGCACAGCAGGAATTTCCTGCTCAAATATGGAGCAGCCCGACTGGGGTAGTACCTCGACCTTACAGAAGACCACAGCTAAATAATACTGTTCAAGCAGTATTGTGTTCCTGTTGGTGAGTTAGGTGACCAGAGCTCCTGGGTGGATTGGGGATTGGGTCGGCAACGCGCTTGCGATGCTTCTGGTGTTGCAGGTGTCTATAAGCTACGGTAATCGCTTACCATCAGGTGAGCCGTACGCTTGTTTGCCGAACTAGTGACATAAAAAAAAGATAGCTCGCGATCCAAACCTAGGCTACTTTCTATCCCGACTGAGTCCGGCAGTTATTGTACAAGTTGTAGGTATCGGCATACATGTTGAGCGGTCGGCGGCAGTGGAGACCGCTTTGCGCATCGTTCAGGGTCGCAATCAGAAAATAGTTTTGATAAGTACAAAAATTGTAAATTAAATATCTATGTCTATAAAATGTTGACGTGCAGTTGTTGTGCCAATGAATATTTAGATATATGAACTGTACGTTAAATTGTATCAACATAAATAAGACCTCGTTTGAGATCAGAAATATGTCATGGCATCGCATTAGACAAATTATTTAAGCGTGAGATCTTTGTGTGATACAGTTAAGCAATGAGGATGGTTTTGTCATAGCCATGATTAAAAGCTTAGATAGTGGTAGTAAAAAAAGTTATTTTATTTCTACTTTTTATTTTACTATTTATTTGGAAGGAAATGCTGTAAGTTACTAAAAGTTATGAAACATTATTAAAGGTACATAGTTTAATTGTTTGATTGATTCCGCTGAATCGTCATCATCAAACATCTGTAACATCCCACAGCTGGGCATAGGCCTCCTTCTCCGTGTAGGAGAAGGGTCAGAGCTTAATCCACCACGCTGCTCCAATGTGGGTTGGCGGATATATTCCCTACTATGAGTAACGATCGCTATCGGGTGTACATGATAATCGGGACTGACGGCTTAATGTGTTCTCGGAGACCCACAAGGACTGCACAAACACCCAGGCCACGGCAAACATCTGTATGGCCAATACAAATGTTTGTCATGTGCGGGACCGTTGCGCCAACGCGTCTTCAACACTAGTACTGTATTATTAAACAAGGATAAAGTTTCGTCTGACCATATTTTAGTCGACGAGACACAAGGCCGAGTGTGTGAACTCAACAGACACAACAATGATGTGTATTTCTACTACTTTTCCTTTTCACACTGTTCGTGACGTAATCGCTACAAGTATATTTCATTTCGTTAGAATATACGTGAAAAAAAAATACGTGACTTTTGTTTTATAACGTAACGCCTGTAACATTCCACTGCTGGATATAGTCCTCTTTCTCCATGTAGGAGAAGGATTGAAGCTTAATTCACCACGCTGCTCCACTGCGGGTTGGCGGATACGTTTCTACTATGAGTAACGATCAGTTATAAATAATCAACCGGAAGCGACGTCTTAACGTGCTCTTCGAGGCAAGTTGAGGTGACTCACAAGAGTTAAAAAATATATCCATCCCGAGTGGGAATCGAACCCGCAAACCGTCGGTATTTTAGGCGACTACCCGCACCACTATACCAGTGCGTTATACCGTAAACAATAAAGAAAAATCGATGTAGAATAATTAAAAAACAGTCTACATAAAACAAATAATTTGTTAATATTAAAATTTGTAATGAAAGTAAAATTGAAAAATTCAGTTACATTAAGTTTGTTTATTAAGCTAAATGTTAACCCTAAGGCTGCCCGGTAGAAATAACTATAGAGAAAAAGGACCGCCAGTATTTGCGCGTTTTTTTTTTTACTCTTTATTGTACCTAGGTTGGTGTATATAAATATAGTAAAATTAATAAATACTCTATTATATGTGTGGCAGACACCAGCTATGCTATGAAGTCTGTCTTATGTTTAAATCTTGTATGTGCGTATTTACAAACAAACGAAAAATATCACACAAGTTAAAGAAAAATTTATATCAAATCTAAATTGATAACTGCAACATGCTTGCACGCTAAACAAAAAACAATTTACGTAACATATCTGTGTAAAAAACGTTAAAAACTTAAAAAAAGAAAAACATTCATTGACCCCGCACCGCTTAAAACGTTTAATAAACTAAAACAATAACAGTTCATAACTATTATTATAATAAAAAGAATCGATGCAATATTAAAGTACCGTTAAAATTGTTACAACAGTTAAAAACAATAACATGAATGACAATGAGTCAAATCGCTGGTCGGATACGGTAATAAAATAAGAGATTTCGTTATCGTTTTCGTATTTGTATCCGAAGCGTAATGGGATCGCGTGCGCAGGTTCGCTTGCGTAAGGTGCAGGCGCTGGGGCGTGGTACAAGGTATAAAAGATCGTGGTTAACACTATAAGACATAAATATACTCTGATTATGAAATGAATAATAATGTAAACATGTCACGGCATTGAGGTAGGGTATAACACTAAATATGTTACTTAAACGTTGGAGCAGCCCGACTTGAGAACGAAGCTGTGGAATCTTACAAAAACTCACAGACAAATAATGCTCTTAAGTCATCATATTTGTTTCTTTGGTAAGATAGAGGTCCTGGCGGTCGGGGATGGGGTCGGCAACGGGCTTGCAATGGATCTGGTATTGCAGGCTGCTTTAGGCAACGGTTACCATTTAAAATCAGGCTGACCGTACGCTTATTTTCCACTTTAGTGACATAAAAAGGAAAGGCTTTATTTATTTAGCTCATTTTTGATAATTTGTAAGAAAAAATAAAAATAAATATTAGAGCTTAGACGCCTTCAGATACAAAATTAATTACATACCTACTACCAGATGCACAAGTCTCAATCTACGTTACTTTTAAATTATTTTCAGACACTATGTATTATACTATAACCCTCCTCAGAAAATCAAGCTTTTTAAAAAAAGTGACACCAATCCAGTAGCAGTAATAAATCTTGAGATTACGCCACTAGAACAATCGAACAATAAAAATTCTTAACATTTACAAAAAGCGTTCCACTCACAACTTATACCACTAACGAATCAAATATTCTCCCACGAGTATGAAACGACCACGTCACCTTGGCGAGTCGCGATCGCCTTCTTCAATTAACAAAGTTTTGAAACCCCGATACAATGGTGATTGACTTCAAGGCGATAACTCGCTGATAGCCTTGACTTAGCGCAAGAACAAAGAGTTTAGGAAAAACACTAATATTATCATTTACATATCGTTACTTTCGTTAAATTAGAAATCTAAATAATAATGTTTTCAAGTAGTGTTTGTGTTCTTTTGTTTCGTAAGATAGCCAGAGCTCCGGGAGCGCGTGGGGTTATGGTTGCAATGCTCTTGGTGTTGCAAGTGTAACGGAAGACATAATGATAGGTATAGTTGTAAAAACGGATACAGCGAAGTTCTGGCAGTTCTCGTTTGGCACTTTTGTCGAGAAGTTGAGTTGTGTTGAACTAATAAATATTTTTCGTATAAAATGTGATTTACTTTACACATGCGTCCATAAATCACAGAATTCGCTTAACGACAGGTGGACTAGTGCGCTGGTTTATCACCTTTATGGGATAAAACTTGGCTACAGCTAAATAATACTGCTTTCAAGCATATTATGAAAATTTATAATCTTCTGTATGGTCAAGGTACTTCCCTAGTCGGGCTGCTCCAGATTTTGATCAGGATATTTCTTGCAGTCCCCTACCTTCGTTCAGGTTGACATAGTCAGTAAACCACCCTTCCGAAATCCATGTTGTGTATCAGACATGATGTTGTTGTCCTCTAAAAATGTGCTTTCTTAACTTACTATTACTTTTTCCACAAACTTATTTACAATTGATAATATTGCATGGCCTATAAATAATTAATATATTCTAAATGGGTCGCCTTGCTTGAAAACTGGTCGTCTTATAGATTATTCTGATAAACTAGGGTAAAATCCCTATTTTAATAAACATATTTATGAATTTCGCAACTATTACACTTATTTGTTTTTTTTTTACAGTTTTTAAATCTTTAATTTTAATGTTATATCTAAATGAAAAAATGCATTTCCAAATAATCAGCAATTTAAAACAAATAATCTTTATAATAATTGTTTATATAGTATAGTCGTGTCAATATAATTAAATCCGACACGTATTTGTACCGTACGTTATCTGCTCACAATAAATTCTCAACATCGTACGCTTAAGAGATCATTAGAGCGTCCGAGAGCTAGTTCCTTATTACTAGCGCTGCTATTTGTCAAGGTGATCTACAATCAGCCTAAAAGCCTTATTTTAAATGTTTTTACTTAAATCTGTACTACATTCTTCCTTATAAAGATATCGTCATAATAATTACGCCACGGGCTTAATAGTTTTAGATAGAGGAATTTAAAACAGCTTAGTAAAAATGAAATGAAATCATTAAAATGAATAATTCTTTAGCTCCTAGCTGTTCCTGAAATTCGGTCCATTTACGAATACAAATATTCTTTATTGCACATCAATAAATATCCAAGAAAAGATTAAACAATATCTAAAAGTAAATGTTCTAAAAAGTTTACAATATTGTGGTAGTATTCCTGAACCATGATTGCAATTAATATTGCTTTAGCTCATGATATCCTCAAAATATTTTTATGAGCCTTTATATCAATAGCCTTTTCTTTATTATTCATATCATTACTAAAAACTGTATCCATTTTCGTATTTCCTGTACCCATTGAAATAAATTAGACACAGAATTATTTCCATCCTCAATCGATGGTGTCACGAGGCCCATGGCTCCACGGTCCACGCTCCGAACATTCTCTCCAATTACCTCAACTTTTGTCACCACCCACGTCCCGAGTTCCAACTCATCAGATAACACACTATCTGATAAAGGGACATTAGCTCTGCAGACAGATTGCCGGAAAATGTTGCTTTACGGTTTAAGATTTCAGCTAAGACTTACCTTTCATTAGTTTATCTTTAGAATCATGAGTCTAAGAAACCGAATGAACAAACTCTATAAGTCTCTTCGTTATCGAGAAAATAAGTTTTAAAAGTTTTAGTTTTGCTTCTTTTTATTTCCTTGTTTGTTGTATCTGAAAATTTAGGTGCATTACGGTCTAAATGTACTTGTATATTATTTTACTTTATATAATATGAAATATTAAGTTATATAAGTTTGACTGCTTCTAAGCCATAACTTGCTATTTGTGTAGCCTTACATTCAACTATAAACGGGAGGTCTTAAAATAATTTTTGATATCTGACAGGTTTGATAGATTGGCGAGTTTTATATAATGTTCATACACGACTAGACGTCTCACTTGGTTTCGTTTACTGTTATTTGTAAAGCAGTTATCGTAGCAGTATAGATAGTATAACCGAATTTGTCCTCGAATAAAAACAAAAAAAAAAAAAACTTCAAATACGCGATATTAGTTTAAATCGGATTCGTTATTAATTGGCACCCGTAAAAAAAATACGAAACTCCTGTTTTTGAAGTCATTTAAAAAAATATGCATATAGAAAATTTACGATGATCTACTAACTAAAACACCAAATATAAACAATAAAAACTTCTATAAACACGTACGTCGAGACGCAAAATAAGATAAACAAGAATGATCCCAAGATAGGTGACGGCTATTTCCGTTAGCACTATCAATAATAACCTGTTTAATTATCGTATTCACTTTCACTGGTGAAAAGTCGCCTGTGGGTCTGCTGCGTGTCCGAATGTTACGTAAAGTATCGGACAATGGTAATACGACCTTAGTTTTGGAGATAAATTCTTTTGATTTCTTTTAGAGTATTCCATTCATGGCACGATTTTTATTGATTTAAAAAACATTTTATTCTAGGATATTGATTCGTTTAATGGTTGGAGTACAACTAAAAAATAAAATAAAATTTCTTCGTTTTTATTTATTTATTTTATTTGTTTATTCTTAATGTACACCAAAATACAGATACATATAAAGAAAGATACAATACAAGATGTACAAAGGCGTTCTTATCGCTAAATAGCGATTTCTTCCAGATAACCTTTGGGTACTGGACACGATACAGTAGCAGCGGTTAGAAGTGTACACAAATTAAGGAGGAAAAATCAATAATAAATAGATAAAAACTACGATATGATAGACTTACATAATTATTAAAGAAAAAAAGAAAAAATTTTTTTTACAATGAGAGTAAAGTGTTTAACTATGTTTTAGTAACTGTCTGTTACGCGTAACCTCATAATTATTATATTGTTTTCCCTAAAAAGTTATCAAACTTCGAAAGTCCTTCCGGATAACTTTGGAGTTTGAGAAGTTACCATTTTAAGAAAACTTAACATTCTAATAAAACATTTAACTTTCGTGATAGATCAACTGACAATATATGATACAGTAGACATGGCGACACACTGCGGAACTCTGGCCGAGAAGAGTGTAGTATAACACCTAAATTCAAGGATTTCCCCTCCATCCTCGGCCGTCCAGCCATGTCAACCGGCAACGATTCCGGATTGCGCTTAACAATTAAAACGCGATTATAAAAAGGAAGTGTTGTTTTATCAGGGTTTATGAATTTGATGAATTTTGTTATATATGGAAACTTTATACTTTAGATAATTTATTTAACGTCAAAATCAAAAAAGATATTAGAAAACACCAAATGGCACACACGACTAAAATATGAAAAAACCTGACAGTTACTGAAAAAGCTGCCGCGCCACTAAAATAACCGTTTACAGGAAATAAAAACTGCGTAGGTACTCTAATATTTGTAAAGTTTATAATCACGCACCGCTGTCACTTCAGTCACTTATTAATCAGTCAAATATTAATTATCATAAACCTTGCATCCAGACTACGGCAACATGCTGGTTAAATCGTAACAGCGCAAACTGGCCATTCAAATAAAACGGATTCAAACATGTATTTTTTAGAAATAAAGGCATTGCTTCAGCCTGTAACATCCCACAGCTGGGCATAGGCCTCTTTGTTTATGTAGGACAGTGATCGGAGCTTAATCCACCACGCTGCTCCACTGCGAGTTTTCAGAAGTTCTGGATTCGATTCCTACTTCGAGTCTGGGTGTAGTACACATACTTATTTATCTATGTATTAGTTATACGTATATTTATCAAAAACAAAAAAAAATGTTCCAGTTAAGTTGTTCAGCTTCGGAATAGATGACTTGGATGTTAAAGATATTACACGTCGTATAACGAATGGTAAGCTTTATCACAAGTGAAAGCATTACAGACCAAAACACAGATACGAGTACATTGTCCTCGCAAACATCGATCTTTACATCTCGTTACGTACAACGCATTGATTGAATACCTCTCTTGTACTTTAAGTGGTTATATAACTTGGTTGATGATGGCCTTTGAAATATTTTCTATCATAAAAACATTATCTGGTAGCTGTTTGATTTTTGTATGTTATCTATTGTTATTTGTGTATGTTGTTTATTGTGGCTACGGCATTAAAGAATATAACCATTGCCAACTCTAAGTGGGATAAATAAGGATTTACTACGTATTACTATATACGATACGATATATGACATGCAAGGAGTACTTATCTCTGCTGTGTGGTTGCGGCAGTAATAATATAGCACCCCCCTCTCTTCTCGTGGGTGTCGTAAGAGGCGACTAAGGGATAACACAGTTCTACTACCACCTTGGAATTTATAAAGCCGACCGAAGGCGGGATAACCATCCGACTGCTGGCTTTGAAATACACAGACCGAAGACGGGCAGCAGCGTCTTCGAAGCGACAAATCCAGCCCTGCGGTCACCAACCCGCCTGCCCAGCGTGGTGACTAGGGGCAATACACATGAGTTCGCGCCATTTTTGGCGTGAACTTGTAGAGGTCTATGTCCAGCAGTTGACTGAAATGATGTTATCTATTATTTGATTCATTATATTGTATATTATGTTTATCTTAGTTGCTATATTGCTCTAGACTTCTCTTAGTCTTTCATTCTTCGTCAGTCTTTCGGATGCTATACGCGTTCATATATTTCGGAGATTAATTTTTATTTACATATATTAGTATCAATAATTGAGAAAAGTAAGCTAAAGTTACCTAAAGATAATTGTTCTTAGCCTAATAGGCAAAAGGTTATGAAAACTAAACAAAAATCAGTCCAATCTACCAAGGCTGTCATTAGTGATGCTATTCTAAAAGCGGGTAGTAAAATTTATATGATAAATAGGTTTAAATTTATTGCTGTGGTTCCCTTGTCATTAAATACAGATTAAAATCATTACTGCATTCTTACATATATATTATTGTAGCCGCATCAAGAAAATCTTGTTCGAATTTCAAAATTGGAGGTTAACTTTTTTTCACATTTTTGATCAAAACTATTCCTACCATCACAAACAAACTTTAAGGGCTACAGGACAGTATAACGGGCTCGTTGAACATGACTGGCCTTGTCTACAGTGATTTTGAACTGGACTTGTCTGGAAGAACGGTTAAGGCTGTTAACATTTCCTCTAGTTTCTGGACGTTACCTGACGAAGTTACTAGATCCAAGATTACTGACAATTTTTACATAAATTTAAAGTGTTTAGTAAAAAGAAATCTATACTTATATTATAAAGCTGAAGAGTTTGTTTGTTTGTTTGAACGCGCTAATCTCAGGAAGTACTGGTACTTGTTTTTGGTAATAAATGTACAAACAAATTATATATTTACAAATATACTTATTATATTATAGGCTTGTTAAAATATAATAAATTACTAAAATTAAGTCACGTAGACACTCTAAAAGCATAACTTAATAAGTTATTCCAATAAAATTCCTCAGAAACAATAATTGGTAAATTACAATAGCTAATAAAAATTATCGAATAGTTACAAAGGTTTCAAATAGTCGTAGTCGTAATAGACAGACGATGTTTTATAGTGACACACCTTGTAACATTGTAACATCGCCCTAATGGCCGGAATGTCGGACCGTTTCCGTTGGCGATGAGATGGTTGTAGGTTGTAATCGACGTGTTGCGATGTGTTTCGATTCGGTTTAGTTGATTCTTAATCTATTTTTTTAACTAGCTGTTCCCCATGACTTTAATTCTATAACGAATATAATATAATTTTGTATCGATTTTTTTTTTTGAATGACTCAGTACATCATCAGACACTAGATTATATAGAAGCGTCAACAAATTGCTTGCAAGCAGCTTTTTTTACCATATATTCTGGACTTGACGAAATTATCTTGAGGTGTAGGTATTATAATTATTATTAATAGCATTAAACAGCGACAACGATTTACTTTTATTATTTTCGTGATTTTTTTTTCAATAAATCTATCGAATTTCAAATAGCGAATTAAAAAAAAAGTTTATTTTATGGAAATAACTTCCCATTTCTATATTCAGGTAATTTTGTTTTTACTATTTAATTAATACTACTATTTATAATTTTTAAAATTTTAGGTTAAATTATTTTTACACGCTACAGAAATCAACATTGTGTGTAAATTTTGAGCCAAAACTTAACTTAATACCAAAGATAGCCATTTGACAGATAGAGATTTTCTCTAATGTCATTTCATAAATTAAACACACACACACACAACACACAGGATAGTAAATTCGTGTAACAAGACAATCTGTTAAATGACAAGAACATTTTCACACACGTGTATTTGCATTGTCGTTTGCTATAACGATTAGTATTATGTTGACAAAAAACAATTGTTTTAAATTTTTTTTTTTGTTTTTGCAGGTGCAAGTTACGTTGCTGGTGACGTAATCGGAAGTTTTTGTAAGTGATATTTTGATTATTGTGATAGTATAATGCTTCTACTGTCTCATAATAGTGCTTTTGTTTTTGATGTAAATGATAAAATAATTTTAGTGATGTTTCGGTTATGGACCTAAACGGTGTAAATGGATTTATATTCGTGTGACTTTTTGTCCATGTTCTCGCTGAGTTTTATCATAGAACTGATCTACTTAATCATTTGTAATTTTTGTATAATATTTACTATGGTCAGTCAATATCTGCTAAAAGTGACAAAAATGAAATTAAGGTGAAAGATAAGAAAATTAATATTTCTCAAAATTTTGAGTTTAACCATAAAATACGCTATAAAAAATACAAATAAATAAACAAACGTCTCTAACTTAAAGGCTTCCTACAGGATACTAATCAGGGGTCCGAAATACACACACACACACACACACAAACACAAACAAACTCCCAGACCATTACAAACATCAGTATGGCCTATACAAAGAGCATCCTGAGTGGACATCGAACTCACGACCGTGAGCGCATCTGTCAGTTACTGTCACCACCACGCCAATGCGTTGTCATTATTACAGAAGTATCGAACCTCATTTTGGAAAGTCACTTGTGTCATCTTTGTTTTGCACTTAGATGTTGTTTCAATGACCTCCCATCATTCACATTAGATCACACAAGTAAAGAGAGCGAACTAGGAAAACAAGCATGTAATGATTGCGATCATTAGCTATCATTAACACTTTTCCTCCTCAGATGTATATAATAATAATGTGAGTTTCTCTCGCGTTTCTTTACTTTACGGGGGCAAGGTGGGGCATCATGCTCCGGGCTCTACTTCCAAAGAGGCGCCAAATGGTCTGCGTAACAAATTGTTTTTTTTGGATAATTTTCATTTATATTATAATTGATTTCTGGAGAATATATTTCAAATTTGTGTGTGCACCCGCAATAATACCCGCTAATATAATAAATTTTAATACTTAAATAAAAAGTACAAAAAGGAACATTAATGTAATAAATACACATAGAGATGGCACGTCCTTTCTACCGACAGGGCTGACGCAACAAATTAGGAAGACGATTTTATTTTACTTTATTTATTTATTTGTGAGTTTATTTTACATACAATATTGAATGGTTTTCGAATGGCGGGAAGAGGCGCTAAAAAGGTATTGTGCCCCGTGCGCGAATTAAGCTCGATACGCCACTGTGGCACGTAGCCGTCATAAAAATCAGGCTTTATAACAAATATGGTAAATATAAACACAAGGTTGTGTGTCCCTAAAATAATAAAGTTATTGCCTGTGTTTAATGTTTAGGTAAAATACGACTACCTTTATATATTTTGCATATATTTACAACACATTCCGACTCGGGAGTCGAATCCAAAAACCTGGATCGGGTTGTAAGCTACTGCCACTGCCCCTTCAGGCCAGTCAAGTCATTGTGATACAATGATAATATGTAGAACCTGACCCTGTTAATTTTGAAGCTTTTTTTAAAACTACCGAACAAATCAGCTTTATCTGTTCTAAAATGTTCTTGTTGTGTAGTTATTATAATCATTAAAATTAATTACTTTCAATGGTACCAAAACAGCAATGACGACGCGTTAGCGCAGCGGTAATAGCACTGACTGTTGCGCTGGCGGTCGCGGGTTCGATTCCCGCTCACGACAGACATTTGTATCGACCATATAGATGTTAGTCATGGTCTGGGCATTGTGTTTGTTTATTATATGTGTTTCCGGACGCCCAACACAGGAGAAAATCCTACTGAAAATCCTACCTCCAAATCCCAGGTAGGACTTAATAATACAGTCAAATGTGGGCATTTATATAACTTTAGTCAAATCACTAACATTTTGTCAAAAATAATTTTTTTACAGAACTAAAATTGTGTTAACGTGAAGATAGGTAGCCGATGAAGTATAACGTTTTACGTGCGTACATAAGTACACACACACACATTTTGTTTTTCATGACTATATCGAAAAAGGTATATCGAATATATCGATTTTTTTTCACAGAAACATTGTGCTGTCAGCATTATAAACACAATAAGAATCCAATATACTCCAGTTATTTGGAAGTTATGAGCACACGTTTCGAAAATAGTTTTTTGTTGTTGTGCGAAAACTACCAAACCGATCGGAATAATACATACACCATAAGATGCAGCGTGATTCTTAGAAGGTTTTAATATGATATGTTGCTGATAACTTATCGTGTAAGAAAATATGGACGGGCAGAGGTCGCTAGTATACACATGAATTTAAATAGACCTGAACGAAACGAACGATGGCTATCATAGCAGAAGTATGCAAAGTAACAGCAGATAAATACACTTGTATATTTATCTATATAAGTAAATAATGCGTGTTTTTAACTGTGTCAGTGATCATACAGATCATCGGTTGCCTGTACGTCTCCGCTCCGGATAGCTGGCACACTAGCACATTATGTATCGACTTGTATTGTGGGACTTTCTTTTATATTTAAATACTATTTTAATGTTTTTAACATAAAATATTTACTTCAAATCAATAGCAAATAAAAATATAGCGCTTAATTTATTGATAAGAACTCAAACGGGTGAATCAATTTCGCTAATTTTTATAAGGTTTCCGATACTTCATAGAAAATTCTTATGGAATGATAAATCGAGGAAATTGCTAAGAAAGTTTGAAAATTTGAGAAAATGTAAGGATTAAACTTCACGCGTTTGCCATTTCCCAAGACAGTACGTCTGTCGAATCATCTAGTACATATTATTTAGCTTAGAAGAGATCGCTGTAAGAGATAAGCCTTCTAAGTAGCTTATATGTATCTGTATAAATATTCCACAATTGTATTTTATCTGTGCAGTAATGATAAAAAAAATACTAGCTGACCTGGCAATCTTCGCAACGCCTTATTATTTGTCGTCAGTATAATAATTGTATATATCGAAATAAAATATAGCCTATAAAATTGCCCAGTAAGTTGGACAAAGACACATGTATGCCAAATTTCATTAAAATCGTTCAAGTAGTTTCGGAGATTAGCCTGGACGAACATCGTGACACGAGATTTATATATCGATTTCTAAGTTATACAATAGGGTATAATATAGTACGTGAAAAATCGGATATGGATATACGCTTTGAATACATACAGAGTTGAGTTTGTTACCAGCAGAATCAATATGTAAAAGCGGTGGTAAATTCTTTCTTACTTTTACTGAAATAAATTAAAATTAAAATATTATTTTAAAAAACAAATTTGACCATTTTCATTATGATATAGAAAAATATCTGCGTTTTAAGTTGACACAATATTTTCTCTCCACTTAAATTAATCTCTGTGAGACATAAATTCTATTTAAACGAACCAAAATTATAAGTATTATAAATATCCATTATGCAATTTCTTCGAAGACAAGATCCATACATTAAAATGGTAATAATAGCATTTAATATTTTACCGTTAACGAGATGTTTTCTCCCAGCGAGTAGCCGAGAGATTTATCATCGCCGTAGTCCTCTATATATGTATCTATATCGTCGACTATCTATCTATGTACTAGAACACTCATTATCGGTCCTACAATGTTGTACTTTATTTTGAGACGTTGTTAATATAAGGGCGGTCACATACAAAGCAATAAATCGCTTCTTTCGTTATTTTTTTTATTGTAATGTATTTTTTTATGAATAATAATTTTTCTTTCTAAATTTTATCTTAATATACCTAAATGTCAAATGTATGTGAATTATTTTTATATACGGAGAGAGTTTTAGCTACTAAAAAACCCGATTAAAGTAAAACTTCGTTTGCTCGATCTAACTTATATCTCCCTCTCAACTTTCGTTCGCCTCGCCCGATCACACTTTTCGTAACGCTCTCGTCACGCATTCACCAACTTACCCCAAGTCAAGCGTGCATAAAGAAAATTATACTCCAAAAAGTCACCATACATATGGACACTATGGTAACTGTTAGTTATAATTACTGACAGTAGATTGTATCTGTGACAGTTGTAACAAGTTCATAATGTGTCTGGTTTGAGCAGAATCTGTTTGCAGAGGTTGGCTAAATTTTTACAGCAATAATTAGCGTTATCAAGTATTCAATAGTCGCCTAACGGTTATGACGTAGTTAATATGAATTGTTACGATATAGCTTAGTAACTACATGTAATAATTTCTTTAATCTATAATTAATATTCTTATTTATAATTATTAATTACAAGCGTTTAACATTATAAATTAATCATTAGCTCTCTTATTTGACACAATGGTAAAATTGGATGAAAAAGGGTAGATAATAATTTTAAGCATTCATCATTATTCGAGTTGTCAAGAACGTTACGCTGTTCAAAATTACAGACAGATAATTGCCGTGGCTATTAAATTTACAAACCCACTAGTGCATAACATTAGCTAAATTTCGAATTATTCGGGTTTATATTATTCATTGACTACAGTTTTACTTATATACGTGTGACACAAGTATTTACTAAAATGTACAACTATAATGCTATTTTTATTTTTTCCAAACGAATTTTGCGAAAAAAAACTTTATCACTAACTAAAAATATATTTATACGTATTATTTGCGAACTATAATAAAAAAGAAACACCAAAAAATTACATAAAAAAAACCCAATACATAACAAAAAAATAAGCACGTAACTTTATTGTCAAAGTATCGCTAAGTACACGGCCGTCCTTATTTACCGCAGATGATAGTAATTCGATCGAATTGTCGCACGTATCCTGATAGCAGATATAGAGCGGCGTTCCCACAGTCCACTCGACCAATAGGGGTTGGTTTACCATCGCTAAATGCTCTGCGTGACTCTATTTCAAACGCGGCGCATCAAATACGTACTTCGAAATACTAATATGGTTTTTCTCGATTTTTTATCGATATCTAGGTATGATCTCTGGTGTAAAAATAAATTTTATATCAGAATGTATCGATGATATGTTGATTTACAAGTTAGCTGTTGCGCAATACTTGGTCGTTGACATTATAATGGTTTGTTTTATGGTTTTTTGTATTTATCCAATAAATGGTGTCAACCATTATAGTTTTGTTTGCTCGCAAACGAAAAAAGACTTCAATTACATCAACAAGTACCAAAACGTAGGTAGACGAAAAAATAGGCAAGTAAATACGCGTTATCAAATATTACTCAAAAAGTAGTTATCAAATTTCGATCAAATATAAATGGGAACACATGACCAGCATTAGCTTTCGATTAAAACTAGAATAATGACAATCGGTACTCAATCAAAAGTTCTGAGGTTAACACACATAAAAAAAAAAAACAAAAAAAAACAAAGTCCGTTTAAAATGCCATTTATTTCTCAGTTATTATTATTTAATACTTCAGTATCATAACTTATAATTTATTTGACTTAAATGAAATTCAAATTCGTAGCAATAGACGTTACGAAAAAATGGCAAATTATTCGATATTGTTATGACGATGTAGAAAACGTTTTCTCCTATTTAATTTTATACAACACAATTATAAAGTTATACATAATACAGTAATAAGGTCAAAAATGTATTCCCGAGACATTAGACCATGCGACAGTGCCAAAATAACACAAAATTAAATCTCAAATGGATAACAAAACCAATATGGTAAACATCAAATTATTTTTTATTGCCATAATAGTTAGGCAAGCTAGTAAAGTCAGAGATATTGTCAAAGAACTACCAATAAGTAATACCGCTTCCGCTACTAACTTCATGGCATCTATTAGTACGAAGATCTATGGACGCAGCGAGCCGCATCAGATGTTGAGTCGTGCTCTATTTCCCAGCTCTCCGTTGCAAAACTATAACAATGTGAACAAGTAGCTCAGTAGCTAATTAATATGCAACGTGTCTTGAGGATGTTGGTTGGAACGTTCGTTTTGAAGATTTGCATGTTTCTTTGATTGTATTATGTCTGATCATTTGAGACTACTCAACTGATCTATATTATACTTAAATTGAACCTGAATATACCCTTGTGGGATTCCCGTTTGAAAGATTTTTTTTTTTTTTTTTATTTAAAATTTTTGATCCACAGGCTCAAAATGCCCGTGCCTTTTGTTAATCATGCATGCATTATAATAATACCACAGGCGATGTTTCTTTATTACTACAGACCAACAGTCCTGTGACTGCCTAGTAAAACTAGAACGTGGACCACGTTCTAGTTTTACTAGGTTTACTACGACGCTGACGGTTTTTTTTTCCTTACTAAATACTGTTTAAGGAGAAGTATACACATAATCCCTTTCTAATTTCTAACATTATTATTTTTCTTATCTATATCCATATTTACACTTATTTGCTAGTTATCATATATGTACACCCATTTCCTAGATACCATATATGTACACTTATGTTCGCTTTTATTATTTTGAAAATTTAATAAAAAAAGTTAACCAATCTTTAGAAATTTGTAATAGTTATTGTTGTTAAAAATTGAGAATATTTTTTTTTCTAAAAGACTTGAAATAGTAAATTTTATTTATATATTCAGAGTAACAATAGTGTCAAAGATAAGAACTATTAAGAAAATTACTAGACATGGTCGCAGAAAGCATAAAGAAGTCATTAAATTATAAGGATCTCTTTGATAATGAATGCTATTTTCTAATCATAAATATTCAAGTTCACGGCTAAGATTTGTTAAATTTGTATTTTACTTTCGTTTCTTTTAGAATACCTGTTCTGTGTTATGTGGAACGATACCGTTCTGATGTTCTGTATATTTGTTTATTTTAACATCAGTTCTAGTTATTTATCAGCATTTTTATTAGTTTGATAGCAAAGGTATGGCTGCCTTTTATTTACTGAATCTAGAGAAAGCTTCGTTTTAATTTCTTTTATGCGAATATTGGATATTAACCCACTTAATACAATGATTATGATAAAATAAAAAGTAATAAAAAAAATTAGAATATTTATAATTTTTAAAAACATTTGCTAAAGGCAAGCTTGTAGCCTAAACTATAAAGTTACAAAAATATCGTAAAAGAAACTAATAATTGTAAGTAAACTAAGTCAAATTTCCTCTCCTTGACTCAAAATACCAAAAAAAGGAAACCCTCGTCCTATTCACATCGCAATTGATTTAAAGTTGTACCAAATTCTGGATCTATATTAGTCGTGATACGCTTCAGCCTGTAATATCCCACTACTGGGCATAGCCCTCTTTCCCCATGTAGGAAAAGGATCAGAGCTTAATCCACCACGCTGCTCCAATGCGGGTTGGGGGATATATTCCTACCTACTATGAGTAACGATCGCTATCAGGTGTACATGATAACAACCGAGACCGACAGCTTAACGTAGTATTCTCTGAGACACGATGGGGAGACCCACAAGGAATGCACAAACACCCAGACCACGGCAAACACCTGTATGGTCAATACAAATGTTTGACATGTGCGGGGATCGAATCTGCAACCGTGGTAATAGTTTATATAATAATAATAAACTCCTCACACTCACCGGCCCCACTAAAATTTACTCCTGTGTCGGAGATCCGGAAACGCACACAATATAAATATCCCAAATATAATTTCAAGACTGAAGAAACTAATAACAATTGTAAATTAGATTAAATTATTTTCGCCCAAATGAAATAATCCAACGATCATCCGTGTACTGAATCCTAATAACCGTTTCGAAGTAGAATCAAAACCGAGACCATCCGATTGACAAGTTCAATGCCACTGCGCCAGACGATTCTGGTGAATTAAGCATTATATACTAATTACGAGAAATAATAGCGTTTGTAACTGATCTCCGTTCAAATGGATCTATAACTTGTTCAATTGGTATTAGAAATACACCAGCTTTAGTTTTTTAAATAATGATAAAAACGAAACAAAAGAAAATTTAGAACTTTATTTAAAAAAAGGGTGTGTTTTAGATCACACGACTGAAGTAAAACTTCTTTAGCAATAGGCCTGCACTGTGTCTTAGATATACGAAACGTAACTGGCTATGAGAGAAATAGAGAAAGAAAATGTGTGTCTCTCTCATGCTTCATTCGATTTGCCCGATCACACTTTTCATAACGCTCTCGTCACGCATTTACCAGCTTACTCCCAAAGTCAAGAATTAGTTGATAAGTTTCAAGAAGAGTCGAAGATATTCATTGAATCTCTGGAATGTTGGATAAAGGTAAGACATTTAAATGGATAATAAAATTGATGAACTCAATTTATTACAAGGGAACTTAAAAGCGTTTAGAGATCCATGTCATCAAGATAAGTGTATTACAAGAAAGTGTACTGTACTTTAACGCAGAACTAATTACAGATATTCAGCTAGGAATTTCCGCATTCGATTCAATTCTTCATCAATAGTGGTCGTTTAAAATGTTAAATTCCTTCGCTGAGATCATTTTAACCGTTTCATTTAATAAATCCTCATACTAGCCTTTAATCTTTATCTTAGTTTTTGTTATGGAAATCTACTAAGCATTCGAATGGATTATTTTTCTTTAAAAGGTCAATGTGGGCGACATTGAGCTTCAGAGGAGCTTTAACTACGTACTGGCTAAAAAGTATTTTATATTGTAATCAAAAGGTTATCACACTTTCTTAATTCTTAATTCCCTTATACTTGCTTGTTTTCTTATCGTAAAAATATGATATCATTTCAAGATAGTGTATTTACAGTTATGTCACACGACGCACATAGCATACAAGTTTTCAGCCCAATGTTATGGTTATGTTTTTGTAAATTTAACGCAGAAAAAAGTTGGATTATCATATCCAAACCAAAAAATAGTGAAAATAAAGAACCTTTTTTAATTTTCAATTTGATTACAGACTTTGACAATTAACAAAAGAGTATAATATAATATGCGTGTGTGCGTCAAATACATGGTAGCGTATGTAATTCTTTTTTTTATTGATTTAGTATATTTTTATGCATAATTAAAAAAAAAATAACATTCTGCACTCCTTCTCTATCTAAACTATAACTGTACAAAATTTCGTATTCCTCCGTCCGCACAATTTTTTTAAATAAATTGATATTAATTTTGTTATTATTTCATTGACTTTATTACCATATCTTCTCAGAAGAATCTGTATTCCAACTTTGTGCTAGTTTCGCTTAATAGAAATTAGAAACCAATCAAAATTGAACAGTCCAACAATAAATTTTGCTTAGAATATACTCTTATTCAGTTATAAGACATTCCAAGTCCAGACAAATGAACAACAACGGTTGTTATATACATAGTTCCGAACTAGAGCACTGTTCCAGTACAGTGGGGCAAACTAAGCAACTATTAGTGTCGGTAAGATTTTCATTACCCGGTGTATTATTTCGCTTGACAGAGCGGTCCCGTAATAACCGCTAATGTCACATTCGACGCGCTAAGCTGTTACATTGCGGGTGTATGTTTCACAAGTACCTTTATTCTGCAAATCTAGTTTTATTAAACGTTTTCGATTATACACGTTGGCTTTCAATATTTGTCAAGGGGACTTAACTTAATACTACTGAATTTTGGAATCAAATTATCCAGTTTCGTATCTTGTAGTACTTACTCAAATCAGGTCAAGTTTCAAAGAAATGCAATTAATAGTGACAGAGTCAGACATACAGACAAATAAAAAATAGACCATATAGTGATTGTAATTAAAATTTAATCAAATGTCTTTACAGTTTTAAACTTTAACATTATAATGTCAGACTAGTAACATTTGAATATTCGCTATGATGCAAAAAAAAATATAACATTTATTTAATTAGTACAAGATGTCGAGTTTCCAATTCAGACTGACTTCACTGTATTTCCAACTACTAAACTTTAAAACTACATCTCGTACGCCACGCTGAGGTAAAAAATCGTGAGGTAACTTGCACGTCTTTACGAGAAAATTTGTAACATGTAAAATTTTACGTTCACCAAACCCAATCAGTAGGTATATATTGGACAACAGCTCTTTCCTACCAAGAAATATTTGCTTAAGAATTTAAAACTTCCAAGCCTTTTCTTAACTTATTTAAAGAAAGAAATAGTTTCTCAATTTGATTGTATTTTTAAGTAGCTCATCCCATAGCTTTTCACTGGATGTACCGATTTTGATGATTAGTTTTTATTCAAAAGTTGGCGCAAGTCGTATGGTTCCTTATGTGGGTGGAATACTTTTTGAGTTATCCCTAATAATGAGTATTTTAATTGACTATTTGCCCTTGCCGACGTTGATAATATTCTTTAATTGTCAGTGCATAATTGAAGTCAGTTTTTTATAACGAACACAATTATTATATAAAAAACTAGCTGACCCGGCAAACGTTGTCTTGCCGCTAAACGCTATTTAAAAATAGGGGTTGATGGTAGAGGGTTGAAAATTTAGGGTTGTATGTATTTTTTAATGTTGTATCATAATAAAATAGAAATTAAAAATTTTGTCTAAAAAATAAAAAAAAAATTTAGGGGTGGACTACCCCTAACATTTAGGGCGATGAAAAATAGATGTTGGCCAATTCTCATAGATACCGGATAAGCACAAAAAATTTCATCAAAATCGGTCAAGCCGTTTCGGAGGAATATGGCAACGAAAACTGTGACACGAGAATTTTATATATTAGACGTTATAAGTTACGTAATTCAAGACATATTTTGATTAATTTTAAATGATTGGAATGTCAATATTTAGAAGTAGACAACTCGAATACATAATTAAAGTAAAAGATTATCAAGACATAACGTAGAAAGTGTAAATAATATTTGAAAGTGTATCATTCAACTTATCAAAACTAGTATGTGGTTTCGATAACGGTAATTTAATAAACTTCATGTTTGACTATAAGGCTATAAGAGCTAAATTGGCTTTTTAAGCTAAGTGATAGTGAAATCATCCGGTCGAGATTGTATCTGGTCTGATGAAATAATTACGTAGTTTATGTAATTAATCTAATAATTGACATACATTGGTCGAGTTATTTATAACACTAGAACATTTAATAAAAAAGTTACTATACAAGTTCGGGTTTGGTTGCGAAATTTCAATTAAAATGATGATTGCTGGTTTGACTTCAGCTTGCACAAATTTCTATTTTGATTTGTGTATTTACCCTTTTTTGAATATCATATCAAAAATTGACCGCTCCAGCGGGATTCGAACCCGAAATTTTGATATGATATTCAAAAATGTTTAGAATTCCTAATTGTGGGTAACACAAAAATAAAAATCGTACATATTACCCTTTTTTTATAAAGTTATCGGTCCTGTAATGTATTATAAAGATTTATTTATATCCATTAGTCTTTATAAGGATAGTTACACTCCAGCAGGAAATTGAACATGGATTTGGGATTCAGAGGAGACCCAAACCAAATTTTGTATAAGAGAAAAGAATTTGTCCAATAGTGAAAGACCCGGATTCTTTCAGTTGAATTTAGTTCCTTATAAAAGCCATGCTTTATCTAAAACTTGGTTTATACATAAAATACTCGTATATCTTATATATAAAATTCTCGTGTCACAATGTTAGTTAAAATACTCCTCCGAAACGGCTGGACCGATTTTTATGAAATTTCGTGCATATCGGGTAGGTCTGACATCTATTTTTCATATCCCTAATGGCAAAACAACGTTTGCGGGGTCACCTAGTATTAAATATATATAATTACAAAACTTGAGTATTTTGGCTAAATAGGTTCGGGCAATTAAAATGTTAGAACATTTGTCGCTTACTATTAAGACGACGTAAATGGTATAAGATTGAGATATAGGATATAATTTCCTGTATTAGGAAAATATTGGAGAAACAATCCGCTTCAAGTAAATTTTTAAACATGTTTAAGTCACACAGTATTTTATGTTTAACGTTCCACCTCAAGACGTGTTCAACTTGCTAGTTTTTTTTTACCAAACATGGCATATTACGACATCGGTCTATTTACATTCAAGAGCTATTTACATGTAAGATATACATATAATTTGGAAGTCCGTTTGTTTGAACAGAAGAGTGTGAAACGGGCTGTGGTGAGAAAGGTAGCTAGAGCTCCTAAGGATACTAGGTATAGGTCTGGGATATGTACGTCGACTGCGGGGGTAGGGTAGGCAAGTTCGTGTACCAAAGCTCTGTCTGATTAAATGTAAGTGATTTTTTGACACTCAATTATAATTCAATTGAAATTTTTACTTTGTATGAAAGAAAATGTTATCTATAAATTACAACACTCAGATTAGATGGAATCACGTCAAAAGTCTAGTTTATTAGAACATACAAATATGGTTTTGTCGGTCAAAGCCCGAATCTCGTTAATGTTAGGAATTTACGGTCATTTTACCATTTCAGTTTAATTTGGTATTCGTTTAATGAATTATTCCGTTTAGCTTAAAAGTTATTAGTCAATAATTTAAATGTCTTAAATGTATTTTGTACGTAATTGGTTGTTATTTAAGGCTTTAAGGCCGTGGATAGTGGTGTGAATGTTTTAGTAACATCGACGTGGGTCCTATATTTACTTTAATATTGAATTTATAATCGACGTAAATGATCGGGCCGGTCGCTACTATAAAACCTTATTCTCTTTTGTCTCAAGAGAGAGTAAAAGCAAAACACCCACAAGTTATACTAGTCTTAAATATACACAACTATCAATGAAATAATAGTTATTTTGCATGCTCTTCGACATCATTAACATAATTAACATAACCCGGAATCGATCCCACGAGATTGTCTAAAAACTGCTTCTCCGTAGAAAGTGAGAATCTTCCGCTTATACAAATATTTCATTCGCTTTCCATTCCAGAAGCGTGAGTAATTTTATGTGGATTTATGAGTAATTCGACTATCAATTAATAAATCTATGACCGTATGTGTGTCTAGTATACAGATGGGGTTGTCGGTTCTTAAGGTATTATATAACAATTATTTTCGTGAAATAAATATATATACTTTAAGTTTTACGTTTTATACGAATTATTGTATGTTTTACTACAACATAATTATTTGAAATTAGTCCACTACCCCCGTTCCATCTAGAGAGATTTTCTGGAAAATTCTATCTTCAACAAGAACGTTGTTATGAGCTTTTTCTATGTATTATTTACATTTTGGCATAATATAATAAAATATATTTTTATTGTACATATATTATGCGCATTATCATAAAAGGTACTTATACCACTCAAACATTTCGTCACGGTGTAGTGACTGTGCTGTAACAATAGCCGTTTTATCTCGATCACCTAGTGATTTAGTTTCCACTTTCAATGTCAAAATTTATATAAACACGACACATGGGAAAACATTTTTTTTTAACCCAACTGCAAACAAGCGTACGGCTCATTTGATGGTAAGAGATTACCGTATCTTATAAACGTCTGCAGCACCAAACATCGTAAGCGTTTTGTTGACCCTACCCCCAATCCTCCCAACAGCTCTGGTCACCTTACTCACCACAGGAATATAACACTGCTTGAAAGCAATTAATATAACGAAATTAAAACGACGAATTAATGAAATCAATATTAAAACTTCGTTATATTTCTTACTAGCTACCCGCCCCGGCTTTGCACGGTTGCAAAAACTACCAGTATTCCTCTACTATATTATGCATGTTTTATACATATAAACCTTCCTCTTCAATCAATCTATCTATTAAAAAAACTGCATCAAAATCCGTAGCGTAGCTTTAAAGATTTAAGCATACATAGGGACAGAGAAAGCGACTTTGTTTTATACTATGTAGTGAAGAACTAGCTGTGCCCGCGACTTCGTCCACGCGGAATTTAATAAAAACTTAATGTTCAATTCGCAGAGTTATACAATAAATAAATTTCTGAAATAAAATTGACTAAGTTACTTCTTATTACATCAGCTATCTGCCGGCGAGTCCAGCAGTTTAAGAGATAAGCCGGAACAAACAGACAGATAGACAAAAATTGTAATAAATGCTATTTTGGTTAATGTACCGTGTATACATCCATATGCATTTAGTAAAAAGCGGTTATTTTAATATTACAAATAGACACTTCAATTTTATTTATTTGTATAGATGAAAAACCAAAATTGTAACAATTGTACTTTTTGTTATTAATTACGTATTTAAATAATTAGCGAAATAAAAATTGTAGTGAGAATTATACATAATACATCAAAATAGAAACGGAAAAAAATTATTGTAATTAATCTTTCTTTGTACCAAAAATAGTCTTTAAGAGTTTCACGAGAAACAAAGATCTTGAAAGAATGAAAACTGTCAAAATCACACGAATTTGGATCGAATCAAAGTTGCTTCCCGCTGTCTGCAGTGTGCTTAGATCTTTAAAACTACGCAACGGATTTTGATACAGTTTTGTTTAGTAAGTAGAATGAATGCAGAGAAAGATGTGTACATGCATAATATAGTAGAGGAACACTGACAGTTTTTTCATCCGTGCGAAGCCGGGCCGGGTCGCTAGTAAGTTGTAAAAAAAAAGTTAAAAAACTTGTTCTTTAAAGGTTTTATTTTGGAACTATATTTTATTTCACATACTATGTAATACGACAAATGCTTACTCAACAGTCCTTAGCAAGATGAGTATCCTGTACATATCTGTGACAGATGACGTTCTTGTGACTAAAACTACACCAAACTAATAAACTGCAGCGGATCTTCAGTAATTCTATTGACATCCTTTCTATGCAGAGCAGATGCATCTTCAAAAACACTTTAAGTCTAACGAGTCTACGAGTATATATAAAATTATCGTGTCGCAGTGTTAGGGGCCAAACTCTTCAACGACTTGACCGATTCTTATAGAAGTACTTGTGCATATTTGGTAGGTCTGTGAATTGGGCGCAAACTGTTTGGCCAACCCCAATATATATATATATATATACATTTTAAATTTTTTGGCAAATGTTTTTTATTTTAACTTTATTGTGATTTGGCATTAAAAATACATATAACCCAAAATTTTCACCCTTCTACCACCACCTAGTATTTTTTTAATGTGTTTAGCGACAAAACAATGTTTGCCGGGTCAGCTAGTTAATGTATCAACTTATTATTCACTATGTAATTATCAGTTAACATGGGACGGCTACCGATTCAGAAAGAACATTCTGCGGTAAACTGACAATAAATTAATAAAAACTAAGTTACATAGCAAAATTTATTGTTATTTACCATATTTTTAATGACGACAATTAATTTATTAAAAAGGAATCTATTTTAATTTGTAAAATGACGGTTCAAAAGCGCTTTCGAAGCCTACTTGAACATAGTATTATTTATTTGAGTTTTAATTTTGTTCAGATAAATATTCACTTTTATTACCTAACTATATAATTTGGCCCAATATGCATACCAATGGTAGCATTTGTGATTTACGAGTTTACGTACTTCCGTCCGTAAATGTGAAGGTCCGTACTTAACACGATTGTGTACCGCGCCCGGCGCGGGCACGCCGGTCCCCTAAAACGTACAATATTTTCATTTGATTAATTACTACTCGCTAAATGTCAACGCAATCGCAGCCATGATTGTGCCATAAACGATTTTGATTGCACGAATATTGTTGAAGTATAGAAAAATGGCGGATTATGTATGTTATTTTTTTTATAACCATTTTGCTAACGACATATAACTAGGTTTATTTTACATATAATTCATATGTACCAACTTTTCTTCGATATTCCTGCCAGTTTTGTGCATTTTACTTAAAAAAAATAGTTTTTTCACAGCAAATTTGTATTCTTTAAAATACATACATTATACTCTTTAATAATCTACGTTAACTTACAAACATGAAACTTTAACAGAATATGCCTTGCGATAGGCGTTTTCCATTTAATACACTAACGCAGCTTCTAATTTTCTAAATCCGACAACTATAATAGCTCCATCATTCCTATTATTAATCCTGTAATAATTTGGTATTAAAAAAAATTGGTTATCGTCACTAACTTGCCTGCCCAGCGTGGTGCTTATGGGCAACACACATGGTTCACACCATTTTTGGCGCGAACTTGTGGAGGTCTATGTATGGTATATGTGTGTATGAGGGGATTGCGATAGGCTGAAGTGAATTTGGTAATATCCCGTTTCTGGTTGTTGTTCATTTTAACTCAATGAAGAAATTGTTTATATTGTATTAACAAAACGTTAGTAAAACTATACTTTTTTATAAATTTAAACAAATATAAATTTCATATAACATACACTCACGGTCGTCTGTTCCTCCTGTAAGCTTGTGTTAAATATAGGTAACAGACGACTGATATAACTAAATAATTTTAATAAATATACATATAAATAATCATCATCATTACAGCCTATACAGTCCACTGCTGGACATGGGCCTCTACAAGTTTACGCCAAAAATAACGTGAACTCATGTGTTTTGCCCATAGTCACCACGCTGGGTAGGCGGGTTTGTGACCGCAGGGCTGGCTTTGTCGCACCGAAGACGCTGCTGCCCGTCTTCGGCCTGTGTATTTCAAAGCCAGCAGTTGGATGGTTATCCCGCCACCGGTCGGCTTTTTAAGTTCCAATGTGCTAGCGGAACTGTGTTATTCCTTAGTCGCCTCTTACGACACCCACGGGAAGAGAGGGGATGTCTATATTCTTTAGTACCGTAGCCACACAGTACAGTACTATATATAAATAAACAATAACTATATATAAATAAATGCAAATATTACACTGAAACTCAGGCGGGAATCGGACCTACAACTCCCGGAGCCGAAAGCGGTTCTACTACAAACTGCGCCAACGGGCTAGTCAATGCGCTTTCTTATTATTTCTTCGAATGTTTTTAAATATCACTTTTTATTTGTTTGAAGAAAATAATAGCTTATATAAATGTTTGTGAAATATGCTATTTATCTGCTTAAAAAAATAAATCCTTCAATCTTTGTTTATTCAGGGCTATCTTCAAAGTGAGTCCAAATATTTACCGAGCTTATCGATCATTGATATCGATCAATGTTTAAGTCTGAACTTTATGACGCTTTTTTAATCTTTTCCTTTATTTTTATTTGTACACAGATAAGCAACGTTATCGAAGGATGTGTTAAAGTAAAAACTCTTTGGATACGAGATTTACTTTGTTTTGACGTTAAATTATTCCTCAAAAATTTATTTATTCCAATTTGATAGTAATTTATGTAATGAAAAAATTAGGTTTAATCAATTTCATTATTTTTAACAATTATCCTAAAAATATGTTTATACACATGAATTGATAATTTCGTTTCTTTCGCAAAATAATTAAAAAAAACTTTCTGCTTCCAACAGTTGTAACTGTTCTGTCCATTGTAATACATACTTGTATAGTGTGGTTCGTAAATCAATTCACGTTAGTCACATTTCGTCAGTAGATGACATATAATTGCAATTCTTAACAAATGAAAACCCCGGTAAAAGTGAAGCCGCGGGCAGTAGCTGTGCGAGTGTGAAGGCACTTGATGTGTGAAAGTATACCTGTCCGTCCTCTCCACACCTCCGGACCTTCGAAAGTAAAGCTCAACTAGCTTTAATGGATCTGCTCATATATGGCCAACTGGTTTGTTCATATAAATTTTATTATCATTTATGAGAAAATGAAATTTAATTACACTCATACCTTTTGAATTGAACGTCCCACCCGGTTTCACTTGCTAGATGTTCAAATTGACATAGGTGTGTGGGTAAAGGAAGTTTCTTAGTGCTAAGTCCCTTATTTAATAAAACAAAATCTAATATATAAAATTCTCGTGTCGCGGTGTTTGTAGTTAAACGCCTCCGAAACAACTTGACCGATTCTCATGAAATTTTGTGTGCATATCGGGTAGGTCTGAGAATGAGTCAACATCTATTTTTCATTCCCCTAAGTTATAGGGGGGGGGGGGGGGGGGACAAGATTAATAAAATGCGGGGTCAGCAAGTAACCATATATAAGTACTGTAATATGCAAAACTATGTTATGATCGTTTGAGATAGCTCACGGCGGGAAACATTTTACTTATAATTTGGAGCAGCCCGACTGGGGGAATGCCCCTCCCTTATAGAATATCACAGCTGAATAACTGCTTTGAAGTTGTATTGTATTTCTCTGGTGAGTAATACAGCCGGAACTCCTGGGATAGGGTCTGAAACGCACATGAGATGCTCTTGGTATTGTATATGTACACCTGTCACAACGCAATTGCTAGAGTAATTGTCTACCACCCTAATTTGCCACTAACGTGGTATAAAAATACGGTAAAAATACGCCTAGTAATGTCTAGTAATGAATGTAAAAATTTGACAAGGCTTTAGATGATATTAGGCTTTTTTTATTTATAAAAACATTGACTAAGTATTTTGTATTCGTTATAATACTATCCGTGTCATTGTACATAACCTTTGTCGGAATTTTTTTCTCAAACTCGTGACGATCGCGCCACCTTGACCAGGGTCAAGCATTACTACCTTTGACTTCATTGATCACAATCTCAGCACTACAATGGAATAGTGTTAATTTTTTTATTATTGTTACATTATGGTCTGAGATATTTTTATGGGACAAGCGATTTGTAACAACCACTCAGGTGTAGTGGTGCGTGTACTCGCCTAAAACACAGACGGCTTGCGGGTTCCATTCCCGCTCGTTACGGATGTCCTTCTGGGTCTCCCTACCGTGCCTCGGAGAGCACATTATCATAAATATCTGATAGAGAACGTTACATTCTTAACATCTTCCAATCCGCAATGTAGCAGCGTAGTTGATTAAGCTCAAATCCTTCTCACACATGGAGAAAGAGACCTATGGCCAACAGTGGGATGTTACAAGCTGAATGCATTAAGTATAACTTTGCTTTAATTGTTTTACATAGTTGGTCAATTGTTTGAATTAAAAACAAATTAAAACATTCATACAAAACAATTTGCATGCTTCTAAACGAATGCAATGTTACATGTTCATGTTTGTTAACATAACTCGTGTTTCATGACTAATTACAATTCGCTCCAATTTCAACTAAAAACAAAAATAAAGTTTACTAATTAATTAGAAAAACAGCGGTTTCAATTTTTAATTTCATATTTTAGTGTTTCATAATACAGTGAAAGTTGTAACAATAAGAAAGTAAACTCGAAATATAAATTCATATTTATAACTCGCTGCGTTTAGAAAAAAATGTATATTAATTTATAATTCTAATAGTTTGGAAGAAAGTAGAACACTTATGCTCAATGTCTTTACAAGTTTGTAGCATGTTTACTAAGCAACGGAAAATTTACTTATTTAAAAAAATTATAAAAAAGACCTTCGATCAATCAAAAAAAAAAAAAAAAAAGAATTGGCGAGAATCTCACGAATTTACAAAGATAATTTGCACTCGTGCCATTACACCAGGAGCGGTTATTAACATGTAGTGGCGTTCTTTTCCAGTCAAAACTTTCGTCCAAAAGAAACAAGTGATGTAGTGCACAACAGGAAATATTCCTGATTAAAATTAGGAGCAACCTGATTGAGAAGAACGTCGATCTTACAGAAGATCACAGCTACACAGTAATGCTCTCAAGCAGTGCTATGTTCCTGTGGTGCTTCTGGGGGGGGGGGGGTGGATAAGTTACGATAATCACTTACCATCAGTTCAGCCGTACGCTTGTTTGCCGCCATACTTGTATATAAAAAAAACTTACCGCGCTATAATTTTATAACTCCCGCTATTTCGGCGACATTACAGAGGTTACGGCCGCGGGCGGGTAGTGGAATAAGTTACAAAACGACAATCGCAGTGTAGAGTCAAAAGTTTTCATAGGACTGTGAAAGTTTAAAAACTTATACAGGAATAAAAATGTATACATGTATTTTTACATAGGTTTATGTAATTTTATCTCTACATAATTATATTTTAATTACCAAGTAATATCATTTTTTATTCTTTTTCATGCTCATTTTTAATGAAAGAGATTTAATTGTACCTTCTAATTAATATGACGCGAAGTTTGTTATTATCTTTTTTGTAAGTTATATTTCTTTTGGCGTGTTAGGGAAAAATGATAGAGTAAATTTTTCACAAAAAACCGATACTCTGAAGTTAGCTGTCAACGAAGAATAAGTTAGCAATGTGAAGTTAGTTAGCCGATGAAGTATAAACTTCTTACGTGCGTGCATTCTTATGTACGTCACACAAACACACACACACACTTTTTTTAAACATTAATCTCTAATATATGTGAGATATTAAAGAAAATGTTTTGTATCAGATTGGTCTGATAACAAGTACCTACATAGGCCATAAATACGTTATGTCTTACAGTTTGAGAGAAAACAAACATTCACTCTAATGTCTAATCTCTATATACATTAAAGAATAAAAGTAAATATTTTGCCTAAATATAGTCTGATAATGAGTTCAAAACAACTCCACTTTAAACAAAGCCACGATTTATAGAAATACTACCAAAAAAATGTCTACCAATTTAACTGACAATAAGCAAAATGAAACGCGGGTAAAAACGTGTGAAATTAAGGTGCAGGGGTGCGAATCAATGGCACGCTTGCCATAAATGACACATGGTGCAATATTTTGGACACGTAAACGATCACGAAATTAATTATGCACTTAGAAAAAAGTGTGAAGTAGGTATTTTGTGAACATCAAACACGAGTGATTCTACGCTATGGAGTGTTCAAGTATGATTAGTTTTGAGGTGATAGTACTTAGTTGCTTACTATTGTTATTTTTCTAACAATTTCAAAGTAAAAACTATTTGAGTGCATGTTTATGATCTCATTAAACATTTCACCAGTAAAGAATGACATGTTGATGCATCTTTATGCATCAACGTGACAACCTGAACCTTTGTTCGCTTACTTTGGCTTAGTGACTTCAAAATTACGCTAATTTCTCACGAAGCTTGCGAAATATAAGACAACGCAGTTCCTCAAAGTGTAAACTAAGAAATCATTTTGTAAATAGTATTGTAAGTCCAATCCATTCATACGAACGAGGCCTTTCAAATGTTAAAATCTTGTTGTTTATTGCTTGGGCAATGCTCGACTTGGCGAATTAACTTTTCTCTAGTACGTAATTGCGTGGACTAGATTTTGAACTACAGTAACAGAAATAAACACATAACACAACACAACCTATATATACTATTGGTCGCCCAGTGGTCGAAATTCGACCATAATTAATTTAAATTATAAGTTTAAACATGATTAAAGTTCTGTTGTCAAAGACTGTACACTTCACAGATTCAGTATATAATAATGTAAATAAATATATGTTTAAAGGTAACAAACCTAATGTAATACAAGTAAATAAAGTGTTACGCATTATTTTTCTGTATGAGCCGACAACAATGTAGGGTGTAAGTTTAGAAAAAAAAAATAATTTTTTTTTTTAAATTTTGTTATTTATGATTTGTCATATTTAAATATAAAATATAACAATTTCATTTGAAATTGTAAAAAAAATATTTTCGCCCAACGTGGGGCTCGAACCCACGACCCTGAGATTAAGAGTCTCATGCTCTACCGACTGAGCTAGCCGGGCTGTTGCAAATAATATAAAATTAAGGATCTTATACTAGAGACGAAATGTTACTTTTAAATTGTTTGTTTTAGTTTTGCAATTAATAAATATTATGTAAACGCAATCGTTATTATACATCGTGATTTTATGTTTTTAAGAGGAAAATTGCTCATTATCATTGCGTTTATACCCGAGATATGTAGAATTATATGTTTCTACTACTAACCCAGAGTTATTAAAATGTAAATTTAATTGAAATAGCTCAAGTACTGTGGCAATTAAATAAGAAAAATGTATGTGTGTGCGTATCCATATATTTACGACACCGCTACCGATGTACGTAAAAACAACATCAAATTTGTATTTTTTAAGTCCTGTTTGTCAGTTGCTGATAAAAGTGTTTAACGTATAATACGAGTATTATCCAAGACTTTACTTCTTACATATTTTTATTCGCAACCTGTGGTCTTACATCCTACTGATATACCTTATCTGATAGATAACTTATATAATAATAATAATAGTAATCTTTATTTCGGGACTAGCCCATATAGTGTTAGTAACAATGATGCTTATAATGTAATGTTAGTACAATTACATTTAAATAATTAAATAATTACATTTTAATAAATTTTGAATTAACAATAACTATAATAATATTTCTTAATAATAACAACAATTTTAAAACAACTAAAATGTGCATTCCTTTTTTAAATATTATATTAATGTGAATTATAATTTTATCATACATATGTATAGATAGGTACATTGTTCAGTGATATCATCATAAACACTTTCCACCGGACATCCAACAGAAATCTCATACAAACTGGAAAATGTTGTTAAATTAATGGCCATCCTGTTGTGTTACTAAATGAAATTAATTAATCTTTTAATAGCTTTTACTTTTACGGTGACGTGTATTAGAAAATTTAATTTTAATGTTCAGATTCTACAACTTTCTGTTATAGTGAACGCGAGTTTAATTCGTCTTGATACAGGCATTTTTAACCGTCTTCAAAAAAGGTTTCTCAATTCGACTGTATTGTACTCAGAACTTTTTTACTCTGTGGGCCGATTTCGATGATTCTTTTTTTTAATCGAAAGGTGGTGCGTGTCATATGGCCACATTCAAATTTGATTAAGATCTGACAAGTACTTGTCGAGTAATATCTAATAATGCGTATTTACTTGACTATTTTTCTGTCGACCTACGTTTGTATTATACCTTATAACTTTTTGCGGGGCGTACCGATTTTGACAATTCTTTATTTATTGCTATAGCAATATTTTTCCTTTATTGAAAGCTGATGCTTTTCTTGTGATCACATTTAAATTTACTTGATATCTCATGACTATTTTTTCGAGTAATCTTTGATAACGCGTATTGGCTTGACTATTTTTGAAGTTTTCTTCTTAAGAATCATTTTGTATATAAGGCACTTAGCACGAAAAAAATATAATGAGTAAAATCTACTAAACGAATGACCTCGTTACGGTTTTGTTATTTGATTCGTTTATTTACCATTTGATATGGTATTCATCTTTTCTTGAGACTATTTAACCTTTTTTTGACCAAAAATTCAGCGTGGCAATTAGCGTGGCAAACAAGCGTACGGTCCGCCTGGTGGCGTATGGTAAGCGATTGCCGTATATATATATATATATATATATGCTATACTGTAACTCAAGACAGCAGTTATTTATCAATTTTAAAAACCTAAATTACTCACAATTACACTCTCCCCATGCACTCAGAAGTAATGATACTGTTACTTTAAATTTTAAATAATTTGAAGCGTGCGTCTTCAGTGTCAATTTCTTTGAATTGAAGAATAATTATGGAGTACGCAGTACGTAAATTATTACCGCTGTTACGAATCATACGGAATATCAGACATCTGATATATTTACCGATAATTCTTACTTACTAAGAATTCGTTGAAAAGATTTAAGCCGGATTTTTTTTTTTTTTTTTGATACTTTAAATGCGTTTTGATCGACTTACGTTTATTCGCATGATAAAATTGAAACCGTTTCCCGAAATTTTAGCTCTATGGTCACAAGTTCACAACACAGTCAACTAATGTTTGTATAATCCATACAAATATTTATCATAGTCTAAGCATCAGTTTTGTGTTCTTTCTATCTTCCAACATTTCACTTGATTGATCTATTTTCTGTCCAAGATTAATTATTATTATGGTTCATTCATCTTAACGGAAAATTAGATTAAAACGTCTATAAACATTTTTTCTAAAAAATTAGGAAGTTTTTTAAAAAAAAGAGCAGTTACTTACAGGAGTCACAGACGCGTTACTTACAGAAACCAAAATAGAGAATTATATAAAAAGTATAATTAAGACGGTTTTAGTATTTATCGTCAAGTTTTGAGACGTATACGAAACAGCCATTTTTCCAAATATCTGATGGCTAACTTTCTCTTTACTGACTCTAGCCCAAAACCTATTCCTACGCATATCTCTATCCACCACAAACACATATACAGCTTAAGTTCTCCTATGGATAATAACTGACAAATCAATGGCCGGTCTCACGGATGATCTAGTGCTTCGAAAGCGACCTTGATCGGATCTCGAACTTCAGCCAATTAAGATGAAGATACACGTGAGAAGTACGATCTTTATACCTAATTAATACGTGTATGTCATGCTTATACCTAATTAATATGTGTAGCCGTGACTTTGATTAGGTTATATATCTGGATAATGAATTCTGTATTCGCCTTTTTTAACGTAGGTACCTATGTAGGTCGCCTATGTGGTTTGGTGTAGGCTGGATGAGGATTGCGGAAAACTGGGATGTCTGGCGCGAACTTGGGGTTGCCTATATCCAGCAGTGGACCGCAATAGGCTAAATTAACTAATGTACCTATGGCTTAAAATTACGTCCTGGACAAAAACAATATGTCCATGTTTCTAGATATTTAATTTTTAAATGATTTAAATTGTATATTAATGTTCTTGTCCTTTTTATTATATAGGAACTATAATAGACGGTCAATAATCTACAGATGAGAAGCATTTTAATTATTTTGATAGTTAGAATATGCACGAGAATCTAATGGGTTCAGTCGTTCCACTTCAGATTAGCAGACAAATAATTTTGTTTACAAGTACGTCTAACATATATTTTAAAAACTTATCAATTTAAGACAAAAGTAATAAATAAACATCTAGAAATTATAGCATTTCCATAAATGTTTATAAAATATGTTTTTTTTTGTATAAATAATAAATTAACTAAATATACACATATATCAGTCAAAACAAAGTTACGACACTATCAAAATACAATAAAAGAAATCTGTCTAGACTGGGTTAATTTATTTTATTAACCAATAACATTTAGAAAATCATGCGAAATTTATTTTAAATACATCAAAGCTTATTAAACTAATATTTACATATATTTGTTAGAAAAACATTCATTTGTTTATTTACCATTTATATTGCAATAAAATTGGATAGTTTTTTATTTATTATGTAGGTAACAATGTTAAATCTTCTGGTAAAAGTACTTGTATCATTAGACACTACAGAAGAGAGGTGAAATTAAAAACTATTCACAATCGATTTTAAGATCAGAGCAATAACAAAAGTTGTTAAACTTGCAGAAAATTAATATTATTTCACGTACCAACTATTTCTACGGCTTTATTTTCTTTTTTTTTCAGGGTAAAATATAGCTTAATATAATTATATAAATTAGGGTTTAAATCAAAATCAAAAACAACTTTATTCAAATAGCACTTACGAATCGTCATTTTACAAATTAAAACTTTAAAAATAAATTATTATTTTTGTAGAAATAAAGCTACCACCGATTCGGAATGTAGATTCTGCAGAGAAGAATCAGCGAGAAACTCCGCAGTTACTCTTTTGAAAAATAATATATAAACTGTGTTTTAGTACAAAATTAGTAACATGTTGCATAAAATACAGCGTCACTAAGTCCACATATCTTTATCCACTATGTAATCCTGCATCGAATAATAAGCTTTATCTATTAAAGAACTTGATTTCTCATTAAGAATTACAGAAAGACATACATGAGAAAGTTTCAAACTATAATTAAAATCTAAGCATACAGTATTACAAATTTTCATATTAAAGAACGTAGATGAATTTTTTTCTTGTTGTAAGTGGACGCACACAATGTACGCGCTACGGCCTACTGTTTGTTGCTTACTGTGGCAAATTTCATCTAAATTCGTTCAATTGTTGACTTAAACTTTCGTATTTACAAAATATACAACCTGACATATTTTCATGCAGCCATATTTTCTGTCACCATTGTTTTTTTTTTTAATTTTCTTCTACACAGACCTCATGGCAATAACGAACACAAAAAAAAACAATTTTCTCATTCGTTCGGAGGGTATGCACGTACGTACATATATTCCGAGCATTAATTTATATTTATATAGATTTAACTGGATTTAATTCATTACAAATGATCACATTAGCAATGACCTCAGTTTTCTTCACCATTATCAAGGGTCAACGGCCGATCTATGACGCGATATTTTCACTTTCTTAGTGAGCGTATCGCGGCCTGCCCGCTAATTGGGTCTCATTCAGTATGTGCTTTCCAATAATTATGAAAGGTAATTGTTTTGATTATTATCCTTATTAATTATTAATTTAAGTTTTGTTAATTTCAATTTTTCAATTTTCAATCGAATTCTGCTCGACATTATCTTCCTTAAAAAGATCTTGTCAGGTTATGTAGATTGTGCGGACTTACTTAAACACATAAAGCTGAGCGTCCCCCGAAAATATCCACGGCATCGCATTACTAGGTTACTATACGTTCCTGCATGTAGGACTAACGTTCTCAAAGGTGCTCCAATACCGCGATTATGTTCTGAGTACAACCGACTCACCGCGTCATTACCAGATATAGATATTTTTAATGATTCAGTCTCCAGCATTCGAAAAAAACTTACTGCACATTTCTATTCGTTACCCTCTGTATAACCTGCATACCTGTTATGTTTGTTGTTATAGTCTCTATTTTAGATTATATTTCCGAATTTTTCCATATATTACCTACTGTACGAGAGTATGTAACGTGAACTCACATTAGTTTTGTTTTTTTTTTTTGTATTAATTTCCCATCTGTGATTATATAAAGATCAAATTTAATTAATTAAGTGTGATGTACATACCTGTAATTGGCATGCATACTATCTCAATATTGTGAATTATAGATTATTGTATTGTAATGTTTGTAATGCTGTTGGTGTGTCTATAAATAAATAAATAAATAAATAAATAAATATTTTAAATTAAATTTAAGTTTTGTAAACATAGCGTGATTAAAAATGATGTTATTTACATTAATAGAATAGAGATTAATTTTTGCAATTTATTTCGTAAATAAACATAAATAATTTAGATAAAATTTGAGATTTTTTTTTCGGAGATGTAATAATTTTTTTCTAATTTTTCTTTTACCAGAAAGTGCGTTTATGGTGGAGGAGCGATGCATAGGAAGCGTTCAATCGTTTGCATTAGGGTGAGAAAAAAGTAAGTGATTTTAAAAGATCGCGGTGTGATTTATTTAAAATTAACAAAAGCTCTAACTTAGCAGTTATCGGCTAATGTGTGCTTTCTTTTAACATTTTTTACCTTTTTTTTAACGAACTTATAAAAAGGAGGAGGTTATCTATTCCACTGTTTTTTTACCTCATTATATTTTGCAGTCTACCGATTTTAGTAAATCTTTTTTTATATATAATAATTTGATTAAGATCCGACGAGTACTTTCTGAACTATCTTTAAAAATGCGTATGTGATGGACTGTTTCATCTACTTCCTACGTCGTATTACTTGTTGATGTAAATGGCGTCGGTTTTTTTTTTCAATTGCGAGCAAACACAATGGTTCATTTATTTAATTTATTTATTAAGATGTGCTAGTAGCTGTTACATTTATGACACATTACAATATTAATTTTATTATAGACTATATTTCTAAATGTAATACCATATTAAAGCAAGTACGACATACAAAGTTATCCTGTTAATACAACAATAAAAGAAAACTTGTTCAAACAGTAGCAAAAACTCAGAAGAAAACAAAGTGTAAAATTAAAAGATGATACTATTTGTAAAAAAAAATCACGAAGTACCTAAATTTATTTTTATCTTACCCTTTCAAACCAGTCGAGCTTATTAAAACGGTAATCTGTAACATATGGAAAATATTTACAAGTAATTTCTATAAACATAACGTTCGCAACCTCTAGCAATGTTAGTGAGAATGCAAGGCTCTTGCGGGTTAGCAGAGTCCACATACCGCTCCGTTAGTTTGCACGACGGTCAGACTGATTAAAGTGACGAATCATCACGACCATCAGATACATTGTTCATAATGAAAATTGGACCTATTGCAATGACTTTTTAATCGAAAGCTGTTTTTTTATATCACTAGGTCGGCAAATAAGCGTACGGCTCACCTGATGGTAAGCGATTACCGTAGCCTATAGACGCCTGCAACACCAGAAGCATCGCAAGCGCGTTGCCGACCCAATCCCTCAGGAGCTCTGGTCACCTTACTCACCAACAGGAACACAATACTGCTTGAAAATAGTATTATTTAGCTGTGATCTTCTGTAAGATCGAGTTACTACCCCAGTCGGGCTGCTCCATATTTTGAGCAGGAAATTCCTGCTGTGCCCTACCTCAATGATGCTTGTCTTGGTGTTCCATTTAAATTTAACCGAGATCTCAATCGAGACTCAAAAACTACTCATCAGTAGTTTTTGGGTTATATCTAATAATGCGTATTTACTTGACTAGTTTTTAGTTTACCTATGTTGTATTGTCGTAAGCTGTGTGGCTACGGCAGTAAAGAATATAGCCACCCCCTCTCTTCCCGAGGGTGTCGTAAGAGGCGACTAAGGGATAACGCAGTTCCACTACTACCTACCTACCTTATAAAGTCGACCGATGGCGGGATAACCATCCAACTGCTGGCTTTAAAATATACAGGCCGAAGACGGGCAGCAGCGTCGTCAGTGCGACAAAGTTAGCCCTGCGGTCATCAACCCGCCTGCCCAGTGTGGTTACTATGGGCAAAACACATGAGATCACGCCATTTTTGGCGCGAATTTGTGGAGGCCTATGTTCAGCAGTGGACTGCGGTAGGCTGAAGTGATGATGATGTGATGTCGTATTACTTGGTCGATGTAATTGAAGTCGCTTTTTTTTTCGTTTAGAACAAACAGTTATAAATATTGAAAGCAATCAAACAGCGTGCATGAATGAGCACTTAAAACCTTTCTTTTAATTACAACTTCACCAGAACACACGACTTTATAATTACACATTCACACACGCATCCAAAATGATTATAAATGCCGTCCTAATTTCGTTTAGTGTGTCATTACATAAGAATTAAATAAGTAAATTGAAAGTACACACATTCCTCCACCACGTATTGATACCACCACGTATCGTATGATACTAATTGATGCGTTTTTTTATAATACTTTTGAAGTTAATTTTATTTCATATAATTTTACATAACAAATAAGAGAACTCTCGTTATTTCATACGTATTTAGTTTCCATAGATTAACTTATAAACTAAATATCAATGACACACACGCGCGTCGAGAATAGTAGTTTTAAATAGTTTGACAATGTGATATTCTTTTTTTATTATCTGTACCTACGTTAATTTAAATCGATATAAAGGCGAATAGCGAGCCATTTCCCAGAAGAGTGTCTATGACTACTCACTGAGAAAAGTCAACCACAATGTATAAGATTTAGAAATATAACTTTTATCTATACGTCTTGATAGGCTATAAAACGTCATGATAGGACCACTGTATAAGAGCCGCCTAATCGAAAAGTAATAAATACTTGTGTTAAAAAGCGGAAGGTACTTATAATTATAAATTGTTTCATTGTTTTCAGGTATCGAATATTTGTTCACTAACAACACAGTTACGGCCTCAGGCGTAAAATCTTCAAGGTAAGCTTATTATTAATATTATACCATAGAGCTTAAGACTTCGAAACTTTTTTTCTTTTTTCTTTATACAACTAGGTCAGCAAACAAGCGTACGGCTCACCTGGTAAGCGATTACCGTAGTTTATAGAGGCCTGCAACACCAGAGGTATCCCAATTAGATTGCCAACCCTGACCCCGACTCTTCCAGGAGCTCTGGTCGTACTCACCAACATAAACACAACACTGCTTGGACAGTATTATTTAGCTGTGATCGTCTGTAAGGTCGAGGTACTACCCCAAACGGGCTGCTCCATATTTTGAGCAGGAAATCTGTTGTGCCCTACCTCTATAAATTAGGTAGGCGTTGATTAGTAAGTTAGGTAGGTATTGATATTAGATAGCCGTACGATTTATAGAGACGTACGTTTGTTTGAAAATTTTGTTATAATATTGTTATGAAGAAAGAAGAAGTATAAATATTGCTATGATCAGTATAACCGTAACTAATAAAAAAAAGTAACTTAATATTAAATTTTTCCTTTTCCACAACAAGTACCTGTATGTGATAAAACTCCTTTGATTAAATAAAGATTAAAATAAAACAAGCACATGTAACTATGGCCTGTACAACGTTTGTCTCATGCGTAAATTGTAAATTGCCAGTGAATATTGCCTGTATCCATAATCGTGTATTATATTACAGATTTATTACGTCACAAACAGCGGTAGTTATATCCATATTTTGCATATAATATCGTTCACAATCAAACGCGTAAGATTTATAAAGTAAATATACTTTCAAAGAAATATCGCTCTTAAAATCATAATAATAAGGAGATAATTGCGATCAAAATATCTGGTGTATTCCAGGTAATGGGAAAAAGTATTGTAACATTGTTTTGTGCGTATTGCGTTTGCGAAATACGTAATATCTGTGGGAAGTAGATATGTTTCATAACGCACCGATTAATGCATAGATAAAAACTGCAGACGGTATTTGTATGCTTGCATTATTGTACTGATCGAGGGGCCTGGCTTCACTTGACTAATTAATTAAATCCCATAGATTTTAGAACCTACTTGACCTTTTTTGTAGAGTTCGGATAGTTGTCCAACGAATTACGGTGTTCCACAGATAAATAATTCTTATATTTTTTTCTACCTATTTATCTGTCAAAATCTTCTGTCAGATATTTCTATTCACAAACATTAAAATTCACAGATTGTCTGGTACTGATAAAAATTAAAGTCAATGATCTGAATGATTCCTTGATAACTTATTAAAAATTTACGTGTGATGTAAATATTATTAAGTCAAGGAATTCATCGAAGAATTTAACCAGTTCGGTATCTTAAAAACTACGTTGTATTCAATTTTGCATTTGTATATATTCTTTTTTGTATTCGAATTGTATTTAATGTAACATCTAGGTCTATCTACAATGTACACTCACGGTCGTCTGTTCTTACGGTAAGCAACTTAATGCTTGTGTTATAGGTGACAGCCGGCTGATATATCTACACATTTTTCTTTCGATGTGTACATACAAATAATACTTATATATAAATAAATACATACATATATCACAACTAGTTTTTGAGACGGGCACCAAAAAGCTAGTTAACCTACCTTACTATCTACGAAATATGACGCACATGTATCAATTTTCAAGTGTTTCAGTACACGTCGGTGCATGTTTAACACAGATAACATCACAAATACCTTTAATTAACTGTACATTACATAAATAACATAACATAACATTACACATTTACGAAACATCACACCGTTCGTCACGCCCATACGAAATGCCGAAAATCTCAAAAGAATTGAAACTTTCACCTGCATTCATTTTAATGGAAAAGGCGTTCCCTTGACGTTATTACGATCACCTGTTATTAAATACGATAAAATATAAGTTGACCTTTATTTTTTATTAATTACAAGCTGTATCTGCCACTTGATTTGTGATTATGTTTTGACTTTCGTCCCCTCGAGGAAATTGTGCTGAATTTAGGGATAAATCGTATACAACGCGCTAGTAAGATGGATTTAAACCATGCTCCGGCCTGCTGGACCGATGATCTACGAAGATTGCCGGTGGAGGCGGGACGAGGATTGAAAAAAAAAACGGAGATGTTTGGTGCTAACTTCGGAAGTTCTTCGTCCAGCAGTGGAGCTACGATAGGCTAATGTGAAGTTTAGGGTACCAGTACGAATCACAGCAGCTTGTCAGCATATAAGTAGATCGATTATATTCGTATATTCTTAATAAAACTCGTTTGAGTAAAGTTCGCGCTTTTGAGAAATTGTTTTGTTAGATTCGTTTAAAATATATTGATTAGTACCTAACTGATCGCAGTGACAATAACATGATAGTAACACGAAAAAGGGCGTTGGCTCAGCGGTAACAGCACTGGTTTGTGACTGTTGCGCTGGCGGTTGCGGGTTCGATCCACGCACATGACAAACATTTGTATTGGCCATACAGATGTTTGGCCTGGTCTAGGTGCTTGTCCAGTCCTTGTGGGTCTCCCCACCGTGTCTCGGTGCGGTCGGTCCCGATTGTTATCATGCACACTTGATAACGATCGTTACTTATAGTAGGGATCCACTAACGCGCATTGGAGTAGCGTGGTGGATTAAGCTCTGATCCGTCTTCTTCATGGGGAAAGAGGTATATGCCCAGCAGCGGGATATTACAGGCTGAAATGTAACTCAGAAAACGCATAAAAATGTTATTTTTTTCTTCTTTTGATACTTATCGAAAAAAAAAAAAAACGTTAGTAGTGAATTTTCATAATTAATTTTCAATATACAAAATCAATTTAAAAGCCTAAAAATTTACAATTAAAGCTAGAACGTGTTCTTTTAAATAGTACCTTTAAGAAATTTTCCAATTTCTTTACTAAACAATAATAATACGCAAGTCATGTCACATTTCAAAGAAAGGCATACCAAAATAGAGTATGCAACTGTTCCATGTGAAATTGATTGTCAGGCGGGAGATAGTACTCAAGTCAAATGCTAATCCTAGATCATTAAACAGATACCCGTTCAAAGCCGATGGCACTAGGTCTTGATTTATTTTTTAATGTTCGCTCACTGCAAAACCCGGTTTTATCTGTGAATCTCTATCTCTCACTTATGTGTAACTTTGAATATCAATAAATGTATACAGCGTACGTGTTAAACGACTAGCGGAAAAATATTTTTGAGATTTTTATATCTAGTCGATTATCATATGGTCGCGAACTGTGTCTTGTGGCGTACGAACCTTAAAGGTTTTTTTTGCTACTTATGTACCACAAACAAGTAGTAACAAAAAAATAATGCGTACAAAGAAAGATGCGCTAAGGCTGTCTTATCGCTAAGAGGGATTTCTCATTCTTTCTCTTATTCAAATACCTTCAAAAACACTTTCAGACCGCCATTTTACAAATGAAAATTTTAAAAGTGGTTATTATTCTTAAAAATGACTACCGAAGATTCGGAATGTAGATTTTACAGAGAAGAATTGGTAAGAAACTCCGCAAATACTCGTTTAAAAATAATATATAAACTGTGTTATTGTTAGTTCCAAATTAGTAATATTTTGCATGAATACAGCGTCACTAAGTCTACACATTTTTATCATCTATGTAATCCTGTATCGAATAAATACACTTTATCTTGAAACAATTGCAAAAACGTTTGTGGAATTTTATTATACATGCAAATAGGCATCATAACTCAGATAGGAAACATTTACTTTGCGCAGTCGAAAACAAGTCGAAACCTTAACTTAATAAATCATTAAAGAAATAAATTAAATGAGTATGAATTTGTAACTTACTAAAATTATTTAAATACGGGATATTTACCATGCTTTTTATCTTCATTTCGCGGAGCTCGATACAGTCTAATTTTATTAACAGCTGACGTGTTTATCCTATTTCGCTATAAGCGTATGATTCAAACCAGCCTGACAGTTGAGCTTAGCGCACGCGCGCGTAATCTTAGCATCGATCGTTGTTAATTGATCGCGGTCGCACCTGTCCTGGGCGCATCTGGCCACTTACATTCATACATACTTATAAACAGATATAAATGTATATGTCTGTATATATAAGTATGTACTATGTATGAATGTACGTGTATTATGTATAATACTTACTATAAGTCTGTGCTCGTTATGTGATCATAATCTTTTCGCTTAAGACTTTTTGTTGAACATCATGAAATATACTATGTATCTACATTTGAATTATTGTGCTAACAACTTAATTAATAAATTAGAATAATCTTTATTTTACATCAAAATCAATAAGTCAATAATAAAACAATAATAAATACACAAATGTACACAAAGGTGGCTTTATCGCTAAAAGAAGACACTAACTCTTCCAGACAGTTTTTGAGCAAAGAAAGAAAGTGTAACAATGAAAATTTTTATAATGTTAATTTAGACAGATAGATAAGATATAAGAAACAGAGTGCGTTATCTACAATTTACTCAAGCAGGAGAAGGTTTTCGGTGAAATAATTATTTCAGAAATTTTACATTGAAAGTGTAAGTTGTATTAGCTACCCTAAATTTGTCGATTCTGACCCTCGTAAACACATTAACAATTAATCTGGAAAAGTATATCTTAAAGGTAATGGTTTTGGCAGTCATTTAACATCAGGTGACTCCTCGATGTCCTCAAAAAAGATACTTCCTTATTGTCCATTGAGTCTTTCATACGTTTACCGTTCATAACTCACACAACATTGTTGTTGGCTTCAAACAATGTGTTATGTGCTTAAATAAATTGTTCATTGCGTCTTCCGGTAAATTATTGTTGGTGATAGATATTATCTATAGTATATTTACAGTCAGGCCTCAAAAGCACTTTTAAGCTCTCTAACTATTATTTATTAGTAGAAACTATTTATTATTTAGTTATTAATTATATTTAAACTGAAGCTAATACCGGTTCAGAATGTAGATTATACCGATTGCAACCAGCAAAAATCTGATAGTAGGAGATTCGAACTTAAATATTTTTTTATGCAGATGCAGATATGTTTGGATCTTAGACTATGAATAGTTACTCTTTCAAGAACCGTCAATGCATTACTTGATTGACATACCTATACCTAGACTTGAAACAAATATCTATGTATATATTTAATACGCGAAGTATAAAACTTTGTATCAATTTTTACGAAATTTGCACTTAAATATATTTTAAAAGTTAATTTAAATTTATACCAATAGGTAAACACAGCACGTACAAATTTTTACATATAAACATTTAGCTCAATAGATAAAATGATAATAAAATTTCTTCCGTTAAATGATATGCCTGTATAAAATAACAATATATAATAATTTAATCGATTATTTTATGGTAGTTCGTAAAGAGATGCTGCGTATTGCGGGATTGTTGCTAAACCAGCATTGTCAATAACGCGAGCCTGGTATTTCGATTGTGATATTCTTTACGCAAACGCAACACGTAACGACGCTTCAGTTTCGATATAACGCAAAAATGAGACACGGAAAAATATCGAAATACAAAAACATTGTTGTGTCTACAAATCAAAGTATCTGCTGTAAAAACCTGGAAATGACCCACTTGTGCCCCACATCATGTTGGGAAGAGTGATTGAATAGACAAATGTAATACCTCAAAACAGTAATAACTAAACAACGATTGACTAATTCAGTTGTAACATCACACTGCTGGGCATAGGCCCGTCTCTCCATGTAGGAGAAGGATAACAGTTGTATTGATAAAGGTATAATAATTATTATATACGTATTAGTATAGCCTTTGGCTTGCCATTCCTGGAAAAATACCTCTCCAAAACGAATAAATTAATTATAAAGTTATATTACCAAGATTTTCAAGATCAACAGAATATACTTAACTTCCGCGCTCTGTAAAACCATACAAACAAGACACCATAGAATCCCCTTTATATAATGCCCTAAAGTTACACCTCACAACATTGTACAACAGATACACATCAAGATTTATTATGTATATAGATCGGTTAGTGTTGCATAATACAAAGCGCTTGAATGCGCCATTAGAAGTGGCGAAAATATTAACAATAGACACGTTACTGTGAGAGCGAGGAACGAACAATGAGCAGCGCCGCGGGCTGAGGCACGTATATTGTATCAAATAACTTCTAGCAACAATGGTCTCTATATCCATAACTATAGAGATGATTATAGAGTGATATTTTACAGATAATTGTGTTGTTAGTGCGCTGGGGTGAACATCTCGTTTACTGCATTTGTGTATTAAAAGCTTGCAAGTTGGTTACTTTTTCAGCTAATCAACTAAATTAATAATTACTCTTGCGTTTGACTATTTATTCAAGAATGTTGTAGACTAGAAAATCTGTTTATTTATTTATTTATTTATTTAATAACCATAATCTACTTATTTTTAAAGATACAGACCATTATTATGGACCTCGCTGGGGCACGAAATATTTGAGTAGAAAAGAGGAAGCGCTTTTAGAGTATCTGTTCTTGTCCAATACATATTTTAGTAATATATCTATATATTTTCATCAACATATATATTTGGTCTTATAGTTTCTCATTAAAGTATTCATTTATGTTATAGTAACATTTAGTGACTAGTAACTTCTTTAGTTTTTTTTTGTAAATAAGTTATCACTCAATTCTTCTATCCAACCTTTAGGAAGTTTATTATAAATTTTTATTGATAAATGTACTTACATAGTTTACTTTTAGCATGGTACTTGATTGTATTAGTTTATGACTTTATGCCTATTTCGTAATGAGTATTTATTCTGTATTTCTTCACGTTTTGTATAAAAGTGTTTATATTTACGAACTAATTTACAAACAAATTTGCATATTTCTAAAATTTACAGGCCCGCTAAAGTGAGTATTCAGTATTTTTGGAAATAAGGGCGGCAGCTTTCAGTGTGTTTTAAACTGCAATAATTCTGATGAGTTCCTTTTGAAGGGTAAATAGATTAATAATATTTTGCTCGGTTTCGTCTGCTTTGGCGAATGTTGTAAGTATGTAGCTTATGTTTTCAACGACATTATTAATATTAATAAAAGCAACGTTATTATAAAAAGAAATAATATCAAGACACATTATTTATACTAGCTGTGCCCGCGGCTTCGCTCGCGTTGAAATCAGTGTATCACAAAGTTTTCCCGGTAAACCTCCAGTGAAACTATCATTAAAATCGGCTTAGCCATTCCGAAAACCTTCCTCTTGAAACCCTCTCTCCATTGGTGAAACCGCATAAAAATCCTTTCAGTAGATTTTGAGGGAATCGATCACATACACTTTTGGGGACTTTGTTTTATAATACCTGTTACTACAACTGTTACCCGCGACTACGTTCGCATAGTTATGAGGATATATACTATTAAGATTTTTAACGCAAATTATTTTTTTAAATAACCTATCAGGCGAACTTATAGCTGCTGTATACGTTTCATACAAACTATCATCCCCAATTAAACCCCCTTAGCGGTGGAATATCACAAAATCCGTTCTTAGCGGAAGTCTACTAACTATAATTTACCCCCCCCCCCCCCCGCCAAATTTCATCTTTGTCCATCCTGGGTGGATGGGACCATCCAGCGGTTTTTGAGTTCTCGTGATGAGTGAGTCAGCGACCTTTCTCTTTTATATATATAGATCACGATGCATTATTTGGACAACTCCTCACCATCTATAGAGCATACATTGTAAATTTCAAGTCTCTTACTTCAAAAATATAGGACTTTCATACAAACTTCCAACCCCCGTTTTATCCCCTTAGGGGTCGAGTTTCGTAAAATCCGTTCTTAGCGAATGTCTAAGCACTATAAGGAACCTACCTGCCAAATTTCAAGTTTATAGCTGTTATAGTTTCGGAGATTTTGTGATGAGTGAGTCAACCTACCAAACCCGTTTTAACCCCAAAAGGGTGTTCATTTTTAAAGATACATTATTCGAACACCTTCTCGCTATCTATAGAGCATACCTTTTAAATTTCAAGTCTCTTACTTCAAAAACAGGACTTTCATACAAACTTTCAACCCCACTTTTAACCCCTTAGGGGTCGAGTTTCATAAAATCAGTTCTTAGTAGATGTCTACGCCCTATAAGGAACCTACCTGCAAACTTTAAGTTTGTGGCTGTTATAGTTTCGGAGATTCCGTGATGAGTGAGTCAACCTACCATCACCCGTTTTAACCCCAAAAAGGAGTGGATTTCTAAAGATAGGTTATTTGGACACCTTCTCACCATTTATAGAGCATGCATTTTAAATTTAAAGTCTCTTACTTCAAAAACATAGCACTTTCATACAAACTTCCAACTCCGGTTTTACCCCCTTAGGGGCCGAGTTTCATAAATCTCGGTATTAACGGATGTCTACGCCCTATAAGGAACCTACCTGCCAGATTTCAAGTTTGTGGCTGTTTTAGTTGCGGAGATTTCATGATGAGTGAGTCAACCTACCATCCCCCGTTTTAACCCCAAAAGGGAGTTGATTTCTAAAGATACATTATTTAGACACCTTCTCACCATCTGTAGAGCATACATTTTAAATTTCAAGTATCTTACTTCAAAAACATAGGACTTTCATACAAACTACCAACCCCCGTTTTAACCCATTAGGGGTCGAATTTCGTAACATCCGTTCTTAACGGATGTCTACGTCCTATAAGAAACCTACCTGCCAAATTTCAAGTTTGTAGGTGTTATAGTTTCGGAGATTTCGTGATGAGTAAGTCAACCTACCATCCCCCGTTTTAACCCCAAAAGGGGGTTGATTTCTAACGATACGTTATTTGAACGCCTCCTCACCATCTATAGAGCATACATTTTAAATTTCAAATCTCTTACTTCAAAAACATGGGACTCTCATACAAACTTCCAACCCCTATTTTACCCCCTTAGGGGTTGAGTTTCGTAAAATCCGTTCTTAGCGGATGTCTACATCCTATAAGGAGCCTACCTGCCAATTTTCAAGCTTGTAGGTGTTATAGTTTCGGAGATTTCGTGATGAATGACCTTTCGCGTTTATATATATTATAGATAAATCAGTAGGTGACTTTATATGTCCTGCTTAAATTGCTTCTGTCATTAATTTTCTAACTAAACAGATAATAAACAAACTTAAATAATTTTTATTCCCTTCCTAATAACTCAAACTCACAAACATAAAAGTGAATTTACTACATCCATTTAGTCGTTTTCAAGTATTGTCCACAAACGAACGACATTTAATTTTTGATTGTATTGATCGCCGGACGCCTGTCAGACATCTCCTATTGTCGCCAAGAAATATTTATGACTATTCGCTAATGTAATAGTTTTACTACTTCTGGATCCAGACTTCCGTATAGTAAAGTAATTATTGCTCTCAATACACATTAAACTGTGTAAAAACAAATAAATCTCGTTATGATATATATGCTTAGATGTTGTCCTATTTTGCGAACTGTCAAACGCGGAAAGTTTAAATAACTGTTACGTTTTGTTTGAAGTAAAACTCCTTTACGCGTACTTGACTTGGGGAGTAAGCTGGTTAATGCCTAAGTGTTACGAAAAGTGTAATCGGGCGACGTGAACGGAAGTTGACAGGGAGATATAAGTTGTGAAGATAGAGTTACGTTTCGTAGGTTTTGCTTCACTCGTGTGGTCTGGAGCACGCAGTTTGTTTTAATTAACAACCTGTCTGTGCAATTTCTTTAAGTTTTCATTTTAAAAAGAACCTGTAAGTATCAGAAGGCTGAAAAAAATCACATACGACAGAAGTGAAACTTCCACACGGCAGAAGTGAAACTTCCACACGGCAGAAGTGAAACTTCCACACGGCAGAAGTGAAACTTTTAAGACGTAGTTTACGAGAGAATTTTTCACCGAGAATATAAAATACTGTGTAATGTAGTCTATCTCATTCTCTTCTATATATCTGTTTGTTTCTTTCTCGTGACGAATTCAAATCACAACGAATTTAAAGGCGTTTCACTTCAAAAGGAATTGCCTAATTGGTCTATTTGTTCTCGAGTTTTGGGCTGCTGAGTCTTAGTAAGACATTTAAAGATCCATTTTTATTGATATGGATTATAATTTCTTCACGAGCGTGGCGCAGGCTACGTCTAGGTAGACAATGGACTAGATGCTAGATTGTGGCCATTGTTCCGGGACCACACCGGCATCACCCCTGGACATGAGTGTGTGTGGCTGGGCATTGTTTTGACACGCGGTTTTGCCTGACTATAATGCTTATGACTCATTTGATCTAAAGTCAGGAAATAAGTGATTTTTTTTTCTAAAATTCGTGAAGAGAAGAATTATCAACAATAGCAATAAATAAGTAGAATTTTAGTAAACGATAATTGAAAAAACAAATAATTATAATCATTTTGTTAGCCAAAATGTGTCTTAAAGCTGTAGTAAAAATATGAATCATTGAACGCCTTAAATGTCTTATTACATTAGAAATGTTTGTGTTCGTTTGTGTTAATTTACGATAAAATAAAAATAAAAGTGAGTGTGTGTACTTAAGAAGCTATACTTCATTGGCTAGCTAAGTTCACGTTGCTAACTTCTTCGTTGACTAGCTAACTTCAGGGTGTCGGTTTTTTGTGACGGTGTGCGCGCGCATCGACAAAAATTCTGCCGATTTTTCATTTGCACACATACGAGTACCACAATCAGAGGCGTATTTTGTTGCGACTTATCAATACTTGCGTCTTCATTGATGTTGTAAATTAATTAGTAATTATTAGAATTTTTTATAAGTGATCGCTTATTCGCGGTTACAACACATAAGTGTAATTTTCAACCTTATATGAAGCTGGTTAGAGTTTAATTTGTTTATGCTTTGTTTTAATCCAGAAACTAAGGATGAGTTATCGGTTTTAAGGCTTTTGTATGTAAAATTGCTGTTAGATTTATTTATTTATTTAAATTAATCCTATATTTTATATAAGTTATATAAGTGTATTGTATACTAGTTGCGTATACTTATTTTCTGTTCTTTGAACGAATTACTCCCAGTATGAAAAATATTGACCTTATGGTACCTAGAATATATCTGATGGTTTTCTATACTTTAAAATGTTAAAAGTACTAAAAAAATGAATAGAAAATTTCATACTCATAAAGTTTTATATTAATAAAATTAGTTAGTAGGTATTTCACTCTCTTACACATCTATTATTAAAAGTTCAATGTAAAAAAAACGTTTATTGGCAATGGTTTTTGACATTAATGTTAAAAAAAAACACAAACTATGGTATTACATAAACACTTAATCTTCTTTATGTTAAATAACTTCAACTATGATAAGTCGATGATGCATTATGCAATAAAAATAAACAAAAATGAAAAGCAACGACAAGCGCTTTCGACATTTAACTTTTTATAATAATATCTGTAATTATCTGTATTACACAGTTTATCAACATCGAGACATTTCTTCCTCGATCGAGCTTGAGAAAATATTTTAATCCATTGTCGTTTTCACGTCGCTACAATAGACGAACGCAACATGTTCGCACGTAACTACGATTACGACCTAATAGTCTGTAAACAGTGCATTTTTATAATTATGACGTTTCGTACTATATAGAATAATTACACTCAATTTTATGTGTTTAAATCTAGATAATATTAGACGAAAGTTTCTGACTATGTACAAATATATACTGTCGTGTAAAGTGTAACACTAGACTATTTTTTAACCGACTCCAAAAGGAGGAGGTTACTCAATTCGACCGTGTATATATATATATATATATATTCTTTATGTATGTTCGGCGATAACTTCGTCGTTTATGAACCGATTTTGATAATTCTTTTTTTGTTGGAAAGGAGATATCTCAAGTGTGGTACCATGATAAGGAAACCAGAACTGATGATGCGATCTCAGAAAAATCGAGGGTAACCCTCGAAAATCGTAGTGACGACTAGTAGGTTTGTTATTTTTTTTTTTCGTCTACTTACGTTATATTCCTTGTCGATGTAATTGAAGTCGGTTTTTAAGGAAACACAATTATTTATACGACTATATGTCGTGTATAGATTCTTTTGCCCAGAAATGAACCAACCCTCGATAAAGTTGAGTTGTGGGCTCAACTCTTTTACAAATAATATGTGTGCACTCTTACTCAGTGATCCAAGTATTGTGTAAATGTAATTTTTTATTTTCTAGAAAAGTTTAGTCGGTATCATTTCAATAATAATCGATAAGTATCTGTTTGTAATTTGACATACTAATATTAGCAAAAAATTTATTTTAAAACAATCAAATTGCATCACTTGCAACAGGCGGGCTTATCGCTAAAACAGCGATCTCTAACTAAAAATATGTAACTACATATATATACATATTACAAACACGCGACATAAACCAAGTATTTTAACATGATAGAACATGTCGATTTCGTATCGAACACATTTATAGTTCGCTTAAGCTAATCGGTTATCTAAAAAACGAATAAAACACCGCACTTTATGTATTACTGTACCACTATTAATACATCAAACTACGTGTCCGGCCCACGCTCTGAATGCTAGTTAAGGTCTTCAGCACACTGAGTTGGAACTTGTGTAGATATGAGGTGCGACTGTCTTAACACGATCGTTATTTGATTGTCTGTTTTTTAAGACTTAGTCTGTTCATTTATTTTTATTTTATAAAATAATTAGCTGACCCCGCCAACGTTTTTTGCCATATATTTTATTAACTTTCTCAAGTCCCCCCCCTCTGTAACTTAGGGGAATGAAAAATAGATGCTGGCCGATTCTCGGACCTACCTGATATGCACACAAAATTTCATAATATTTTATTAACCCTCTTAACCCCCCTCCCCCTATAACTTAGGGGTATGAAAAATAGACGTTTGATTCTCAGACCTAGCCGATATGCACAAAAAATTTCATGAGAATCGGTCAAGCCGTTTCGGAGATGTTTAACTACAAATACCGCGACAAGAGAATTTTATATATTAGATGGAATTTTCATGTTATAGATATGTCTTCTAACAAAACAAATTCGCACCAAAAACGGCGTGAACTCATGTATTTTGCCCATAGTCACCACGCTTGGCAGGCGGGTTGGTGACCGCAGGGCTGGCTTTGTCGCACCAAAGACGCTGCTGCCCGCCTGCGGTTCGATGGTTATCTCGCTATCGGTCGGCTTTATAAGTTCTAAAGTAGTAGTGGAACTGTGTTATCCCTTAGTCACCTCTTACGACACCCACGGGAAGAGAGAGGGTGGCTATATTCTTAATTGCCGTAACTACACAGTACCTTATTATAAAATACACCGTAATGCCCCAAAAGGAACTTCTTTTCAAAAATAATAAAGATAATAATAAAAAAGATTAAATGCTGTTTATTATTTACCGATATTTTAATCAAGTTTAATGGACTTGTTATAAAATTATGTGGCAATATGTTTTACGATCATAATTAAGTCCTTAATCTTTTAACGTGTTGAGTTTTATTATTTCGTTAACGTTTATTTATAAAAATGTAATAATAATTGTTACAATTAATTTATGTTACTATAACGGTCGCAATCAACTTCGAATCGTAATTAAGTTTGCATTTTTTTAAGTTATTAAAATATGCATATTTGCCACTTTAAAGTTAATCAGCGTGGTGGTTATGCTTTTCTGAAGTTGTCTTGCCTTGAATTTAAATATTTATCGAATTTGGTATCGTATATAACATCGTTCTTCGTAAAAAAGCTGTAGATTCTGGAATGAGCAATGATTTATTATATTGTTATCCTTACTAATATTATAAATTTAAATGTAAGTTTGTTACGCTTTCACGCGAAAACTACTCCGATCATCATAAATCTTTGTACACATATTCTTGTAGGTATTAGAAGAAACATAGGATACTTTTTATTAAAAAAAAATTAAATCGAGCGAAGCCGCAGGTAAAAGCTAGTAAATAATAAAATGAATCTAGGGTACTTAAATGAAAATCTCCACTCGGAAAACTCGAGAACGTCCTAGCATTTTTTAAAAGTCTTTCGAAATACTTGGTAAAATTAAGAAAACCTACCGATTGTTTACACTATATGCGTTTGAAAGCTCGCAATACAGTACAAAGTAAAATAATCAAAAAAGACATAATAAAATCCACAAATAACAAGATAATCCTGTCGCAATATTCCCCTGCGGTGTGCTAACGTCCTATAAATTCCGATAGATGACTGCTATTTGCTTATCAGCGGAGCAGGGCGACTTCGCCTCAACATTGGGTGCGATCAGGTCTTTAATGCAACGCATCGGCCATAAAACGCTGTGAAACTATTTGAAGTGTCCACGATATGAGTAAAAAAGTAATGATTAAGTGGTTTTATTATCGACTTACTTTAAAGTGTCAATGAAACGTGCTAAAGTGTTGTTTAGATTCTGTCGCGTTGTAATACGATAAATGTGTCAGTCTGATTGGGTTTTAACCGACTTGAAAAGGAAGGAGAATATCTTTTCGCTGATTCAATGTTTATTTTTCGTATTAAAAAGCTGATGTTTGTTATTTGGTACTATTTTAATTTGAGAAAATCCGACGAGTAATTTTTGAGTAATGCATAATAATGTATATTTGAAATCGGTTGTTTTTTTTTTGTGTGAGAATATTTACAGTTATTTTATACCCTATTTGCTTCATTCTCATTATCTTTCGATAATGTCGAACCAAGTTCTCAGTGTTACAAAAAGGAGATATATTACAAAAAAATATATAAAAAAAATATTTGTGATAAAGAGCACACACATTATGTTGTAATCGTACCTCTATTTGTATAAACGTATTGAAACGCGATTTGTAAGTACATTGCAGAGCGGTGTGGCATTTTAAACTCCCACCGATTTCTCATATGGACATACCTTTGCCCATCAGTGGGATATTTTCTCGAAGAAGAAGTACATCAGTGTTATTAGAATTGTGAAACACAATCTTCAATTACCGCGGCGCAGCGACACGCAGCAGACGCTGTGATTACAATTATTTCATAGCCGAAATTGTTCTGAGTGTCTAAGTCACGGTGGTCAGTGTTAAGGCGAAGCTATCTGTCCAATAGATTTATTTGTTGTAGTTTCAGCATGTGTTACAATCAAATAGTATACATAATATTATAAATGTTCAATAAAACAAAGTAACCGATTAAAGGCAAAAACTAGTGGTTTATTCAAGAAAATAGAGCGCCTTTAGTTAATTTTTTATTTCGTTTTTTAATGCAAAGTTTTTTATTTAATATATTAGTAATGTGGCGTATCCACACATATAAGAACTTTTTAAATAGGATAATATCAAACTTCATTTTATATTTTTATAATAAGAATATTTTGAGAGTTGTAAAGGATTTATATTTTACATTCTTTTTTACAATTTATATTTTAAATTTATTAATTCCATTTTATATTTTGCTACGTGTTCATTACTTTTGATTTTATTTTTAACCGACTCATTCACGATTCTGTCCTCGATGACGTCCACCATGATTCTGATGACAGAAATATGGTTCACACTTTGCTCAAAACTATCAACAAGAAAATGCCAATATTCTAGCCTACAAGCAGATATGATTTAAACTTCAATTGTCTGTAAATAAGTATTTTTAAATATTCCACTTAAATTATACTACTAATAATTTTACGAATCGTAAGCGTCCCCTTAACTCTAGTTCTCGCTTCCCACGCACATCAAAAGGATGCGCGCGCGCCGGCGTCGACCTGCGCAGGCGCACGCCTAATTACTGCCGCCGCACCCGCCGGTGGGAATCATCGGTAGCGTACCGAAAACCGAACTTTGATTACGATTCGAGATTTGATTGTCATAGTGGAAGCTGGCAATTGAGAAATAGTAAATTAAAAGAATACATTTCTTTATTCAAGCAGGCTTTGCAAAACGCTTTTTAATTGTCATTTTACAAACTATTATAATTATAATAATCAATAACAGATTATATTGCATCATTGTTGAGTTCTGTACCCATAAGGTACCAACTGTCAACGAAACCTTACTATTATGATTCCTCCGTCCTTCTGTAAGTGCTGTTTTATGTTACCATTTATTGGCAGACACTAAAAATTCATTCATTGGCATTAGTCCGTCTTTTGCAGACGATTTAGACAGTGTAAGACAGACACTGTGTCGCCTAGGACACTCTTCAGGAAAATGCAGAGTTGCCTAAGCTCTGCGCCACCCTCTCGACCTCACTGGCTAGACCTACAGGAACGACGGTCCGATACGTGTGGAGCCAGTTCGGCTGCAGGAGTCTTTCGCATTTTAGAGCCATGCCACGAATGCTTGACGGAGACCCCATTCCGGGTTTCAAATGAAGTTTTCCTTTTCTAGGACCCTGATGATTTTGAGCCAGGCTTATCCCTCGGTCGCCTTTTACGACCCCCACGGTAGGAAAGGGGGTGGTGCTATACTACTCGGCCGACACCACACGGCATATATTAAAAATAACTTGTAGTATATGCGTAGTGTCCAGTAGAACAATTCCAAGAGTATGTATAACTATGGCAAATTTACTGACGAATATATACTCCTCCCGGCCGATTACGGCCACGGCGACTGCATTCAACTCCGTTTTTGTCTTAAAAATGTAAAAACAAATGAATCACACGTTAAATAAATTGATGCAGAAACATTTTCACATACGTCGAAATTATATCATCCTATTTGTATACACATGTTTTTGTCGAAGAAATACGATGTTTATGAACGCGAGTTTTCAATTGTTTGTGCAAGTAATTGTTATGTGACAAGCGAATAGACGGACATATTTTTGATATATTGATGTCGCCAAATTATCAGTCCTAAGCGCTAAGTCCTGAAATAAATTGATAAATATATAAATATCTTTGACGTAAATAGGTACACGTTTGTCTGTTCCTGAGATAAGCAAGCTTTTGTTCTACTTAGGGTAACAGCAGACCGATATGGCTATTTTTGAAGTAAGACTTCTCTAAGCACGCTTGAGTAAGCTGGTGAATGCGTGACGGAAGCGTTACGAAAAGTGTGATAGGGCGAGGCGAATGGAGCAATAGAGAGAGGTGCGACCACACCTTTTCTTTTTCTCTTTCCTCATAGCCAGTTACGTTTCGTATATCTAAGACACAGTGTGCATTCCTATTGTGCAGAAGTTTTACTTCAGTCGTGTGGTCTAAAGCAAACTCGTTTTTTTTTTTAATTAGATAAATTTATAATAATAACTAATTTATAGTAATATTTCAGTCAGACTCTGCGCGAAATTGGACCCAAAACCCTCGGGGCAGAAAGCAGAGCCACTACACACTGCGCCATCAATAGTGGTCGCGAATGCCCAAAAAATGGAATGTATATCAATAGTATAATTGAACAAATATCACATTGATATTAGGTACCTCTCATCACAGATGGCAGGTCGCCTTGACCAAAATACCAGTACGGGTTCTGCTCCGAGCTTTAAAACCAATTGCATTTACTTGAGATATTTTTTTACTACGGCTTGTGGATGACGAAATTTTTATGAAGTTAAATATGCATCTATTTTATAAGATGGCGATATTATTCGTAATTAAAGCTTTTGATACTTGTAACCTTAATATGTACGATTTTATTTTTGTGTTACCCACACATTAGGAATTCTAAACATTTTTGAATATCATATCAAAAATCGACCGCTCCAGCGGGGTTCGAACCCTTTTTAAATATAAATGTATTGAACAGTCCCTAATAGAGTATATTGTATTGGAATCTGTAGAAGCAGGAAATAAACACTTAGCCTAGATCACGACCAAAAATATTTAATGGATTGATTGAGTCAGAGAAGGTTCTGTATTGCCTTTTACAAATATTTGCCATACATTGGAATCCAGCCCTCGATCGTTAGTGCAACATCCTTTCACTCGTCGGGCAGTATTCAGAGTATGTTCTTTGACAGGAAAATTAATTAAAATTCTAAATATATTTTTTTTCAAATCTGATCCGTAGATTTCTTTTTAAACTATTTTATATTGGTTATAAGACGAACTAATATACAATACTAAGTAAAATCGGCTAAGAATGAAGTTGTATCTGTATAAAATAAACATCGACACAATTCAGCCTGTCACATCCCACAGCTGGTCATATGCTTCTTTTGTATGTAGGAGAAGGATCGGAGCTTAATCCACCACGCGGTTCCGATGCGGATCGGCGTATATTTCCTACTATGACAAACGAGCGACAGCTTAACGTGCTTTCCGAGATACGGTGGGGTGAGCCACAAGGACAGACAACAACACTGGAAATAATATTTGTATAAATACAAATACATATATACTCAATCGCCGATGAGAGAGCGCGTACAGCCATACACGGTACTCACCATTACACCAGAGCGGTTGTTACTGACGATCATAGCTATATAATATAGACCTTAAGTAGCATTGTGTTCTTGTGATGAGCAAAGTAGCGCTCTTGAGGATAACCCGAGTTAACAACGGGAGGTAGCGTCGAGAACAAATTTGTAAAGCTTCTGGGGTTGCTATTATGCTACGGTTACCGTTTACTATTATGCAGACTGTACGCTTATTTCACACCTTAGCCGTATAAATATCATTGAGATGAAATTTGAGTATGACAGTCATAACGTTAAAGATTACCGCGGCTCCCTCAAAGCAATGACGCATAAAGGCGTGTCACACCTGCGGAGAAAGTCGTCGCGTAACTCATTTCAGTACTTTCCTACATATAAACCGGTGTCGTCTTAACTGGGTTATGTCATTACTATCGAATGATTTATTACTGTTTATTAAAAAAAATAATACCAGTCTCACAACTTGAACGTTTTCGTGTATTTATGTAATCATTGTTTTCGCTGCTAACATTACAGGTATAAGAAATTAATAGCGTAAATTGCTTGTTGTTAATTATAGCCGTATAGACAATCCAGGGTAATACATGCAACTCTTGTTTTTTTAACAATCTCATACCTAATTCTCACAAAATTATTTTGTTGAACAAGAAATGAAAATGATTATAAAATTGTAACGTAATCATTGATGGATTGAACGATATATGTTTAACATCCAAAAGGTAATTCCTAAAATGAAGCTATTTATTTCTTGAAGTTACTTTGGATTCCATTAATTTTTGATTAAAGTTTTATTTTATTCTTGAGGTTCAACAATAATTGTTTACCTAAACGCAAGTAAAATACAATACACATACATGCAATTATACTAACACTGTATAAACTACTTAAAGGTAAACTCCAAAGGCAAAATATACTCTTTTTTTACAAATTTTATCTATTTGGCAATATTATTTAATCCTGTAGAGTGAATAATGAAATGGGTATATTTTATATAAAACTAGGCCGCAATTTGTCGCGTCACTCAGCGATTCGTCGCGTTTGTACCTCCAGTGTAGCCCTAGCCTTCGTCGTAATTTCGACAGAAATTAAAATTACGCAATTAAAATACTTCGATGATCATTCGTTTCATAATCTTATTAACATTTACCGAGTGTTCTTTATAAGTGAAAATAATTGTAGCCTTTTACGTTGTTACGTAATAATTACAAGCACTAATTATGATATATGTTAGTGTGGCTTTTTATTTTAGTGTTTTAAATTATTTTCGGAAATTTCTGTGAATTTTATTCCACTCACTATGTTTTAAACATTACATGTGATATTTATTAATTTCGTATCTTCTTTTTAATTAGCCGTATTATGTCATTAGCTTAAGAACTTTTAACCGACTTCAAAATTAAGAGGAAGGAAGTTTTCAGTTTATGTGTTTAATATTTATTTTTATAATAAAATAAAAATCTGGTGCTTGTCGTATTTTTGATCGAGAAATTTCGATTTTAACACACTTCCACTACCACCTTAGAACTTAAAAAGCCGATCGATGGCGGGATAACCATCCAACTGCTGGCTTTAAAAGACACAGGCCAAAGACGGGCAGCAGCGTCTTCGGTGCGACAAAGCCAGCCCTACGGTCACCAGCCCGCCTGCCCAGCGTAGTGACTATGGGCAAAACACATGAGTTCGCGCCATTTTTGGCGCGAAAATGTGGGTGTCTATGTCCAGCAGTGGACTGCGATAAGCTGAAATGATGATGATGATGAAATTTATTTTTTAGACTACCTACAGTATATTATTTGTCTTTATAAGTTGTCTGTCTTTTTTCGTTTACGAGCAATCCCAGTTATTTGCTTCTTATAATATATATTGTTACTATAGGTTTAATATTCGAATGACCCTATCCATTTCTCACACGTTGAAACCGCAAGGAACCACCCATCAAACCGTAATTATTTTTTCTCATACCGCTGGACACGTCTATCAGCGGTGAAATACAATAAATCAGCAATTTATCTAACATTAGTATGTTTTGTTGAGATCTCCGATGTTTTGTGTGTAATAGCCGTAAACATTCATGTCGTTCGTGTGTTGTTTTGTTTCGAACTGTGAGGTTACTCTAACTGTGGAACTAGCTTCTTTTATTATCATCGAAGTTTTTGACAATTGTTTTAATAGCTTTTAAGTTTTCCGCCGATTCTTCTCTGAAAAGTCGTTGGTAGCTTCAATTTAACCTTATTTTATTCATTAAAACAAATATAATTATTTTTATTTTTATTTGATTTATATGAAGCTTTAACATCGCTGATGAGGAGTTGTTAAGATGCATTCTGTTCTTTAAGCTCTGTCTTAATATTACATAATTATGTAATTTAATTAAAAAATATTATGTAAAAAATTTGGATCTAACTTTAAACGCCAGTAGTAATTTGTTTTAATCCCTGAGTTTTGTGTCACCTTGTCAGAAGTTACAGAAATGGGAAAAGATAATTTAAATATCTCATACCGTTAACACGAACTTTGTATTTCTATTAAAAACTATGTGACATATATTAACGCAATTAAAAATACATGTAGCTATAATCTTCTTTCATTTAAACTATTTTAAGCGTCACCTTTGATGCGGGCGTTCACTCACAGATTATGGAGCGGAAAAGGTCACTGGTTTACCCATCCTCGTTAAAAACTCACCAGAATTATTCTGTTACGAAGAAAAAGATTTACATCAACACAGTTTTATGAGCAAATGTCTTGGAGCTGAGTACTTAGTGGAGATTTATAGGCCAACGTCTATTAATATGTTGGTGATGACAGGCGTAGACCGAAAATTGACTTGAAGAAGCTTAATAAAACTGATTTCAATTTAATATGAATGACTATAATATGATAGCGTGGCAGATAAATGTTAGTACTTCTTACCACGCAGTTTAAAAGATTTTTTTTTTTGGGAATTATAAACTTAAAAGTTTTCTCGTTACGCAAAAAGAAGGCAGCATAATTTTTATCGACGATCAGAAAGAATTCCGCAACGAATAATATTCAAAGTATTTAAATAAAACAAAACGTAGTCGCGTGCATCGTCAACAACAAAGCTCATTTCATAGATGACAACAGCAGATAGCGCGATATAAATATTTGTACGTATTAGTACAGCGTCCATAGCCGGTAAGTGACGTTACCAGCGCGCGTGACATTTCTTTGATTCGCCGCTCGCGCCTGTCTCGTCCCCGCTGTACATTACACCCGTCATTACACGGGACGCTTTTTTGTATTACGCGCTATCTCGTCCGTCTATCCGCCCATAATTTATCTTTGAGTGTTCATGCTTTTTACTCGACGGTATATTTTTCCCTCTTTATTTGCTGTTGTGTTTTTATCGTCGATACAGATTGCTGTTTCATTAAATATTCAATATTTATGGCATTTTCTTGAAGTTTTATGTTGTTTACATATGTTTTCGCTAAAAGCCTGATGATGTTTAGGTGAATAAAATATTTATTAACATTAAATGTGCAAATAATAACACCACAGCTATAAAAAGAATAGTTTATAAACACGAAAGACTTATCATAGTTATACCTACGTCAAAACCAAAACATAACTCAATGTTTAACTAAGTATGATATAAGAAGTACCTCCAGGTGCAATTTCAAAGTTGTCTCTTCATAAAATCCTGGGAACGTCGAGAAATTTGTATCACAGAGTGCGAAGAAAACGCATTCATTCGATATGCGTGATGCAGCGTTTCCCAGGCGATGAAGATAACATTTAAGTCGTTAAGCTGCGTGCTGACTGACGTTCCAATATATGCTCAGTCAATGTTGTGTAGGTTTTGTTGAACACACATATATAAACATATTTATGACTAGCGCATAACTTTCCTAAAGTTCCAGAAGTCGAACTTACTTGAACGATGTGCCTGTCAAATGAAAAACGACGATCTATGACCAAATGAACGAGCACTAGTTAAATAATTAATGTAAGCTAGAGTATAAAATGTTCAGAAAGTGGCCATCATGCAACCATGATGGCTACTTACACTACATAGACACCAACCAGTTTAGCTCTCCAAGTGACCACATTGATTCCTCAGCGTGATTATTTCTGGAGACGTTCATGGATAAGAAGTTCATGAAGGCGGTTAATCCCTAACAGTGTTTTTTTTTATTTTTTTCTTTTTCAGGTCTTTTTTCTTTACAGCCATGCCAGCCCTATCATAACCTGATTTTTGCTATGTCGAAGAAATGGAAAGAGATTGATGGCGTAAGATCATACTGATTAACAATTTTGCCGCATCAGACAACGGCTCTGTTAACACAGACAAAAGTGCACCCACGTCGCAATTATTTGAGTCAAACTGTTTCATCAATGATTAACTTTCCGTTTCGTATTTAACAGATTAATTTAATACGTGTCATCGTCTAGCAACAAAGATTGCGTTCAGGTCATTTTCTATCCAAAAAAAAAATTAGTTTAGCCTATTTAATGAGGAAAACTGAATCCTCCAACTGTGATACATGCGGCTTGCTGGACGATTTTGTTTATAGATAACTATTGTGATTTTGTGATAGAGAATTTGTGTAATCTCACTTAATATATTGAACATTCTTACATATAGTTATTAATTATGAAACATACAAATATACATAACTAAAGAGCACTAGAATATAAATATCTTATAACATACACACACGGCCGTCTGTTCTTATGCTAAGTATGTGTTACAGGTAACAGCCGACCGATCGATAAACTTAGATATAACTAATACATATTTGACTGCTGTAGCCAAATAAATAAAAAGAATATGTTTACCTGATTAAGCGTTCTTGAGAACGCGCGGTTTGTATACCGCCTTTCGATGACCAGGGACATACGCGCGCGTACCAGATGCAAATAGCGACGTCGAGGTATAATTGATCGTGTCCGAAGGCCGCGACCTTTATTGCTCAGATGCTGTGCGTTTGTTTTGCTCTCGTTTCCAACGTTTTTTTTTTTTTTTTTCTTTTTAAATATATAGACTAGCGCTTGACCGCGATCTCACCTGATGGTAAGTGAAGATGGTAAGTGAAGATGCAGCCTAAGATAGTGCGCGCTTGCCTAGAAGATGCCTATTCACTCTTGATTTGAAAATACCCAAGTTGTAATTATTTGGAAAAACGGAAGCCGGAAGGGCATTCCAAATTTTTGCGGTGCGTATTAAGAAAGAGGAAGCAAAACGCTTAGTGCGAGATCGTGGGATTTCAACCACGTAGCGGTGCACACTCAAGCGATGCCTAGCGGTTCGGTGGTAGAATGGTGATGGTGGAACCAAATTGTGCAGCTCTTGGGCACACTCTCCGAAGTATATTCTGTAAAATACAGACAGACAGGCAACCTTGCGCCGATGGACGTTGGAATTTGTTTATGATAAGACTGATAACGTTATAATTATTTAAAAATTCACTTTGATATTTTAAAATCATTATCGCGTTTTTTACAACTATTAATATATATATATATATATATATATTTTTATTTTTTAAGACAAAAGGCGTTTTGTTATTTCTGGTTTAAAAAAGGCATTTATCATGCTATCGTATGAAAGTTTCCATATACAACATATTTTAAAAACTTGTTCACTTTTCACGTTGCACAATTTTTGCTTAATATTGCACGAATAAGGCAAAAAAATTCAAATAATTCTTACAAACAAATCGACCTAACCGGACCAGTGTTCTATATAACCGTCATTAGTTTCGAAACAGCGCGCAAGCGCAAGCGACACTTAGATCTGCGCACTTCCATTTACTATTGGGCGCGGCTTTTGGCCCTTTCTGGTTTATAATAAAACACACTAAGAATTTGTGGAAAGAATTCGAAAGGTTTTTATTAATATTTCTATTTAGGACTACGGTTTGTTTGGTATGTATTTAGGTGGCAGCAACAATAGTGCAACTCTGAACTAGCTAGTGGTGGCAAATATCGGTATATTAATCGGTATTTTATTATGAAATATTCACTTACTTTTTCTACGGTTGCACCAATTTAATTAAAGATTATCTTAAATACGTTTTCCGGTAACGATACCTATATATAATACCTACACGAGAAATAAATTCAAACAGATGGGCAAACGAATCCTCTCCATACACTAGATGTTTATATTCTAGTGTAAGGAGACTCTAGTGCGTAGAAAGAGTGCATAGAACTAAATCGCCACAGTATTCCACTCCTTATTATCGGGTCACTTTTCTATTCTGAGTAACTTTCGTCTCTTCGACGAAAACCAGGATCGACAGCTTTACGTGCTCTTCGAAGGACGATGAAAGACTCGCGACGTCATACACATAGGAACACAAATCTGTATAAATGCAAATATCTGCCCCCAGTGGGCATTGAATATTAAGAAACTCGCTCCATTAAACTATAACCGTTGATAAAGTGACCTCTATTAAAATTTAAACTATAAATCAAAGGCCTACTTAGTCGAAATATAATTTGAATTATCTGTGTCAGTTAGTGCATATTAAAATCGTTTGTCTTTGTAATTTATATCTAAAAGGATTTAAATCTAAGGGGATATTGCTTGCCTAACTGTTAGACTGTGGGAAAACTTACCAGAAACGAAACAAGTGCGCGTGAGTCTATTGTCCTTGCCGGCCTTTATATTTAGTAGCCTTACGATTTGAGGTGTGAATTTCTTGATAAAATTGCATTATAATATTTTTTTTTCTTTTCAACTATTTGTAATAAACAATTTTTATTAAATTATATATTTATTTCACTTCTTTGTTATAGCTGTTTTTGAAAACAACTAAAGCATTCGAATTATTTAATTGGTGTCCCTCAAGGACTTATTTCGATCTCATTTCTTTCCAGACTATACCAATGACTTAATCTCCGTTTTTAAGGATTCCGTATCCAAATGAATTCTGTCACTTAAACTGTTATTCGTCCATCTTCTTGTAGTTGTATAATATGCTAAGTAGACACTCAAAATAACACAGAATATCTCTTAGTTTAGTAACAATAATCAAAAATTGTCTGTTAGAAAAGTACCCAAATAAATGTTGTTACCACATTCTTGGACTACAAGTGTCTCATTCATAAATAACATTTTATACATAAGCTGAAATTCAAAGCTCAATATATAATTTTCTACAATCGACTGTATAAAATAATATAAGATAATTCGACCGATCAAGGATATATTCTAATATTGTTTATCATTGTTTCAGGTGGGTGTGGATCAGATAAGCTTCACCTTACACAAACAAGTAATTACTACACAATCTCTTACGTATAAGAATATTTCGAGGCCACAGCTACGTTGGTATCTACCGCTCACAGATTCGCGAGCAAGTTTACCTGAGATGCGATTATACGATTTACATCGTGTCTAAATGGTTAATCACTGGCTTTAGATTAGTACAATTTTTACAACACTTTTTATCTTAAACTTAACTTTTAAGTGAAAAAAAATAAATTTTATTTCGGTGCAGGATTACGTAGTTGATAAAGATGTGTGGACTTAGTGATGCTGTATTTCATACAATATATTACTCAGTTTTGTACTAAAACCCATTACATATTATTTTCAAAAGAGGAACTGCTAAGTTTCTTGCCGATTCTTCTCTGCAGAATCTACATTCCGAATAACAACCATTTTTAAAGTTTAAATTTGTAAAATGACGATTCGAATTTGAATAAAGCTGTTTTTGATTTTAATTACAAATTTATATTTTTGAAGAATGGCAAACTATACAGCTATTCTTCTTAACATACAGTATAATTTCAATTATAAACGCTTTGCCTTTAAATGTTCCACTCCAAGTCGATATTCTCCTATCATGGAGAATTTTTGGCGAATATGGGTACATATCTAAAAATTACTTCCGAAACGTGTTTGTGATGTTTACTTAAGGTCACCTGTAAAAAAATTTAAAATTATAAAACAAAGCACATAGAGCACCTCAACCTTACAGAAGTCCAATACTGAATAATATTGCTCTCAAATAGTGTAGCATCCTTGTAATGAGTCAGGTAATCAGACCTCATGAGTTGGGGGAACAGGTCGTAGTATAACCAATGCTCGCTTTGCTCCTAGCACTGTAGGTGTCCATAGACAACATTAACTACTTACCATTTGGCGGACTGTAAACAAATCTGTCACTATGATGGTGTAAAAACAAGTATATTTGTCATATTACCAGATAAATGACCTTGAACTGTAAATTTCAACCTACACCATCATATTATCTTCTATCGTTGCATTAATTATGTAACACACATGCCAAAGTCGTGACAGACAATGATTCTTTCAAACATGCTACTAATTCGGAGATCTCACGCATACCTCCAAATTACAGTGATTAGGCCTCCCGGCGGACCTCCGACTATTTCATTTTCATCTGACATTGTAATTTTTTAAATTGATCTAAAAATAAATTATTATATTTATTTGTATATTTGGAAAGAAGGTCGTGCGCTTGGTTCTAAATGTTTTCTTGAATATCAATTAGTGCACGTATTGAAAATGATTATAAAAATTGAAAAATATGCTAAATTTAACCATGGCTTATTCACTGAATTTATATTTATTATACTCTTATCAAAAATTAATATAAAAAAATCTTTCTTGAAACAGTTTCTGTACAGGACCTTATCATCGTATTTGAGTAATATTTAATAAGAAGCTACTTGAAATATATAAAACGTAGTTAGGAGTCAGCACTAAGCTCAACAGTTACCCTTTTAAAACTTGTTAATACAATTCTAAGAATTACAAAATTAATGAGACCTGCATTAAAACTGGCTTTACCTTACCCACGCATCTTTATCATTTATATGATCTTGTACTGATTAATTAGCGTTAGCTAGTAAAACATTAAGAGTACAAATTCTAAATCTATCTGTTTATAATTATAATCTATACTAATACTACAAATCTGAAGACTGTTTCGTTGAATATCATGATACGACCAAAAGGATCAGAGCGTCAGTGATAATTGTGTTAGTTGTAAACGAAAAAAATAAACCGACTTTAATTACATCGACCATACAACGTAAGTAGACGAAAAATTCAAATGTCAAGTGAGTACGCATTAGTAGAGTTAACTCAAAAAGTATTCATCAGATCTCGATTAGATTAAAATGGGACCACATGACAGTACCACACATCAAAAAAAATTAAAAACGAAGCTGACCTGTAGCAGTATAGACAGACACGAAATGTGTCTCTTGGTTTTATGCGGCTTAAAACTACAATCTTAGTACGTAAGATGTTCATAAGTCCTTTTACAAAAATGTAGGACCAGTACTTTTTGTACAAAACAAAATCTCACACCTAAATTTTGAACCCGCAACTGCCAGCGGAACAGTCATTACATGTGTTGCTGCGCCAATCCTTGATCAGATTATATTACGAATCATAATATTTAGGAACTATTAGTACAACATCAAACCAAGAGCTATTACGAACGAGCGGATAATCTATCAAACGAAACTTATTACTATTTGCCTTGCAATCCCTTCTACAAAACAAAATCTCACACCTAAATTTTGTACCCGCAACTGCCAGCGGAACAGTCATTACATGTGTTGCTGCGTCAATCCTTGATCAGATTATATTACGAATCATAATATTTAGGAACTATTAGTACAACATCAAACCAAGAGCTATTACGAACGAGCGGATAATCTATCAAACGAAACTTATTACTATTTGCCTTGCAATCCCTTTATTGAAATAGAAACTGAGTCATACACATTTCAATCATACACATTATATTAATAATAAATGTGGTAATATTAAGAATACGAATATAATCGTGTATAAGATATAGAAGAAGTGAAAGATAGAGAGTTCATAGAAAAATTAATCACCAATCTAAACTCCAAAAAGGAGATTTTTGCCTCTCAGTTGGACATATTTATAGGTCGTTTTAGTTCACTTCAGAATTAGGATATTTCAAGAGTTTCCAATTTCAAGCAACAGAACCAGGATAAACTCATTACTAACTTCGACGTCATCATATAATAAAACCATGTATACAAAGTTTTTAATTAGACTTCCAGTGAAGAAAATAGGATGTGAAACGCACAACTTTCCTTCAGACTTATATGGTTCGGTTGTGTTATTCAATGTAACAGGAAATGGGATCTTCGGAGAAGCAGATCAAATAGACAAAACATTTACCTTCTGACATCTGTGTACGGAAATGGTATTTAAAAAAAAACAATATGGAATAAGACGATTTTATTGAACCTATTTTTAGCTAAAAGTTTAGGCCAAGCTAAGTCTAGGCCGAAAATGGATCTTAAAGATATATTAATAAATTTTGTCACTTTAAAAGAGTGCTAAAAAAGAAGTTAAACTTTTTGGAACGTTCTATTTTTTTCTTTGCTTTTTGAATTTTGAATACATTTATTGACATAATTATAACATCATATTTGCTTATCTGTATGCAATAATGAATTTATAATGTATAATCTGTAGCCACGTATCACTTGTCTCAAGCTAAACCGAATTCTCTTTTGCTCTAGTACCTATTTGAGGAACAAGTCAAAAAATTATCGGAAACCCGAACTAAATCATTTTCATATGTCACAGCAAATTATCATCGTAAAACAAATTTCTTTACTGTAAAACTATCTACGCTTAACATGTTAAGGCAGATGTTAATAATAAAATCAACCGGTCAGTTTGTGTGTCACAGGGCCGAGAGCTAATGGGACCGGTCTTCGTTCCCTTGGCGTTTGTTAAACGATTTAGCGTCAAGCTTATGTTTGTACATTTTTATTACTGACTAGTGATCGCTTGTGACTTTGATCGTTTTATTTATTAATTTTTATTTATTTAGTCACGATTTTTTTCATACGATTACAAAACAGTTCATTCACTCACTCGCGTCTGCCTATCGCAGGCCAATGATAGACATAAACTTCCCCAAGTTCGCGCCAGACGTACCCGGTTTTCCGCAATCCTTATCCAGCCTACACCGGCAATCTTACGTAGATCGTCAGTCCAGCGAGCCGGAGGATGTCTAACACAGCGTTTGCCAAGACACGGTATCCACTCCAAAAAAAATCTGTTAATAATAATAATTAATTTAATTCAAGTAAAACTTACATTTAAATTTATTGATAGTATTTTTTTAACATTAACTGCAATGTTACTTGTTGATTCTTTTCAGCAGAACATCTACATTCCAAAACAGTACGAGCATCATATAAAGCATGACTTATGGAGGACAATTATTATTATAATTTGTAATATGACGATCAAAATTGCTTTTCAATCCTATTTGAATACGATATCAATATTGCAGATTCTAAACTAATTGGTATGTCTCCTAGGCTCGCAATAACATAGATTGAATTGAATGACATATGCATACCCAAGCTCTCGATTTCCTAGCTTGACATTTACTCTTACCTATCTTCTATGAGTCACACTATGATATTTTATTCATTGAAGTTGTAATCTCGACCACACCGATTAATCTCCTTTGTATTTTCTCTATTCTACAGAACATTGACGAATTTCGTGGTATTTTGGCACTATTGAAAGATATTAATTCAAATATATGAATTATATTTTATAGCACTTAAAACCTAAGCTTAATGTAGGCATTCAAAATTGATAGACATATTGAATACAGCTCAATACTGTCTGAGTTTGTAATAAACTAAGTAACAATATATTTTCTTTTTGATGTTTCTACGTTAGATGTTTCTATCTAGACTTCTTATATTTCATAGACAATACATTTAGTTATGATTTTTTACACGATATAATATTGCTACGTAAGATTACCGGTGGGGGCTGGATGAGGATTGCTTAAAACCGACATGTTTGACGCGAATTTGTGGAGGCGTATGTCCAGCAGTGGACTGCGATAGGCTGAAGTTATAAATGTTGCTATAATCTTTATAAAAACAGAAGAGCAAAAAATTGAAATATTTTGTATCTTAAATTACGATCACAGTTTCAATTTTATAAATAGTAATCTAATTCAATAAAAAATACAAGTATTTAAATTAATTCGTATTTTCTGTTAACACCCACGGGACGTATATCGAAATTCGACAGGTTTTATACTTCAGGCAGCTCGCGCTTTACGTTGACGTGCAAAACAAACAAACTTTCACATTATTTATATATATGTGATGATGACACATGAGAGTGTTTTCTATTGATTATTTCATTACTTGTTTATTTCTTGGAACAAAAGGCTTACTTTTTATACAGCCTTATTGACTAGTCAACCTTAAAATAATTTTCTCTTTATTATTTACTAGCGACCCGCCCCGACTTCGCATGCTGGGTGCAATGCTGATACTAAATATAAAATATGAAATAAATATACAATAAAATAAATATAATATATAATACAATTTATGCTCATTGATATCTTGTACTACACATTCTTAAGTTGTCTGTATTATTATTATATTGTATTTGCATATTGTGGTGTACAATAAAGAGTAAATAAATAAAATGAAAAAAAAAAAACATCACATTAGAAACCTCTAAAACTATCAGTGTTCCTCTACCATATTATGCATGTATTATACAAATCTTTCTCTGGAATCAATCTATTCACTAAATAAAACCGCATATAATGTATTAATTACTTTATTGCATAATTAGGATTACAAGAAAGATAATAACAATATTGTAAATGAATAAAAAATGAAAACGAACCAAATTTTATTAGCAAAGTCACAGTTAAAACGTTAAGTAATTAAAACAATTTTGGTATAGGGTACTTTCTCCATTAAGAAGAATGATTTGAGCGTAATCCACCACGATGCTCCACTGCCGGTTGACGGTTATGTTCCTTGCTATGAGCGAAGCCGCGTTGGCGCAATGGTCACAGCACTGGTTGTGGCTGTTGCGCACGGTGGGGAGACCCATAAGGACAGACATCCAGAAAGAAATATTTGTAATAATACAAAATATCTATCCGAACGGAAATCGAACCGTGTTTTAGACGACTACTCGCAACACTACACCAGAGCGTTTGTTTATTTTATCGGCGGGTGTTAATTTTAATACAATAATCGTAAAAAAATATTTATTTAAAGCGCTTATCTTTAGATCCACCAGTTGTATCATAAAACTAATTTATCGCCAAAAGCCTACTCAATGGGAAAGCTTGACTATAAATCACTATAGAAACGAAGCAGTATTTAAGAAAGCGAGTGAAACCGTGCGGTTTGTATTTACTTGTTATATAACACAAATATCCGTAAGGCCTTGTGACACAGTGACACTGACACATACTAATAAGTCGCCTCGTGTTTGCTCGCCTTCCAGTTCTCTGTTCGTTCAAATATTGGTTCAAGAATCACACATTTGATGGGAGTCAATAATGTTATATGCGTAGGCTTTTTTGACGGATTGGCGTAGTGGTTATGGTAACTGGTTGATGTGGTAGCAGTTGTGGTTCTCATCCCAACTGAACAAAATGTATGTATCTCCCATACATGTATTTTTCTTGATCTGAGCGTTTGCGTCAAAATATGTAATTGTTGTGTGTGTTTTCCAGACTACCGTAATAGGATTCTCGTCCTAATTATGGAGTGTAAGGAGTGTTGTTATTATTTTCTGACATATTTATTCATAGGGTCATGACTTATAAATGATATTCTTAATCATTCTCTGATTTCACTAGGAAATACCTTTAGGACGATAATTCTAAGCACTAGGATGATTGACTGTCACTATCCGTCCTTCCCACGTGTCTCCATCAGTGTTATGTGGTATCGACTAATCTTAATATATATAAATCTCGTGTCACAATGTTTGTCCTCAATGGACTCCAAAACTACTTAACCGATTTTAGTCAAATTTGCACACCGTGTGCAGTTTGATCCAACTTAAAAGATAGGCTATATTTTATTTTGATATATTATGTTATTATTATATTTCAGAAAAAAATAAGGTGATACGAAGTTCGCCAGGTCAGCTAGTTATAATATATGAATACTAGCTGACTCGGCAAACGTTGTCTTGCCGCTAAACGCTATTTAAAAATAGGGGTTGATCGTAGAGGATTGAAAATTTAGGGTTATATGTATTTTTTAATGTTGTATCACAAAAAATTAAAAAATAAATAATTTATCTAAAAATTAAAAAAAAAATTAGGGGTGGACTACCCTTAACATTTAGGGGGATGAGAATAGGTGTTGTTCGATTCTCAGACCTACCTAATATCACTAATATGCAACAAAATTTCATGAGAATCGGTCAAGCCGTTTCGGAGGAGTTTAACTACAAACACCGCGACACGAGAATTGTATATATTAGATGTGCGTGCAAATCGAAGCACAAAAATATAAGTCGTATATGTATACGTGATGCCATGATGAATGTAGCGTATTAATCTAACTAACAGATGTAGACAACGCATCAAAAATATAACATCTCCACAAAATCGCAAATCTAGTTCAAATCATTAGTAAGTACCTCGATTGTACATAAGATCATAGCCAAACAATACTGTTTTCAAGCAGTTTTGTGTTCCTGTGGTGAATAGGTAGTGGGGGGGGGGGGGGTAGGGTAGGCAACACGCTTGCGATACTGCTAATATTGCAGGCGTCTGTAAGCTACGGTATCTAATCGCCTACCATCAGGTGAGCCGTAAGCTTGCTAACCGACCTAGTTGTATAAAAAAAGTTTAAATTAACAAATTAATGTCAAATGATGAAACTCGCTTCTTTTATACTATCATCACATGTTATATCTTCGTTAATTGATATTTTATGACGTGACATCAACTTAGGTTGATCGTCAGACACAATAAAAATAACGAGAAGGCCATCCATTGATCTTCAGATGTCGAGGTGGTGTGAAATTTCACATGTATCAATGTTTACGTCTTAGGATCTTGAACACGCGCTAATTTTCGGAAATCCTTGTTATACACGAGATAACACTTTTAAAATATGAATACTGATAAGGCTTAAGCCGTATTGTGAACGCAACTTTTATTTTCGATTGATTTTAAATTATTTGTAAAAGGGATATACGCACTTTTGTATGTATGTCTTTATTATTTTTTTATTTTGATCATTTTTAAGTAAGGTAATGAAAATGTGTGTTTTCCAACCATACCCTAACGCGTTGGCGGATATATTACGATCAGTAAACCGTATTGGAGCAGCGTGGTGGATTATACTCTGAACCTTCTACATGGGGAAAGCCGAGTTGTGCCGAGCAGTAGGATATTACAGGCTGAAGCGTGTTACAAGGGTAGGGCACAGTAGGAAATTTCCTTACAGAAGGTCACATCTGAGTAAGACTGATCTCAAGTAGTATCGTGTTCCTGTGATAAGGTATCCAGATTCGGGGGAGGGTTGAAGATAGGATTGGCAACGCGCTTGCAATGCTCAAGGTGATGCAGGCTCCTGGTGTGCTGGTAGTATCCACTTACCATCCGGTCCACCAAGTGGACCGTACCCTCTAATATAAAAAACAAACTTGTATCAAATAAGGTGAAAACGAAATACAATATATATCGTAAAAAAATTAATTCTTACGATCCGTAAAAGTAATGTTTGTTTAACAATAGCGATGAATTAGAATTCTAAATATACATAATTGAATCGTACGCTCTGATTGAGGACGGGTACGGTATGCTAATATGAACAATTGAATCGATAGTTAGAGTTTTTTTGTAACAGATAGGCAGACAAGCGTTTGACGTAATGGTGGCTTTCGGGAAATACGAGTATGGACGATTTATTAAACAAATTGTTTCTACAAGTCATTTACGATTTTGTATTATATTTTCTAACAGTGTCATCGTTAGGTGGGGTATTTTCATTTGTAACTGGTTCACCCAACAGACGTTGTTCTGTCGTACAAGCTGTCAGACGTATACAGTTGAAATACCTAGTTCTAACTTTTCAGAAATTCATCAATTTTCTCTTAAAAAGCTCCTTGTACAAAGTATTAAAAAAATCTTTAGTTTATCGCTTCACACACATTTTGCAATTCATATTTACTTACGCAGACTTAATATAGTGAAACTAATATTTTGTATCAAGACTGCACGCGTTTAGTGATAAATGTATCGTGTCGCATCGGCCCGTGAGACGCTCGCAACCGACAACGAATGACTGCGAACTTACCAATCTATGTAATTACACTACGCTATTTCGGGTATACACGCGCAAATACTTGTGTTTTCTTTACAGATTGTTACTTACGTTAACGGAAGTGTTTACATATTTAGTTCAGGTAATTAGATATTATAAATAGCACGAAGTCTGTCTAAACATTTCAACATTTAAAGTACCAGGCGAACATGAAGTAGAAATAGCTTTCAAATTGATACACAAGTAACAGTAGAGGTTTATAAATTATACACATTCATAAACAATAAGCAATAATTAAAGGAAACTTCGAGGAAGGCATTCCATTGAACGGGTTGTCGAAGCGGAGCGCAGACGGTGTGGCGTCTCTACATTCCCAACTCATCGATCGCAGATAACTACGCACAGAGGCTGCAAAGTGCTCCTTATAACTATAATTATTGAAGTATGTAGTATTGAAATAGTATTTATAAAAGATAAAGGATAATTTTCGCTTTCAAATTATTCTAAACGGCCTATTAAGTCTATAAATGAATATTTTATTTCAATCATTACCTTATCTGTATTGATAAACAAGTAAATTAATGAACGTGATCTGATTAATTTTGTTTTTAATTTATAATTTTCAAAGCGAATTCATTAATTTCGCGACAAGGTTTTATATCATATGAATTGTGTAATGACGTTATATGTTGATAGTAAAGGTTTATTTCGTTCTTAGTGCATTTCAGTAAAAAATTTAAACTTTTTTAATTTTAAATTATATCTACATCAGTTGGTTTTTACTTAAAACACAAGCATTTATTTGCTTGCCGTAGAAATATACGACTGTGCGTTTATGTTGTTTCACGTGTATTTTTATGTTTATTTATTTATTTAAATAATGGTTGATAACAGAGCGTACAGGAAAAATTATCCTATAATCTATTATCGTCATTAGAATATTTGTTTCTTAATAATAAAGAAAAAACAAAAAAAAAAGTATTAATATAGGCGTAGTCTGTTCTCAGCTACGCTGTGTCTTGACTAACCGACTTTGAACTGTTTATCCGGCCATTCAGCGAGAATCACATCGACCGATCCGTCGATACGATGCCGGAAAACCGCCGCGAAACTTAATAAATCTGTATTTCATTCGTATGAAAATTATTCGTAAAGATAACATTATGGTCGGATTTTAAATGCGTTACCAGTAGCGGGTGTGGAATTTAGTAGGGGATAGTTGGTAATGGAATGAATAGTGGCTGAGTTGTGGAGTTTAGTGTGTGATCGTTTGTTATTAGAATATATTACTTGTAGCGATGTGGAATTTAGTGGGTGATCAATCATTAGGTTACTGGTAATTTTGTGGAATTCAGTGTGTGATCGTTCTTTATTATTATATTATCTTCCTTGTTATCCGAGTACTAATCATTTTTATATTTTATTAGAATAGATTACTGGCAGCATTGTGGAATTTAGTAGGTGGTTATAATATGAAGGACGCAGTGACATATAATGATAGGTAACCAAAACATAAAATAATATGATATGTTTTTCGTACCACCAAACTTCACTTTATTTGTTAATTATTTGTATTTGGAACCTATGTAAAAGTTGTAATTTCGAAATTAGCTATATATATATATTTAAAACTAGGTCTGTTAATAAGCGTAGGTACGCCTCGTCTGATACCGAGATTACCGTAGCTTATAGCCTGTAACATCAGAAGCATCGCAAGCGCGTTGCCGACCCTATTCCCGATTCCCCCCAGGAGCTCTGGTCACCATACTCACCGACAGGAACACAATACTGCTTGAACTGTATTATTTTGTTGTAATCTACTGTAAGGTCGAGGTACCCCTATCGGGCTACTCCATATTTTGAGCAGGAAATTTCCTGTTGTGCTCTACCTCAGTTATGGAGATATAGAACTATGAACATGCTCTATACTGGTCGAAAGCACTTATATGTATTTACAACATATATTACATACTTTCTTACATATGTGCACATAAAGATACAATTACCATATATCATATACCTATTGTACAAATACAATGTGATATAAACAGTGGGAAGAAGCATGTCCCTAATTCTGTTCAAGTTACTGTTACGTGATCATCAGTAGGTATTGTTACCATCTCATGTAGTTCACGCGTGGCTATGGGACTTTCCCACCCTTTTTTACGTTAGATTCAAATCCAATCTATGCAAATTCTAGTTTGGATCTAGGTTAAACGAGGTCACTTTGATAGTAGATTGGGTTGAGTGTTGTTTTTAGCAATTAGTTAATTAAACGAAAACTGTTTAAGGCCAGTTACACTACGCGTTCATAACATTGAAATATCAAGATGTATTTATAAGCTGTTATAAGTATTAGATAATTTCATAATGTATAGTTCACGTAATATCGCAAGGTTTCGCATCATTATGCGTCGAATCGCTTCGAGTCTCATCGCGTCTCATCGCTCACACTTCGTCCTGCTGAATCGTAAATTTTGTTATTTGTTGAAATTCTTGAATACTGTTCTTATCCCACTATTCGTTACGTGATATTTTACAGCCTAAAAACGAGTGTGCTTTAGACCACACGACTGAAGTAAAACTTCTTTAGCTTCATCTAACTTATATCTCCGTCTCAACTTCCGTTCGCCTTGCGCTATCACACTTTTCTTAACGCTCTTATCACGCATTCACTATCTTACTCCCCAAGTCACGCGTGCATTAAGAAGTTTTACTTCATAAAGTTCCTCAATAAAACAACAAAGGGTCGCTTGTAGAAGCGAATATAAAATCATCATATTTATTCGATCTAGCACATCGTTCCATAGCTTAATTGGCTAGAGCACCGACACGGTCAGTCGGAGATGCAGGTTCGATCCCCACTGGAACGATTGATTTTTGATATGATATTAAAAAATGTTTAGGATTCCCTAATATGTGGGTAACACAATTAATTAGTTCCTCAGTAAATAATCTTAATTTTAAAACGATTACAAGATTGATACGTTTTAAAAACAAAAAACTCTCTAGCTTTACTGTCATCTACATTATTATTCATATATGAACTATTTCCTATATACTTAACCAATTCAACTAGATAAGGCACCAACAAACGAAGGTAATAATATAAATATAAATCAAATTACCCATCGCAGAGTAAATCTCAATGCAAATGACTTGACCCCACGCTTCAGTGTTTGCATCTTATTGAGCGTTGCGCAAATTAGCGGAATAACAGTCCGTCATCACTAAACAGTATAAAATGTAGTCATTATTTCTGTCTGTCTATTTCCGCGTTTCCATCTCCGCTTTGAAAAGAATTATGGTTCAGTTTATTCATGTATGCATACATGCAATACTTATATAATACATAAAAAAATATGTATATAATGCATATACAAATAACTCGTGTTTTATAATAATGTTGCTATTTTATATTCGTTTGGCGTTTCCATGTTTAAACGTTTTAAGTTTTTGGATACTGCTTCAGTCACATATGTTATATCGTAAAGTTTATTAGCCTAATATTTTAAATAAAGCCTGTAATTGCAAATAATTATACATTCTAAAGAAAATTTACTGAAATATATTAATTATATATTAATTTATACTTTATTGTACACAACAACTACATAATACACATTAAACTAGTTTTAAATTAGTTACAGATTCTATAATACAATGGGTTATTATTATGGGTTACAGTTATTGTTATTTAGCCACTTATATATACAAATATGGAACAGACAACCTACTTAAATTTTATTATCGCTGTACGTACAATTGGCGAAGTCATTTAACATTTTAGTATAAAACTAATAAAAAAAAACATTTCACTACATCAAAATAAAAAATAGACACAACTACTTAAGTTGTCGACGCTGTAAGCACATCGCAGTTGAGTAAAGCCAGGGTAAATTTCTAGCTAGACAAATGAATTCGCTCCCGCATCGCCGGCGGGCGTCATTAAGACGTTAACGGTCCCGCCGGAGCACGGACGCGGAAAATGATTCCCGCAGCTTCCGCGCCATCTTGCGATCGTATTGGCGTATTGGTCAGTCTTTTTGTTAACGTCACGGGTTCTTAATTATCATTAGGAGAAATAAACGGAGTTTTCTTCATAGCAGTTGTGTTGTAACGATGTAATTTGCTATGTGCGTTTTATTGCTAATTAGCAAAGGTAAATTGATAAAAATACATTATTGTTTGCTTCTATATTGTAGTTGTATAATGATACGATATTGAAATAATAGCAATAAATATAATTACTCAATAGCTTGGTTATTTAAAGTTATTTTAATACAAAATCATGGAATTCGACTACCGTGTTCCACGTTGCTACTAGACTCAGAAGTATAATAACAACAGATTTCCCGAAGACTTTTACGTTGAAATATTTCAACGATGATTTTTGGAACGAAGTTCCTTATGGGGCGTTGCGGAGGGTTACCCTAGACGACAAAAAACGTCCGTAACGATAAAAAAAACGTATTATATTATGTATAGTCTACGACTCTGCGCGATGACTGTTATTATTATTGCAGTTTGCTATTATGATTATATCATTCGATATTTATACTATATTTTTGTTAATCATTGTAAATAAAATAAAGTTCTTAAGATAATTTTTTAAAGTAGATTTTTTGATTTTTGTGGTAAAAAAAATCATAATAAAAAATGTATACTCGAATAATCATTTTCTTTATAACTCGAATAGAACTTGAAAGTTTTAATAAGGGACTTCGTTTCTATCTGCACGATGCCACACGGTTTTTTTAAAACAAACTAAATAATTAGACATTCAATAGCAATAAAATACGTAGGTCTTATATAAGAAGTCTTGTGAGGGAATTGTATCTACAATAAATGGACATATTGCCAAGGCATCAATCTCTTTCAGACAACCTTAGGCGCAGGAAACAATTAGAACGATATGGATATCTATATACTTATATATTTATATATACATGATATATATAGGTATGTATGTAATATATAGGTCGTTCTACTACTGTGCTATATGTTAGCATTGTGTCATAAATCCTTTAAAAACAGCAGTTCGTGAGCAAAAGTGAAAGCGCCTTCCTTGACCCAGGGTCGGAATGTTTCATTGCCGATAGTCATCGCTTACGAGCAGCATTGAAAGATTGTCATTCAAATTCATACGAGAATCACAATGTATTTCGTGGAAAGTGAAATTTTACGCTTTTTAATTATGCGCAGCCTACTGACATTAAACGGAATTCGGTTATCAGTGAAAAACAATCAGACAAGTGTTTTTTAAAATGGTCAGTTTCGTAGCCCTCACGCAGAGTAAGAGAAAAATCAAAATTAGCGTACCATTTATTCGGTTACTATTCGGTTTAGACGTAACAATGACTTGCTGTGATAAAAAAGAGGTTTAAACACGTCAATCATTGAGATCGATTTATACTCGTAGCCCTTTATACAAACGTTTGAGGCGTATCCACATATACACAGACTTTTTATATAGAAATAATAATGAAATCCCATTTCATGTTTTTAAATTATTGATAAAAATATTTTAGATAGATGTCAAGAATTCGTTTTTTGAATTCTTCTTTATAATTTATATTTTACATGGCTGTATGGATTATATGTAGTCCTTTGCCTTTCCCTATTGGGGATAAATTTTAAAACAACATTATATTTTACATTGTACGAATTATATTTATAGTTTACTGCGTGCACGTTGTTTTGGAATTCTATTTTATTATATTTTTAATATTTTTTTATATATTATTATTATTCATTAATAAGAAATCGGTACAGCTATTGAATATGTTGCCATTCATTAATCCGTTAAAATAGCAAACCCGCTAAACGTTCGTATATAGACAAATAATATAGTTAGTGTTATTTTTTATTTAATGGTCTCTAAAAAACCATAGTTTGATAATCCTTATATGGGTATATATGTATGTCATCCACTAAGCTATCCCATCTTGAAATATAATCCATGAACATTCTAGAAACAAGCATTATCTACAACACACAGAAAGGGGTTCTCTGTCACAGATTTTAATAATCTTAAAACTCGTTCACTTTAAAACCGTCGACAGACAGAAGCGCGTTTTAGATGTACAAATCGTCTTTCAATGACTGGCCAATAACATATATCGTGCGACTTTTTTTTGATATGATATAATTGTTAGTTCCATTGGAATATTGTTATAACACTATTATAATCTGATTGAATTTACGGTATATAAAACAAATGAAAAAAGAATTGTTACGAAGTAAGTCATTTTTCGGTGATTTATTACTATGATAAAATTGTAATAAGCGTAGTTGTGCCTCTGGTCCAAAACTTAAAATTTTGCAGAACTTACCAACACTATTTCTAGATCTTTAAGTAGCTTTACAATAAGACAAAGTACAACGTTTCAAAGCAGTGTGTGATTGCTGCACTGTTATTTTTTATCGTACGTAAAATACGCGCTCTGTTTTACCGAGTCGTTGCCATAAAATACGCATCCTATCTTACCAAGGCATTAAAACTTAAACGGCTTAAATATTTAAATTATCCTCGTCTTGAACGTGAAAAATGTCAAGCTATTTTAGTTAGCATTTTTGTTTTAGTCGGTGATATATCATCGACCCACGGGACTCGCGTGTACAGAAATTAAGACTACCGGATGAACTAGTTCTTAGAGCGGTGGTTCTTAACCTTTTGGTGATGAGGGACCATTCGTCTAAATGCATGTATTGATTGCCACGGACCAAAAACTGTTTTTTTTTTTTGTCCACCTATTCCATAAATTTTCATATAATTATTATTATTTATTTAATTAAAAAAAATCATATAATACTCGATATAACTGGTTATACCCATTATTATTTTAGCTGACCTTTTTGGCCCCATTATATGAAGGACAATAGCCATCCCTCGCAGAATGTTACGGTTCATTATATAAAGAAAAATAGCCATCCCTCGCAGAATGTCGCCCCGGGCCATAACCCTTTTGGGCCTAGAAATACGCCCATACTTTTGTGGAACACGTCAAGTGCTGCCAGGGACCACCAGTGATCCGCGGACCATTGGTTAAGAACCACTGTCGTAAAGGATACAGTGTACTTACTGTGGTTTAAAACTACCTAATGTATGTGAAACTATACTAGGAATAAAATAATTGTGTTGTGTTGTCTCGCAAACGAAAAAAAAACCGACTTCAATTACATCGAAGAGTAATACAACGTAGATCGACGAAAAAATAGTAATACTTTGTTCGTATTCCATATAACGCGACATTATAAAATTGTAGAATTATATAATGTTCTACTGTTATTTCTAACATTTTGTTAGCGATTGTAGGCAGAAATTTCATAAAAGGCCCGTCGTCGATTCGCGCGAAGCGCTGACATCGCTTATTACGGCGGGTTTTTTAGTTGAAGCGGATTTATATTGAATTACGGTTTATGTCTTTTTTATTAAAAATATGTAATGTTCATGTTTTCACACAGCTCCGATGCACGACTGGAGTTTACCCCTTCAGATCAACTGTCTAAATTGGCACAAAAAGGCTTACGAGTCTAAGAAATATATTATTACTATATCAAATTGTAAATAAATGAATCCAATAACGCCATCTATCGGAACCTAATTGCGTTATTAGAAAACGTCTGAACGCCATCTCTAACAAGGTCATTCGTTCAGTAGATTTTACTGTTCAATTTTTTCATTCCGGGGCCTTAAATGAAAATCGATTCTTAAGTAGAAAACTCCAAAAACAGTCAAGTAAATACGCCATATCAGATATAGCTCAAAAAGTTCGAGTCAAATCTCAATTATATTTAAATGGGACCACATGACAAGCACCACCTATCGATTAAAAAAAGAATCATCGATATCGGTCCACCCAGTAAAATAGTAATGAGGTTAATATAACGTTGGTCGACGTAAAATAGCCAAGTAAATAATACCCAGTATTAGCGATAACTCAAAAATTAAAAGCTCAAATATATTTATAACGAATAAACTGCTACTCTCTACTCTAGTGGAATATTGTAATTTGATCGATAGTGAACGAAGTAATTTCATTAAATTTTTATAGATGGCGTTGTGGCAAAGTATTGAACATGACCACAGTCGTCTTAACATCGTCATGTAAATACGTGTCATCAAAGATTACTCAAAAATTGCTCATTATATCTCAATCATATTTAAAACGGACGACATGACAAGTATTAGCTTTTGATTTATACAAAAAAGATCAAAATCAGTGTACCCAGTAAAAAGATATAACGTATAATACAACGTAGGGTGACGAAAAAACCGTCAAGTAAATACGCAATATTAGATATAACTCACAAATTACTGATCAAATCCCAATTAAATTTGAATGGGACCACGTGACGAATAGTAGCTTTTGATTTATATAAGAAACGTCAAAATCGGTGCACCTAGTAAAAAGTTATGAGGTATAATACAACGTAAGGTGACGAAAATAATGTCAAGTAAATACGCGTTATCAAAGATTAATCAAAAAGTAGTTATCAAATCTCGATAAAATTTATATGTGACCACATAATAAACATCAGCTTTCGATTAAAGTAAAAATTATCAAAATCGATACACCCAGTAAAAAGTTATTGCGGATTTTCAAGAGTTTCCATCGATTTCTCTGGTATCCCATCATCAGATCCTGGTTTCCTTATCATGGTACCAAACTAGGGATATCCCATTTCCAACAAAAAAGAATTATCAAAATCGGTACACCCAGTAGAAAGTTATGTGGTATAATACAAGGTAGGTCGACGAAAAAAGCGTCAAGTAAAAACGCATTATTAGATATAATTCGAAAAGTAGTTGTTAGATCTCAAATAAATTTAAATGGGACCAATCGGCACACACCACCTTTCGATTAAAACAAAATTTGTCGAAATCGGTCTACCTGGTCAAAAGTTCTGATGTAACATACATAAAAAAAAAAATACAGTCGAATTGAGAACCTCCTCCTTTTTTGGAAGTCGGTTAAAAATGTCCTGAATTGTAGTAAAGTATTCGTTAAAAATTTAAGACTGTTAAAATTTTACTCAAAACAAAGCTACTATCGTGTCTTCTGACTCATAAATTTAATATAAAATTTTATTTATTTAATTATTTATTTATTACTTCTTGCATAAATATAATCAAACACTTTTACGTAGTAAAAAACAGGAAAAAAGTACATCATTACAGAAATAAAATTCAACAAAAATTAGTTACAATGACAGCATTTTTTTTAAATTTTAAGAATAAACTACGAATCATATATGAAAAACCATATAATAAATGTTGTTATAATGATTGTGTTTGCTCGCAAACGAAAAAAATCGACTTCAATTACATCGACAAGTAATACAACGTAAGTAGAAGAAAAAAATTAACAAACGACTAGTGAGTCACTACGATTTTCGAGGGTATCGAAAAAAGAATTATCAAAATCGGTTCATAAACGACAAAGTTATCCCCGAACATACATATTATATATGTATATACGGTCGAATTGAGTATCCTCTTCCTTTTTTAAAGTCAGTTAAAAATTATGAACAAACTTAAATCTAAACAACAAAAAATAAATCTAAAGACGACAAATACTCAAGGTTAAAAGATCAGAACACGATAGACATCAAAAACCATTACGCAAATACTGCTTTTATTTAACTGATCGCTTTATATATAGTTTATAAATTGTATGTTATGTGTGTGTCTCGTGTTAACTCAGCAGAAAAGTGTAAAAGGCATCAAATATTAATATATTCGTAAATTGATGCGTCTGTTTTTACGAGTCGACATGCGTTATTGCCCACGCATTATGATAATTTAATCGTTGACATTTTTAAAACCTTGTACTGCACCACTTTATACGGACTATTCAGACTATTAAGTAAACAAAGTTTTTAAAAATAATTTTCTTAAAGTATCACTTTAACAATTAGTTATAATAATAGCTTTATTTATATAAAATATTATACATATTTACAATTCACAACTTAAGAACTAAATATTTACAGATAGTTTTGGTATAAATCATGTCCGCGTGGAATTGTGCCAAGAATGCTGGCAGCATTTCCCCGTTGAATCGCTATGCCGATTCTCTGGGCAAAAAATGCACCAGCCCTCTTGTCACCAGTGGAGGCAATAAGGCGAGGTGTTATCTCATTTAAAGTTTTTTTAGCACTGCTACTTCAAGGTCCAAGTGTTTCGACTGCAAACGGCACAAAGATGTAATAATTAGTTGTTTGTGTTAATGTTATAATTAGTTGTTTATGCTTATAGTGTTGCAGAAGTCTATAAGCTACATTAATCGCTTACCACCAGATGAGCCGTACGCTTGTTTGCCTACCAAATTGTATAAAAAAATCTCAAAAAAAAAACTACAAAAAATTATGCAGTAAATTACTGGTCGATATGATTAAAATCGGGTTTTCTTCGTTTGCGAGCAAACAAGCTTATTTCTATATTAGCACAAACCGTTTTTTTACGCATATTTTTTTTTACTAGTTTACTCCAGAAATAACCAGTTAGATCTAGAAAAAAATACTATGATCCATTTTTAATTGTAATGAATCATAAGTAAATACCGACGTGTAATTGCAATTGCACACTAATTACTTATAAATTATAACAAAATCTTTATTCATAGAATGCATAACACGCACGGTACCCCTTATTATACATTTTCGCGTCGCCTTAATACGTATCTAATCATTTTATTTAACAAAACTTTTGCTAACTGCTTCTATTTAATTAATTAAATAGCGTAGTCTTCCTCATAGTAAGTGGTTACCCTAGCCTATTAATGCCTCCAACAGCATATCAATCCTGTTACTCTCTACGTACATAACACTACTGAAAAGTGCACTAATTCAGTGAGGTAGCACACAGCAGGAAATGCAGGAGCAGGATGCTCAAAATTTGGATCAGACCGAGACATTTTCACTTCATAGTTCTTACTGTGAAACTGTGATAGTAATAAAAAATTAAGTGTGATAAAAAATTATCAAAGAATGAATACCCTTTGTTACAAGCGAATATTAATATGAGTCAAATCAACAACATATTATCAAGATCCGTTTTTTTTATACAAAAATCAAAAACCTAACACAAAATTTAAAAGTCCCTTACTTAGCCGTTTCTTTATTGAAACATAGCGCTAAATCAAAAACCTATCGCTGTTAAGTGAAATCAGAGATAGAACCAAAGACTAAAAGCCAGTCGTTATTGGTTGTAACATTATTTGAAGCGTGTTATTAAGAAAGCATCTGCGTTCAACACTTGTAAGGAAAGTGTCTCGTGTGCGTGGACGCGGCGCGGCCATTTCACTCTGAGTAGAGAAAATTCTCCATTGCTAGGCACTTTTGCCTTCAAAAACTAGGGTTGAGAACTTGAAATTTGAGTAAATTAAGTTAATTAACTTAATAATTGTAAAACTAATGAAATCAGTATGAAGTTCTAAATTTTTATAATTTTCGAGTTTGTTATCGACTTTACGTCCTTTTTTAACATTAAAATGACTCTCCTGAGAAGTTTGTTTAAAGTTACTAAACCGATTATTCCCTTTGGACTTAAAATTAGTTTATAAAGGAAATATGTTCTATCTCGCAACTTTATCTCGCGCTTAACCTACATTACGCTTCCTGAAATCGCTTCTCTGTTTAGAACACGCTTACTCCTTTTTTTCTTGACCCAGGGAAAGTCTTATGGATACACCACGGACCGGGGGAGCCGTGGATTGTGTCGGACTCGCACCGACCAAAACCCACGGGATGACACTTAGAAAATATATAATTCATTATATAGGATATTATTATTATATATTAAACCACGGCAGCCCTACTGTTTGCTTTAAGTCCGTTTTGAAACTTTTACCTCGATTCGCTTATGCTTTACTCATTTGCGCCATCGCCATCAATGTAACACAAAACACTCACATATGTCAAAGTAAAATGATTTCACTTGGTATTGTTATTTATACGTGTGATGAATAATTTCAGTGTTCAGACAACATGGGTGTGGATGATGTAGATTTGTGCTTCCTTTTCACCCGTGTTTGACATTTATACCACTTTACTCCTTATCAAATAGTCAACTGCTGGATTTGACCCCTTCAACAATACGTTACATTTGTACAAGGAAACTCTTCGTCTATACTATATTATGTTTATAATTATGATTTTTATATTTCATTTTTATTCTGTCGACACAATATTGTTTCAGTATAATGAAACAACTTTTTCTGATTTTATCGCAGTTTTTTTAATCTCCTCTCGTGATCATGGTTGCTGTAAAGTATCCGACACGTCGGGCAACATTAGAAAACAAAATAATATTATTTACGTGAATTTCAGTCATTATAATGAAATAAACATGATGTTACAACATGTAGTCTGTTAAAATGTTGATATCTGTGGCACCTAACGTAAATATTATAATTCTTATGTTACCAAGTCTGGCCCGACAGAAGATGTACCTCAGCTTACAGACGATCATAACTAAATAACAATCATCTCAAGTAGTATTGAGTTATTAAGTAACGTAGCCACAGCTCCTAAATCGTCACGTGATGATAGCACGGGTAGGGTTGACAACGCGCTTGCAATGACCTGGTGTCGCAGGCGTCTACGGACTATTACAACCGCTTCCCATCTGGCAGGCTGTACGTTTTTTTACCACCGAATGATATAAAAAAAAATTGAAATATTTTATTTCATAATGGTACAGCAAACTTATTATAGTTCATAATGTTATATATTTAGTTATATTTCGTACGCTAATGAGATACGCAATTCAACACACATGTACAGACAATGAAACGCATATTATCGCGTCAATCAGCTGTCCGCGTTGATTGTATGAAAACGTTTGCCCTACTTTAACCACAATAATTAAAAAAAAAAAAAAAACATTTTGCAATAGTTGAAATGAAAGCACTTGGGACTATTTTTTTTTAAATCGATTTAATAAAACAATCTTTCTTTTGGTAATGAAAGTTCTACTAATATCATTGATCATAATTTTGACACCTGTACGACATCGGCATTTTTATTTATTATTTTATTATTTATTTTACAAAATAAAAATATTATACATTTTTATTATAGTATAGATAAATTACCAATAAAAAACACATAATGCGTTATTTCAATTTAATAAAGATGTACTTTAAAATGTGTTGCATACTTGCATACAAATCAATTGTTTACAAACGATGCACCGCACGGGCGCACCTGACCTTGACACCCACGCGTCGCAGTTAGGTCACGCGCTGGACAGTCGTGACTTGATCTCAGTGAACTAGCATAGAGCAACACGGAGGGGAGTAGCCTTTGCGTCTGCTACCGATACAAAATAGTCTGTCATTTTTTGCGGGGGGAAATTACACACATGCATACTTTATCTAATTCCCACACAAAAATAATCGTCTGTCACTACGAAACTCACACATACTAAATTTAAATCATACATACATTTTTCACACACACATAGATACATTCTGTGTCATTACAGTATAATGACACGCCGCAACTACACTGACAAGTTTCTTACAGCCTTGGTTGTAACTACTGTCGATACCCATTATCGATAAATTCAAGTACTCGGTTAGGGAAATAAGGTTTTTTAATTTGATACAAAGGTAAGATGTTATTATAAAAATAGGCTTAATTTATTATATACTACAAATCAAACATCTTCATGTAAAATAAACGATTATAAAGAGTAAAGATTTGATTGTTTGTTTGTTAGCATAGAATAGGCTCCGAAACTACTGGACCGATTCAAAAAATTATTTCACCGTTGAGAGGCTACATAATCCTTGAGCGACATAGGTTATACTATATTTTCAAAAATATTATGGATCCTTACTAAAACTCCAATAATGTAACCCAAGGGATAAAAAAATAACCTAAAAAATTCCTTACATTGCGTACGCTGCAAAAACTAATGATAATAGAAATATATAATGTAGTAAGACTTTGTACAACACATCATTATCTACAATAATTGTATTTGCTCGCAAACGAAAACAAAACTGACTTCAATTACATCGACAAGTAATACAATATACGTAATATATACGCGTTATCAAAGGTTACTCAAAAAGTTGTTATCAGATCTCGATGAAATTTAAACGCGACCACATGATAAACATCAGCTTTCTGTTAAATTAAAAATCATCAAAATCGGTTCACCCAGTCAAAAGTTCTGAAGTAACATACATAAAAAAATACAGTCGAATTGAGAACCTCCCCTTTTTGGAAGTCAGTTAAAAAGTTTCGCGACAGCCTATGTCTAACTATTATAATTATGTCACAATACGTTTGGTGCAACGTTGTTGTGCCAAACAATGCCATTCTACAATAAACGATTTAAAGTTAACATACATTTTGAGGACTTGATGATGTACACGGTGATGTCAACGAATCGGGAGTAGGGAGCGTAACACTAATGGCATCATAAGATGATAGCTTGTCATCTGCTAGATTTAATGATTTGTTGATGACTCTAAAAGGATGGACATTGTTCATTTTCAAAGTTGATAAATCTAAGCTTCATTTCACTACTATGACTAAGGTGAACCATATCTTGATTACCTTGTACATGAGACAAAAAAAAATTACGGGACAAAAACAGTGTGGCGTTAGTGTTGGTTTGGTGCCCTCGACTAATCCTTCTATTGTTCGCCAACACTTAAAAGTTAGTGGTATTGATATGATCAATACAATATGAATATGAACAAATTACACTATTTTTTGTGGGCGTCCAGGTTAATCTGTTATTACCATTTTTTTCCATGTATCCCTTAAATTTGGATTTTTAGAAAACCTGCCAAATTTTTATATAAAACATTAAGGTGGAATTTCACATTAAGTAATTCTAGTAAAATGTATTAATACTCATAATACGTGTATTATATTTAATTTAATGCAATTTTATTATATAACTTATGTTTATTACAAAAAGCTAGCAACATAATATTTCATATAAATCAAAATCTCAAAAATGTCTGTCTCCTCTTTTGCCTTTGCCATTTTTATCGATAACCATTTACAAACAAACCGGTAACAACACTATCGCTCGGCGACAGTGACTTCTCGGAAATAGACTCCGATCAGTCGCTCGACTGATCCGCATATTGTATGCGGGCGAGCGGCCTGTGTTGGTAAACAAATCGAGTCAACACGAACGATAATTTTTGTAATTTTTAAGTTTAAAAAAGGTTTAAAAGAAGTATACAAGTAAAAATGAGATTAAAAAATACATACGTATGAAAGGTAACGCCATGTTTTAGTAAATTTGACGTGGCAGATCTTTTTTTGCAGTAAAAAACAGAACAATTTGGCATTTTTTGAAGGACGTTGATTCAATCGCGCAACTAGATTTAGTCTAGTGATCAGTGCGGCAGCAACTAGTTTTATTGTTTGCATATGGCCATTTGGCCTTATACCTTGACAGAGGGGAACGCCTGTACATGGCTACTCCCCTCCGTGTTGCTCTTTGTGAACTAGTAATGTATCGTATAATTTTTGTTGGCAAACAAACACTCAGAAAGTAGTTTTTTAAATAGCTCATTAAGTAGCTTAGATAATTTTATTTTATTAATTCACTCATTTCTAGTTTTTAGAATTAAATAGAAAAATAAAAAATATAATTAAAAAAATATATTATGTTAAAAACTGTAAAAATTTTCGATAGAAATAATTTATCTATTTTTTTTTTTTATTACAATGATAGGCTTGCATTTGACCACTATTTCACCTGATGATAAGTGAAAATACGGTCTGAAAAATGGAGCACGCCTAGAAGTAACCTATTCACTCGCGACTTAAAGATCCCCAGGTTATATTTTTCCGAAACACAGACGCTGTTAGAGAGTTCCACTCTTTGGCCATTATTATAATATTTTGTCTTAATTTTACCTTAAAACATTGAAGTTGCAAAATAAAGATTTTCACAGTATATATAGTCAGTATTTGTTTCACGTATGGCCTTCATAAATTTGATCATATTTCTGAATTTCGTAAAAAAAACAAGAGATTTGATCCGTTTTCGCAATATCGGTACTGTTTGCCGTTAGTGTTGGCTGACTGGCACGTTAGCGAAGTAAGTAAGGACTGCTTTGTTAGATCCCCTTGAGTCTGAAATGAAAGAAATGAATAAACACTTCTCAATAACAGCCTCCAGTAGGCTTTTCTCCTGTGTCGGAAGTCCTGAAAAATACACTCTCAAACATTTGTATGGACTATACAGATACTTGTCGTGATCTGGGATTTTGTACTTGTCGTATCTGTCCTTCGACATAGAATATCATCCTATTGTTGAGCTATTGAGTGTTTATAAGTTAGCTACATCTTAAAGAATAACACAAAAAAGTTCAAACTAGCCATGTCATTATTGAGGTTCTAATATTCTTCATATTACCACTTAAATATAGCTTAATATAACATATTATGATTTTAAAATAGGTTAATACCTATATAAGTGATGGCTCTAGACCTGTCAATACACATCCATCATCTGAGAACGCGTATCCAATCTATATACACATATAATAGCAATAACGGATGCATGTATATGAGCTTGTCAAGTTTAATCGTAACAGTAATATCAATGGATAATAAACATACTTTCGAATAACCTTTTAGCCTGTTGGTATGTTGTTACTGTTGTCTATAAGCGCTTTATCGGCCCTAACTCCACTGTCACTACACCCCAAGGGATTTTGATACTTCACTCATCACAGGACACAACGCTATATCAGATCAATATCGTTTGGCTGTGGCAAACGACAGATACACACTCCATAGAATTATTGAAGTGTAACATCTCTAGAATCGTTGTGATTTGAATCTCGATGAAACGAAAATGCGTCACGATAAACAAATGTATATTAGAGAACGAGATAGAATATAAACAACAGCTCGAAACGCGTAAGCGACGCCATATTTTGCATGGCGCTTAAGACCTTTGTCACGAGTTTACGATTTTCCAGAAGATTCACATCTGCCATATGTGAATTGCACACACACTTTTTTCTATTAAATGCTAAGACTGCTCCAATCCGCTGACATAATTTACCAACCTATTAATTAATATTTTATTAACAAATTCACACCCCATAGTAAAATTCACTTACCATAAATGTTACGACTCTGCCGCGACCCGCCTTTTTATTGACATAGTTTATGACATAATTTCACATATTAGTTATTAGTTTCATAGGAAAAAAAATATAGAAATGTCCATAGAAAGCGGTTAAAACCGTCAGCAATGCTTTTAATGATAAGAGTACCAATAAAGATTAACCCTTCGAGGACCATAATTTATGGAATCATAGAAATTATAATTAATTGAAGCTTAACTTTCTCTCCGCTCGCTTCACTGTTTGTATTAATGTAATAAAACTATAAAATAGTCAATTCTGTAGCTTAAGTAATATTTAAAAGTTAAAATACCGATTTATATAACTTTAAAAACGTAATTGTTGAGTTCCCTTTGCTGGGTTTCTTAACATAATCTGTACATATCGGTTCCATCAAGTCACGCTATAACTTGAGAATGATTTTACCAGTTTCATTATTTAAATTATATATTTGAGAACAATATATATATACTAACTTCATTTTATCAAGTTAAAGCATTATGAAGTGCCTATATTATTATTGTTTGTATAGAGAATTATAGCCGTTAAAAACTTTCTTTTGAAAATGGAACTACATTGTTTTTAATTAAAATAGCGATTCAACGGCGAAATGTTGCCAACATTCTTGGCACGCGGACATGATTTGTACCAAAACTATCCGTAAATATTTAGTTCTTAAATTGTGAATTATGTAATATGTAGTAATATAAAATAAAAAATAAATAAAAATGGCTTTTTAGTCGACCACCAAAAAAGGAAAGGTTCTTAATTCGGCCGTATTTTTTGTAATATCTCTTACCTTAGGATTTTCTGTTCAGAGTTCTCAGAATTAGACCGAGTGGACTGATTTCGATGATTTTTTTTAATCCAAAGGTGGTGCTTGTCATTGGGTCCCATTTAAATTTATTCGAGATGCGACAAGTACTTTTCGAGTCATATCTAATAATTCGTATTTACTTAAATATTTTTTTATTAACCTACGTTGTATAACTTTTTACTGGGTGTATTGATTTTGATTATGATCTTGTTTTAATCAAAAGCTGATGCTTGTTTTGTAGTAAATTTGAATAAACGCGTATTTACTTGATTATTTTTCGTCTAGCTACGTTACGTATTACTCGTCGATGTAATTAAAATCGTTTTATATTTTTCATTTGCGAACAAAACACAATTATCCGTTAGTAAAGTCAAAAAAATACACAAATATTTGTATCGGCAAATAAATCTAGATTATATATTACAAAAGTATTGACTTTTTGCATTGTTTAATAAGGCTTTTATTATTTTCAGATGAGGCCGTAAAAGGTACCGTAGTATGGGCCAGGCGGGCAGCCAGCTGGGCGCGGAGCAGCGCGCGCGGCGAGCGCACACCCTGCCTCACGAGCCTCTGCGACACGCGCCTAAGGTACTGCACATCTTAATAAACATTGCAAAACCTTTCTACCCTCAGTACATTGTTTACCTTAAAAACACAACATTTAACATTCGTTTAAAGTACAGAGCTGCGGGAAATATCTTCTAAGTCAATCGACCAATAACACTGTTCCTAAATTGTGTTATGTATTCGTAATTAGCGACCCGCCCCGTCTTCGCACGGTTGCAAAAACTATCAGTGTTCCTCTATTATATTATGCATGTATTATACATATAAACCTTCCTCTTCAATCACTCTATCTATTTAAAAAAACAGCATCAAAATCCGTTGCGTAGTTTTAAAGATTTAAGCATACATAGGGACAGAGAAAGCGACTTTGTTTTATACTATGTAGTGATGGGCATTACTGGCTTCATAGGCTTCAGTGACCATGGATAAAAACACTTATTCGCCACCCTAATGGTAAAAAATACCTCCTCTTGTGAATGGTGTTGCTCATCAAATCTCAGTACTCTTTGATACAAATATAAGTTATTTAATACTGTTCTATTTTTAAAAGCGGTTTAATGATGAGAAAATTAATTGAAACTTATTAACCGTTGCAAAAATACAAAACCTATAATTTTTATCTAAATAAGCAAATTTCTTCCCCGTATTTTATGTTATTATAGCGTGCATATAATAAGCGAAATTAACTCATCAATATCCCGTTAAACACCCCCCCGTCTACCTGGTGGGTGGTCTGTAGCTCAACTTCTAAAACTGAACATTCCAGGTTCTACCATCTCTAACGGAGTCACCTCGACTGCGCAGCACTGATAATGGAGCAATACTGCACTCAGGAGGAACGATCAGTGGCAGGAGACCGGGCTCACAGATGCAGGAGACCTCCGTACCACATGGACACGTGGTGAGTACAGGAATTGAACCGCCAGACATAAATATCTTTGTAATAATAGCATGCTAGTGTTGTTTTTATGTGTATGTGTGTGTGTGTGTGTGTGTGTGTGTGTGTGTATGTGTGTGTGTCTGTGTGTGTGGGTGTGTTTTGAACGGGGGGAGGGTTGTTGACTTCTTGACCGTTGTGCACTGTCAACTGAGGTAGGGTACAGCAAGAAATATCTTGCTCAAGATCTGGTGCAGCCCGACTGGGAAAATAACACTTACAGAAGATCACAACTAAATAATACTGATTTCAAGCAGTGCTGTTGTTTCTGTGATGAGTAAGGTGATCAGAGCTCCTGGGGGAAATGGGGGTAGAGTCGACAACGCGCTTGCCGTGCTTCTGTTATTGCAGACGTGTATACGCTACGGTAATCGTTTACCATCACTTGAGCCGTACGCTTGGTTCCCGACCCAGTTGTATAAAAATAAAAATTAATATATATTATTTATTTTACACAAACTTTTGTATAAGTAACGTCAAAGATAAGGAAATATTTCAAAACATCAATTTTTAGGAATCATTAGACTTAATACACTTCAATAATTATTTACTTTTATAATTTTTATTGCATATTTCCTACAATTATTGTAACATAATTTACTTATCACTGCATATCTTACAAAACAATCATTATTATCCATTTAAACAAAACGTTAAAACTAAACAACAGTAAAAAATAATTACGAGGTCTTTAGACTAGCGACGTCTAACGCACTTTATAACTCCCGGAGCTTAGACAATAAGCTCGTAAAGCTTTCAACGTCCGCTCTCAGAGCTTTCCGCTATGAAATGCTTTTAGTTGGAAGGATTTCATTTATTGTGACAATGCTGAGGTTAGCTTCAGTACTGTGGAGCAAAGAAAGATTATCCAGATCGTTAGAATGGTTTTTTCTTAGCATGATAATATTATAATCGACAAGGATCGAAATGGAGATAGTATCGTAGTTCGTTCAAAACGACTTTTTTACTATTCTACAGAATAATGAAGCCGCGTTGGCGCAACGGTCACAGCCATGGATTGTGCCTGTTGTTCTGGCGGTTGTGGGTTCGATCCCCGCACATGACAAACATTTGTATTGGCCATACATGTGTTTGCCGTGGTCTGGGTGTTTGTGCAGTCCTTGTGGGTCTCCCCACCGTGCCTCGGAGAGCACGTTAAGCCGTCGGTTTCGGTTGTTATCATGTACACTTGATAGCGATCGTTACTCATAGTAGGGAATATATCTAACCCGCATTGGAACAGCGTGGTGGAATAAGCTCTGATCCTTCTCCTACTTGGGGAAAGAGGCATATGCCCAGTAGTGGGATATTACAAGGCTGAAGCGAGCGAGAGTAATGAATCAACTCCAAGATTGTCAACAAAATGAAACGCATGTAAGTCTCTGTTTCTGTGACAATCGCGCTTAGTTTTGTGCAATTAATTTTACGCAATACGCGAACAAACAAATGAACAGATGGTCGAATAATACTTTTAAAAATAATTTGTTTAAATTTTATTGCTCTATCACCTCGATTTTTTTTTCTAAACATGCTGCATGTACATACCCTCCTGTCATCACCCATGGCTGCTCAAAATCATCGTCAAATAATTATACTTTTATATTCCATAACCCGCAACATTCTTAGCTAAAATTATGTTCAACGCAAAACTATTTTTCCTTCGGAACCGTAGCTATGTAATTACATCACGGACAAAAATTTCTTCAACATCTCTAATAAAAATAATGATAATTCGTAATCATTAAAGGCGATTAGAGCAGTTATTACAATAACATTTTATGATCTTTTACAAAGGCCTCTAGACTCGTAAAAGATTAAATTACAATCCCTAATGATGACGCGAAGCCCTTTTAAAAGAATTATAAACAAATTTTGTCATTATTTCTATATATTTAGTAATATGCTTTATTGTAATTCTGTCATTACAACAGAAGAAATAGAAGTATTCTGTAATACGCTTTACTTATCCGTCTGAGAAAGAAGAAAAAATATGTCTAAATAAAACCCGTTTTTATCCTAGCTATTAGCCTCGACGTTTGCGTAGTAATAGTAATCTATTCCGCTAGAAATAATACAATTTTATTGTGACAATTATAGTACACTAGTCATTTTAGGGAATCACTCGGTAAGGCTTTAGATTAAGAATCGTCGAATTATCTAAGCTCAAAATTTGACCGTTTATCAGCATAGTGTGGTTACAAAAAAAAACCTTAACCTATCTAACTTCAAAATGCGGTTCTTAATCTAAAGACTAGCCGATCACTCAAAAAGTACTTGTCAGATCTCGCGTAAATGTAAACGGGACCACACAATAAGCACCAAGTTTCGAATAAGAAAATAACCATCAAAATCGGTACAAAAAATATATTAGAATTGGAAACCTCTTTTTTAAGTCAGTAAAAGACAATCAAAATCCTAATAAAATACTAAACTAACAAAGTGTGACTCACAACGCGAGAAAAGAACTTTTTAAACATTATTATATAAGAAAACAAAACAACTCAACTTCTGTTACGGAGCTGTGTTAAAAAGGTCATGAATATACAAACAAGATTTTTAACTTAAAAGTGGCGAGTAAATTGTTTTTCCGTTTTAGAATATCCAATTAGTCGTACAGGATAAGTAAACAATAGTACTGCATCAGCTAATGCAAGCATCCTGGTAATATTGCCCACACTCGTAAGATGTTGACCTTTTACACCGATGGAAGTAGAAAATTCAAAATAATAACCACAAATACAGTAATACATTTGTCAACTGTGTATAAGTTGTTTGACAAACTGTATTTGTGTATTGTTTCAAACATTGAAATCGTCGTTAAGTTATTGTTTTTAGACAACAAAAACCAGTAGTGTCTTTATGGCTGTTGGTTAAAACATCGCTATGGTAAAGCACCATTGCGCTGCATTGTATTAACTTTGTAGCAACTGTTTGAAATAATGCGAACTCAGCTGATTGTTAACTGATTCCTAATATTTTAAACTTATGTAATTATTTTTGTACTTGAAAAAGTATATGTAATATGGAATGAATGCAATTAGTTTTTGGTTATAGACGATGTAGAAGAAATGGCAATTAATTATTCCATGGAGTTATCATTGTTTTTTTCTCTGATTACAGCACTCGAATGCACACAGATCGAGGTCAGCTGGAGGTGCTTCCGAGGGTGAGATCAGATCGAGAGAAAGAGACCCTTTGCATCGATCACATACAAATCTCGACATCAGGCATAACGATTGTAAGTCGAAAATTCTCTCGTCATTGAAAAATACTACATGGGAATTTATATTTATTCAAATATGATATATATTTGTGTTGCAGCGAATATCAATAAAAGATTCGGATCTGAACCAGATCTGAGGATAGAAGAGGAACAACAAAAGTCTAGATGCAATAATAATAACAAAAACTATCGTAAGAAATATCGAGCTCCGCAGCCACCGATTAACGATGTAAGTGTTTTCATATTTATAATTTACTAGCTGTGCCCGTTGTTGCTTCGTCCGCGTGGAATTTAACAAAACAGTTATTGTTTAGTTCGCAGTTATAAAATAAAAATAAAAATCTAAAATAAAAGTAGCCTAAGTTACTCCTTATTACATCAGCTATCTGTAAGCAAAAGTCCCGTCAAAATCGGTCCATCCATTTTAGAGATTAGCCGAAACAAACAGACAGACAGACAAAAATTATAAACAATATTATTTTGGTATGTTCACCGTGTATACATATAAATTTAGTAAAAAGCGGTTATTTTAATATTACAAACAGACCCTCCAATTTAATTTATTTGTATAGATTATAATATTAATGGTTAATTTTTATACTTTTGTAATAACATATAAAAGCTCTTTAAGTTAAAATAAAAACGTTTTCAGCATCGAGAAGGTTCGTCGCCAGATTCCAGCGCAGGGAACGCGAAAAACGAACCACAAAAGAAACTCAGACTATTTAGAACAAGACATGAGACTAAAAAACTTAATGGCCACATGGATTCGAAGATACCGGTGTACAAGAACACGTACACTGACTTCAAATCTTTAGACTTCAACGACCACTTCGAGAGAAGGTACAAGTCTGCTAACAAGGACAAAGATCAGAGTTTCAATTATTTAGACAACAACGATATGGTCCAGAGTACAGCCTCTTTGGAAAAAGAAGAACGACTGCTTCAATCTAAACAAGACTATAGGAAGTCGAGAATGGAAAGAACGAGCGGATGTAGAGCGAAAACTTCAAAGACGAGCGTACAAAGCGAAGCGTGGAAGACACCGCTTCTAAACAGAAACTTTAGATATTCAGAAAGATTTAGGAAAGATGACAACGATCAACCTTTGTTAAGAAGGGAAAAAACTTTCGATGATACGCTTATTGTAAGTGAAAGAGAAAATGAGTCACCTAGAGCTTTACACGAAAAGGAAACTAAAGCTAAAGGTGAAGAATTGAGCAACAAGCTAAGCCCGTTGGGTCATAGGAACCAGCCTTTGAGGAAATCTCTTCCTTCATTACTAAGTAAAGGTAACGAAGAAAAAGACGAGTTTCAAGAAGAATTAAAGAAGGCGACCAGTAGGATAAGGAAAGAGTTAGGGAATAAATTAATTGTAAGCGAAAATAAAACTAGTCAAAACGATAAAACGAGTACGCAGAAACCAAACCCAACGAAATCGACAACTCAGATCAGAGTCAAAGAATCTAGTCTCAAAGCAGCAAACGTTCAAGATTCTAAACCTGCCATTAGTAATATCAGCAGGAGGCCATTAAGTCGACTAAATGATAGTAAACCTAAGGCGACGTCGCAGACTAAAGTGATCAAGACGGATGTTAGTAAATATAAATTCGAAAGCAAGGAAAACATAAGGACAATGCCAGATAGAGGACAAGCGTCTGGAAAGGAATCGACGCCTGAACATTCACCGACCAGAATAAGAGATAACACTAGAAATGTCGCGCAAGACAAGTACGTATCTTGATATATTTTTAATTATATGATATTGATATTTTTTTTTTCATTTTGGAATAAATCACCCACGCCATATTTGTATTCGAAATTTAAAAAATTCCTTGTCTATTCCAAAATTAAAAAATAAATGGAATTAAAAAACAAAAACAGTTTTTTTTTTGTGACAGTGTTCGATTTATAATCTCATTTAAAACCAAAATGAAATGTTCGTTTCGACATTTTTCTTATTTATTGTATTTTAGAAATATAGCACTATCTTCAACATTTTGAATAAAACAATAAGTTATTATCGTTATTTTCAGACAAAGACCGACACCATCAAAGCAGTTTTATTTTGGCATGATTGAAAGCAAGAAAACGGAACCGCAGGATCACTTAAAAGACTTTCCTGGCCTGGGAAGCCCAATAATCGAAGAACTAAGCAACTTTCACCTAATAGAAAAGAAGCTTTTGGGGTACCATGAAGAAGATGAGATGGAGAAATTCAATGAAAAATTCAGAGAAGATTGTAAAAGAAACTGTAAGTCGTCTATTTTTTTCCTGGCTCCTGCTAAATTTTAAATAAAACTTCTATTATTTTAAAATTGACTAGCTGACCCCGCAAACGTTGTTTTGCCATATATTTTATTAATATTCTCAACCCCCTTATAACTTAAGGGAATGAAAAATAGATGTTGGCCGATTCTCAGACCTACCCGATATGCACACAAAATTTCATGAGAATCGGTGAAGCCGTTTCGGAGGAGTTTAACTACAAAGACCGTGACACGAGAATTTTATATATTAGATAATTATGTCAATAAATACTATGCTTGTAGCATAAGCACAAGATAGTTAAAACAGAGGAGAGATGAATGACTCTAGCGTTACATAATGAATCAATTTATATTCCAAACCAAATATCAAACCAAAATATATTGAGAAGTAGGTATTAAATAAGAATTAATCTAAGCAAGGTAGGGCAAAGCTGGAAATATTCTTCTCAATATCTGGAGCATCTCGACTGGAGAAGTTCCTCGACCTTGTAAAAGTAAGTATTGTGTTTTTTGGTAAGTAAGGTGACCAGATTTTAATAGGGATTGGGGTTAGGGTCGGTCGCGCGTTTTCAATGCTTCTGGTGGTGCAGGCGCCTATAAGCTACGGTAAACCTTACCATCAGCCGTACCCTTATTTGTTGACCTATTTGTATAAAAAAAAATATCTTAATAATATTCGTAAACGTTCCACAGTATCATCAGAATCAGCTCTATCATCAGACGGTTCGGACGCAGGGTCGGATGGCTCATTAGGTATCGCGCTGAGACTTCGACCGACCTTGCCCAAGAAGTTGCCCGCTGCTGCTCGATTTTCACCAGCAGCGGCCTGGAGACAGCTCGCCACTCTCGATGCACATCTTGCCGGTTAGACATCTTCCCTTCATAATATATGTAACTCATTGCATTTGAGCTTGACTAATCCAATATGAGTTTTTAATTAATGCCAGAAAACTTAATATCAACGAGTGTGCTTTAGACACGACTAAAGTAAAACTTACAAAACGTATCTCTTTCTCTTTCTATCTTCACTAACTTATATCTCCCTCTTAACTTCCGTTCACCTCGCGCAATCACACTTTTCGTAACGCTCTCGTCACGGATTCAACAGCTTACTTCCTAAGTCAAGCATGCGTAAAGAAGTTTTACGTCAAAACCTGTGATATTGTTTGACTTGTGTGTATCTCTTTCTTCTGTAGAAGACTGTTCTACTATTTAAGGATGAAGCTCATTTCTTATACTCTGCTCTTCCTGCCAATGGTAATTGTTATCTAGTCTTTTTGATAACAACACTTTATTTCCTCTCCATACATTCATACATACAGTTAAATGAAAACATATGTATATCCGGTTCTAATATTCACTTTCTTGGTCTTTTTTTTTTTAATTTGTTTCTTTTTTAATTAATTATTACTTTTTTTATTCTTCAGAAAGCCAACCACTAGCAGTAGAAACAAAGATGTCAGCCGACGTGCCCCCAGAATCATCACCCAGGTCGGACCAGTCTGCTGACAAATCTGGAGACTCGGGAATATCTGGTGACCATGGACATAGCGATCATAGAATAGACTCGCCTCGACATGTAAGCTTATTTTGTCTTTTAGTGTAGCGAACTGATTTATTGTGGAAAATTTATTCAAAACTGAAATAAAGTGATTTAGTGTTAATGAAAAGACATTTTCAAGATAAAACTATTACAGTTATTAATAACAATTTAATGCAATGTTACAAACTCAACTCTGCAATGCTTGAATACAAAAGTCTTCGAGCAATGCGTCCTGCCTGTGTTAACATACGCAGCCGAGACGTGGACACTGACGAAGGGACTGGTCCACAAGTTTAAAGTCGCTCAACGTGCAATGGAACGGGCTATGCTTGGGGTATCTCTCAAAGATAGGATTAGAAATGAGACTATCCGTGAGAGAACGAAAGTAACCGACGTAGCCCACAGAATTAGCAAGTTGAAGTGACAGTGGGCTGGTCATGGTGGGGCCTAGAGTGGAGACCGCGTCTTGGCAAACGCAGTGTGTGTGTGTGTCCTTTGGTCCGTTGGGCTGACGATTTATGTAAGATTGCCCGTGTAGGCTGGATGAGGATTGCGGAAGACCGGGATGTCCGGCGTGAACTTGGGGAGGCCTATGTCCAGCAGTGGACTGCGATAGGCTGAAGTGTTATAAACTCTTGAATAAAATAAAATAAAATGAAATATCCTGCTCAAATCTGGAACAGCCCAACTGGGGTAGTACCTCGATCTTACAGAAGATCACAGCTAAATAATATTGCTCTCAAGCAGTGTTGTGTTCCTGTTGGAGAATAAGGTGACCAGAGCTCCTGGGGGGATTGGGGATAGGGTCGGTAACGCGCTTGCGATGCTTCTGGTGTTTCAGACGTCTATAAGCTACGGTATTCACTTACCATCAGGTGAGCCGTACGCCCGTTTTCCGACCTAGTTATATATACAAAAAATACCAAGGGCTCGTTGTACTGGTCGACATATATCTGATGTAACGCACACTGAGACCGTGTCCATGAACGCACCACTTCACTTCCCGGCAGCCCGCGCAGACGGCGCCGGCCTGGACGCCGCAGCAGGACCTGGGCGACAGCAGCTCGGAGGGCGCCGCGCCCCTCTCCCACCCCCACCCCCACCCCCTGGGCCTGCCGCGCGACGACAGGGTGAGCGCGCCGCGCGTACCGGGACGTTAGGCCGTCTGGGGTGATCGGTGTACTGGCTGCTAATAACGATATGGCTTTGTATTGAACATTGGTCGGTATTCGACCAGCATTCATTCAAATTATAATTGGTCGCACAGGGCTCGATATTCGACCATTCATTCAAATTATAAGTTTAACTATTATTAAGGTTCCGTTGTCACAGACTATACTTATATAACAATAAACAAAAGACTATAATTTAAGCTTGAGTCAAATACAAAGGAATGTGTAGATTTTTTTTTTTTACTAACCATTGGTCGCACAGAGCTCGATATTCGACCAGCATTCATTAAAATTATAAGTTTGATCATTATTAACGTTCCGTTGTCACAGACTATACTTCTATAACAATAAACAAAAAAGTATAATATACGCTTGTGTCAAATACATGGTAATGTGTAGTTTTTATTTATTTATTCATAATTTAAAAAAATAGAATTCTGCACTCCTCCGTCTCCGCAATTTCATAAAAGGGGGTACAAAGTTTTGCTGGATGTATTGATATATATATCGAAGACAGCATATCTGACTGTCGTCAGATAACATGTGGACTAATAGTAGGATAATCGAGCAAAGTAACTACGTTGTAAATGTCATAATTTTCATTTAAATGGTTTTCTCAAATTTCTTTTTAATCGTACGACGCGTCGACATCTTGTCAGCTTGACGGAATTACGCGACAGTGCTGCCAACTTCATGACCCAAATTTCCTTTGTCATTCATTCATGACTGTATCTGACATAAAATTCTTTTTTTTTTTTTTAAATTCGTATTTGTCACCTAAATTCTAAACAGCTAGACCGATTTAGTTGAAATTTCGTGTGTTGCTTAGCTTAATTTATAAGGTATTAATGTTTCATTGCATTGAAGTATACGCTCTAATTATTTTTTGATAAAAAAAAATTCAAATAGCCATGTATGTATATGTGTGCAAAAGTTTTAAGAAACCAGTATCATCCCAGACATCAAAACAGTAAAATAATTCATCTTAGCGACATTTCACAGTATTTGTGACTAACAAACTAATCACCTAACCTCCCGCGTACGTTACTTAGGAGGAATAATGATAAAATTGCACGCTTTATCATCCTACTCTTACTAATATTCAAACTTCTTACGGGTACTAATATTAACATAATTTATATTTAAGTATTTACATAACATTATTTAACTTATACATATTTTATATATATGTATGTATATCACTAATTCTTCTAACTTAATACTTAACCACTCATCACTAAGAACAAAGTTTAGTTTTCAAAAAAATCCTAAAATATGACATTTATGTAATTTTTGCATAATTGGCGACATCTCTTATCGTGTTCCTTTTATATTTAATTTAATTTAATAAAGCATGAAGAACTTTTTGCTATATTTCAATATTTATCAAAAGTTTTTTTAATCTATCTTCTCTCAAATTTATTTCTCTCAAGTTACTGAAAATTTCTACTATAACCATTTTGAAAGTCTTCTCAATAATATTTTTCGCGAAGCTTATTTTTTGCGGAATTATCTATTTTATCTTTATTCCTCGTCAACTTAACTCTTAAGGATGTCACAAACCCCTCATAGTTTAAAGGAGTTTCGTGCTTCTACGAATGCTTCCAGGGTAAACAGTTCCAGCAGGGTTTCAACAGTCTCCAGAAATTACGGAAGTCCGTCTCTGGTGCTTTTGGCGCTTTGGGTTCCAGGAGGTTCGATCTAGAACACGAACCGATGTTAGTGGAACCGGAACAGAATTGGTTCCTCACGAAATCCGCCCCTAATTCTTTGAGCAATCCGTTGTTGTACCACCAGCCGTTGAGAAAAAAGGTTTCCGAGGATAATGTCAAAGAAGAACCTAGTGTGTCTTCTGAAAAGGTTTGCCGCATTTTGAACTTTTTTTTTTTGTTCTATATAATTTTTTTTGTATTTGCTATGTGGCTACGGTATTAAATAATATAGCCACCCCCTCTCTTCCCGTGGGTGTCGTAAGAGGCGACTGAAGGATGACATAGTTCCGCTACCACCTTGGAACTTAAAAGCCGACCGATGGAAGAATAACCATTCAACGGCTGGCTTTGAAATACACAGGCCGAAGACGGGCAGCAGCGTCTTCGGTGCGACAAAGCCAGCCCTGCGGTCACCAACCCGCCTGCCCAGCGTGGTGACTATGGGCAAAACACATGAGTTCACGCCATTTTTGGCGCGAACTTGTGGAGGCCTATGTCCAGCAGTGGACTGTAATAGGCTGTAATGATGATGATGATGATGATAACATTTAATATTATTGCGTATGTGCGCGTAATGGAACACGCAGGTGAAAGATATTTTAAAATTTGATATATTTTACGCTATTATAATCTTCAACGCTTTGCAGATAGATACTTGGTTGGTTATTGTATTTACTTTTAACGGCTTTCACGAAACATTATTGTTGAAACGAAATCCCATAAAATGTCTAGATTGTTTTAAAAGAATTTTCATCAAATTTTTCAACTCAGGGTCAAGAAGACGGGACGAGATGGCGAACCAGCTCGTATTTGAGTTTCGGCGGACACGTGATGTACTTGCCGCCGGCGCCCGGTTTCGACCAGCCCGCGTCGCTGCCGGTCGCGGACAGACCCGTCAGGTGAATACCTTATACTAGTGTACTCCGCGGTTTCGTCCACGTTCATTTGAAAACTAAGCTACTAAAATATCACATAGTCTATAGCTTTCCTTCGGAATGGACTATCCAACAATAAAATATAAGTGCGTTCAAGCCTGGAAAACAGCTACCAAATTTTATAACTTACATATCGATAGCAGCGCCACCTACCCGGTTCAATTGAGACAAAAACTACCCTATCTCCCAAGTTGGACCAAATAACAGATGCTTAAAAATTTGATAAAAATTAGTTCAGTAGTTTCGGAGTTTCATACCGATAGCAGCGCCACCTACCGGGTACAGTTGAGACAAAAACTACCCTATCTTCCAAGTTAGATCAAATTACAGATGGTTACAAAACTTGGTGAAAATTGGCTCCGTAGGTTCGGAGTTACATCCATTTAAAATTTTCATTGTTATCGCCCGCAAAAAAAAATTGGGGATGAGTTACGCCTCCGCAACCCCTTCTTGTGGGTGGAATTTCTTAAAATCCGTTCTTAGGAAAGGAATATTCCCACCAAATTTCAAGTCTTATAACTAAAATTACCTCGCCATACCTTAAATGTTACCATTGTTACAGTCAACAGTAGAAAAAAAAATTAAACAAACTTGTTTTTTTTTGTAAGTAATATTATATATTCAAATTAATTCTCATAAACAAAATTTTACCCAAAATTGTTAGGCAGTCACAGACCTATCGATATGTAATGTTTTAACTTAATAAATCTCCGACACGGTCAGTCGGAGACGCGGGTTCGAACCCCGCTGGAGCGGTCAATTTTTGATATGATATTCAAAAATGTTTAAAATCTTGATGTGTGGGTAACATAAAAATAAAATTGTACATATTAAAAAATCTTCTTTACGCTTCAGCTTGTAATAGATACCTCATTAATAGGCATAAGCCTTTTTCCCTAAGTAGGACAAGGATCAGAGCTTAATCCACCACGCTGCTCCAATGCGGGTTGACGGATATATTCCGTACTACGAGTAACTATCGCTATCAGGTGTACACGATAATAACTGGGACCGACGGTTTAACGTGCTCTCGGCTTAAGTGCATTAAAAAATCCGACCACGGCAAACACCAAACACCTGTATGGCCAGTACAAATGTTTTTTATTTTTATTTTTTTATATCACAAAGTTGGCAAATACGCGTACGGTTCACCTGATAAGCGATTACCGTAGCCTATAGACGCCTGCAACACCAGAAGCATCGCAAGCGCGTTGCTGACCCAATCTCCCCCCCCCCCCCACCCCCCCGGAGCTCCGGTCCCCTTACTCACCAACAGGAACACAATACTGTTCGAACCCGCACCCGCTAGCGCGACAGCCACACATAAGCCGCGGTGGATACTAATAATAATAATAATAATAATAATTTTTTTTTATTTGCAACATCCACACAAATATAATAATATTAATAATAAATAAATATAAAAAATATAATAATAAATAAATAATATAATAAAATAAATATATAATATAATATATATAAAGCTGAATATAAACTGAGGTAGGGCATAGCAGGAATTTCCTGCTCAAAATATGGAGCAGCCCGACTGGGGTAGTACCTCGACCTTACAGAAGATCACAGCTAAATAATACTGTTTTCAAGCAGTATTGTGTTCCTGTTGGTGAGTAAGGTGACCAGAGCTCCTGGGGGGATTGGGGGTAGGGTCGGCAACGCGCTTGCGATGCCTCTGGTGTTGCAGGTGTCTATAAGCTACGGTAATCGCTTACCATCAGGTGAGCCGTACGCTTGTTTGCCGACCTAGTGTCATAAAAAAAAAAGCGATATATATAATATAATATATATGTTATATATATACAAAGCTCGCGGAACACCCACAGGAGCAGGTCCAGCGGCTGCCTGGAGGCGGCGGCGCGGGCGGCGCGCGCGGCGCTGGCGGCCGAGATGCGCGAGCGCTCCGCCTCGCCCCCCTCCCCCTCCTCGCCCCCCTCCCCCGCCGCGCCCGCCGCGCCCGGCGTGAGGCGCGCGCTGCCCGCCCGCGTCGAGCCCGCGCCCGCGGTGAGTGCTAGCCCTACGTTCTCTTTCAGCCCTGGACCGTCCCGCCCGTCCCGCCGCTGGCCGTAGGCGAACGAACTCATGGTAATTTGATAAAATCTGCACTAACTTTTTACTAAAGACTAGCTGCTGCCTGCGACGTCGTCTGCGTGAACGCTATACACCACCAAAAATACATACGATTATACCTTTTAAAATAACATTCATTTACCCGTTTCTTCTTTACATTTCATATCTACAGAAAAATCTCATAGATGGCGCTGCTTTAATATTGTCTTGTCTACTTATATTCATTTAATTATGTTTATCGGCTTAGTTACTTATATTGCGTGATTTTTATAGTGTGAAGCTAGCTTATATAGCATGGTTATTAACATAATAACAACAACATTCAAATATGCGTCGTTAGATTACACGTTATTTACTTAATGCGTTGAGAAAATAAAAGTTCACCGCTCGTTCCCGGTAGGTGATACCATGATAATATGTAGCCTATATGACTTCTTAATAATATTCGTGCCAAATCCATGCAATACTTTTTGATTTTATCCCGGACATACATACAGACAAAAATTCTAAAAACTATATTTTTGGCTTCAATATCGATTGTAGATCACACCCCAAGAATTCTTTTAAAAAATATTCAATGTACAGTTTTGACTTTCCTACCATTTTATTATTATTTCATTAAAGATTACAATCAAAAGCAATGTAGCATATAAAACAGAATTAATAAAATGTTAAATACAAATTGTAAAAAAATAATTAAAAAATATAAGTTCCATAAAAGAATCAAAAATATTTTTGTTAAAATATATTTATAAACAAAAATGAGGTTTCATTGTTTTATTCTAATATAAAAAGTTTATATATGTAGGAATACGCCACATGCCTCTTTCCCCATGTAGGAGAAGGATCGAAGCTTAATTCATCCACGCTACTCCAGTGCGCGTTAGCAAATGAGTAACGATATAAGTGTATTTAAATAAGTGATAGTAATGCACCAATATATCTCCTTGTATACTCATTAAAAAAATTATGAACCTCCGCCTCTTTTGAAGATATACCATCTAAGTAAAGTATAATAAGAGATATTCTACTCTAAATTAGAAGCCTTACTCAAGACCACAGCTAAATAATACTCCTCTCAAATAGTATTATGTTCCTCTCATGAGTAAGGTGGCCAGAACTCCTGGAGGGTCGGAGTTAATAAGGTCAGCATCGCGCTTGCTGGTGTTGCAGGCATCTATAAGCTACGATATCCGCTTACCATCAATAACACAACTAAAGTCGGATCATCGGTCGGACCATGCGCTTGTTTGGTTATCTTAAAAAAAATCGCTATTACGGTAGAGGAATAAGCATTTTAATACCCATCTTATGAAAGACATCTTAGCTCATACTACATCTAAGTACACTAACATTTTTTGCTGTGCAATTACACCCGCGTTAATTTAAAGAAAAAAAAAAACGTACCAAAATGTAATACAGCCTTATAGCCTTCCTTCGTAAATGTGCTATCCACCACAAAAATAACCTTTCAAACCAAACCAATACTTTCATAGCTTAGCACGTTTAAACTACTTTAAACAAACAAACATTACCGCTTTATAATCTTAATATGATAGATAATTATTTAGTAACATAAAATACCTAAGTCCTTAGTCATGAAAGAATAAAATATGGTTAGTTGGTTACCTAATTAAACAAACATTACGTAAAGGTTTTGTTGGTGTTTTTGTAACGTAGACTTAGCTATTCAAGTGTTCATTTGCGTATTCTCAATGTTACGTTACGTCGCCTGTAACAAATTATTAAGCGCGAAGAAATATTGCTTAGAACTTGCTTAGTGTTAGATTAGTAAATAGTGTAGAAATGCTATCGTTTATGATAGACATTTTTACAGACAGATATAAGGCTGATTTATAAACTATACCTACTTAAATATAAACTTCTTTTCATATTTTTGTCATCAATGATTTGTATACCTATATAGTGTAATAAAAATGATAAAAAAATGACTTATTACATAAATGGACTCAACATTCTGGAAATATCAGTATATTAAAAGGTTTACTTCAAGATTTGCGTGATTCGTTGGAGAATATCTATCGAAAGAATATGTTTGAAAAAATTGCATAAGACTTAGACTAAAAATTTTAACTGTAGCGCCCAAGTTTGCAAATGCGATAAAAGATTTTCTTTTATAATAAAATAAAGATCTTTCAATAAAGTCAAAATTTTACCGCTTTGAAGACACACTAAACACATACCAATTCTAACGTATTTTCAATTCCGTGGCCAGAGCGACACTAATATGTACGACACGTGTTGCGCTAAATCCGTGATAATCCATCAATGACACATATTGTACATTAAAACAAAGCTAAATTGAAAATGTGACTGCACTAAGGTCATCCTCGCCTTGTCACAAATCATTTTAATGTGTTTATATGTTTTACATATATATATAGGTCTCACTGTTGTTATGACACAGATAAAAGAAAAGATTTTCACACGGTCACAACATTGGCAACACTTGCGGTTGCTGGTTCGATTCCCGCTCATGACAATCACATATATCGACTATATACATGTTTGTCGTAGTCCGGTATTGTGTGTGTTTTCGGACCCCTTCTTTCATATGTGATATTATGCGAAATCATACGTGCTGTTTTCTCACTGCTAAAGCCATGATTCCAGATAATATTAATTAAGTGACGTCGAAATGACACAACCAAACATCGTTTACCGAATTATTTAATTGAAGATTGTGTCTTGCATTAGCCAGTCATTAATAAATTCCCTGCAAATAATAATATATTGAGTGGCTACGGTACTAAAGAATATAGCCATCCCCTCTCTTCCCGTGGGTGTCGTAAGAGGCGACTAAGGGATAACACAGTTCCGCTACCACCTTGGAACTTAAAAAGCCGACCGGTGGCGGAAGAACCATCCAACTGCTGGCTTTGAAATACACAGGCCGAAGACGGGCAGCAGCGTCTTCGGTGCGACAAAGCTAGCTCTGCGGTCACCAACCCGCCTGCCCAGCGTGGAGACTATGGGCAAAACACATGAATTCACGCTATTTTTGGCGTAAACTTTGGAGGCCTATGTCCAGCAGTGGCCTGTATAGGCTGTAATGATGTAATGATGAAATAATATTCGGCACATCTAAAGACGTAAAGCAGCCATTAAAACTATTATTTAACATAAATGATTTAATTTCTCCATTGTTCGAACCCGTGCATAATCAAAATAATAAAATAAATATGACACAACGTAAGTCGAGAAACCGCCTCGTTTCTCTCACCTCAGTAACACTGTTCCCACGACAATTCGTTTTAATTAACGCCAAAAGTTCCTCGTATTTAATTTACGTATTGTAAACATGTGATTCGTATGAACATCCACATGTTTTTATATGTTTGAAACTGTTTGTTTGTTGTTTTTTTTTTGGCTTACAGTCAGAAGTTTGAATGTCAATTGTATAGTTTAATATTTGTGGATTTGTTGACATGTTGACGATTGTTCTGGTGTAGTGATGAAGAAGGTTTTTTAAAGCCGAATATTAAGAAAACTGTTCGTATTTCTGAACGGAATTTCGTGCAAAATAATTCAAGCAGTAGCTCGTATAAGACAAAGTAAAACTAACATACGGTCAAGTTACAAACACACATGTCACACACATTCAAACTTACACATACAGCCCTATAAAGTCCTAGATATATTGTCACGACCCTCGTTCAAATTGTAACTAAATCGTTACTGTTAAAATTACATATCAAATAATGTTATCTAAACTCAGTATAACCAGACAAATCTACGCTAAGTTCAATTACATTTTTTTCTATGGAAGTTCCCACGATAGATTCTTGTATAATTACAATTGGTATTAACATTGAAAATATAAAATAACACGGAATAATAACAAGTTTAACTATTATTTAAATGATATTCAAAAAATGTTTAGAATTCCTAATGTGTGGGTAACACAAAAATAAAATCGTACATATTATTTAAAGATAAGTATATGCAAATCTCTTTGGTGTTCCTTTAGCTAATTTTATTATGTCTTATTAAGATATGAATAATTAATTACATATAACTACAACGATAGTTCGCTTATTAAAATAAGTATTGTACTCTTTGACTAGCCCGTTGGCGCAGTTTGTAGTGACCCTGCTTTCTGCTCCGAGGGTTGTGGGTTCGATTCCCACCCCGAGTCTGGGTGTAATATAAATATTATTTATATATTTATATATGTATTATTTATAAGTATGTTTATCGAAAAAAAAATGTAGTATACCAGTCAGATGTTACCTATAACACAAGCATTAAGTTGCTTACTTTAGGAACAGACGACCGTGTGCGTATGTTGTAAGAAAAAAAAAACTCAAAATCACTGAAATTTGATGATATATGGAGGCATTGGTATCAATTACTGGCTGTAATCCATACCTGCGCCTATCAAATTATTGTAACATACGGATGCATGGGGTTACTCGCGGTGGGACAAGGTGGTTTACCCCACCCTGAGTCGAAGCTAATAATTAATATGTAGATTTTATTAAGGAAATTTTAGTTTGATTTAGCCAGAATCCCCGCAAGCTCTAATTGAAGTTAGTGTAAATATTAAAAGAAATGAAAAGGTGCAATAAAAAAAAAACGAGTATATTTTAAAACACATGAGTGAGGTAAAACTTCTTTAGGTCCATCTAACTTATATATCCTTTTCAACTTTCGTTCGCCTCGCCCGATCACACTTTTTGTAACGCTCTCGTCACGCATTCACCAGCTTAGTCCCCAAGTTACGTGCGTAAAAAAATTTTACTTAAAAAAAATTTACTAATCGAGTTTTACATATATTTTTTTGCCCCACCTTAAAAAGTTTTGATTCACCCATGTAACAATGTTTGCCATGGTCTAGGCCTTGTGGTGTATGGTGTACTGGGTCTATCTGTGTTTGTGGACCCGAAAACAAACAAGATAAAACTTCCCCACTGTGGGTCGCTTGTTACCATTTGATCTAATTGTAAGACTCACTTTTAAAATTAACAGAACCAATTTATATTGCTTATGTTGCATTAGTATTCGGCGAACAGTTCATTTGTCAAGGTGTTATTGGTCCGACTACATCCAGACGACCTCACGATCATTTGACTGTTTGTTTGACATAATCGTGACACCTGAACGTAGTTCAAAGTCTAGATCGATAGCACTGTTTGAATACTAATTGGGTTGCCTATTTAGACACTTCAAAAGGAGCTTCTCATTAACCATATACAAAGTGAAAATCCTTTGTGAAATAACTTTGCGAATGACTATATTGATTATAACTTAATCAAGTTATAACCGTTACACTTTATTAGAAGCTATGATAGGTTATTTAAAAGTTGGTGTGGTATATAGATTACACGTGCGTGATGGCGTTAATACGTACAGAGGTTTATACGTAGTATATAACAAATGTACATAAATGACAACTAAATATATTATTAACAGTAATATGCATGATATTCATAAAACATTATTATAATTTGGTGTCTGGAAGTAATGGCTAATTAGCCATTAGTCCGCCCATTGTACTTCACTGTCTGTAACTATCTTTATTCTTTGTTTGTAATGTATTTGTGGTGTACAATAAAGTATAAAATAAATAAATTATTGTACATAATATATGATCGAACGAAGTAGACTTTGGAAAGTTCAGCGTGTCCTACGGAGTACGTATCCAAATACAAAAAATTTGACCCAAGAATAAATAATAAATAAAAAATAAAACAAACGGGGTGAGCTAAATAAAACCGTTTAAAAAGCAGTACTTATATGGGAAAATATATAATAATACACACAGATAATTGCGTAGTTATCAGACAGTTAATTAAAGTTAGGCTTTAAATAAACAGCAAAAGGTGTTCACTATTTTCTTGTTTCTTAATTGAAAACATAATGTGCGTTTATGTCTTCATTCATCGTTATTTTTTTCATCACTTCTTCCGTATCAAAAGAATGCGTTTAGTTTTAGGTTCATGTCCGCAAATCTTTATCACGGATGTTCTCATTCCTTATTTATTAATTAAAATACCTTAAATAAAAAAGCCTCTAAGTTTATAATCACTTAAAATGTTTGTATCAACCTAATTGTTACTTCGTACTTCGAAAACTATTTTCTAAGCAGTCAAATATTTTGTTTTTACCTATAATTTTTAGTAGTCAACGGTAATCTTAAATTACTTTTGTGATTCTAAAGACTATTATGAAACTATTTCTAGAGTATCTCGTATGATTATTACCATGCTTGTTTAGGACCACTTGAGTACAAAATTACAAAAAGAAAAACTTATAGAAATTAACACACACAAAACCACACCATACGTGGTAGCAGTCATCGATTAATTAATAATTGTGTTTGACTTCAATTACATCGAGAGATGACTCAAAAAAATACTCATCATGTAATCTTTGATAAGGCGTATTAACTTGACTATTTTTTCGTCTACGTACGATGTATTACTTGTCGATGTAATTGAAGTCAGTTTTTATTCGTTTGCGAGCAAATACAATAATAGACATTATAATTTACATTTACTGTCATTTTCGGTGATATTTACCAAACTTGTAGCGCCATGTCTTAAGAGGCACGTAAACACAATAATCCTTATTAGTATGCAAGTCAGTTCTGTTATGAGGAAATACCTCATACTCGCTGGTAACAAGATACATCGTCAGAATTCCTAATTTTTGTTAAAAAAAAAATATTGTGTCTTTATGTATGAGTACATTTTTTTTCTTATTTCGGTGAAAGAAATGTGGCTATCATATGTAATAAGTAATTTCTTATCTGTAAGGTGCTGATGACGTAAGAGTAAATATTGTTTTTGATGCCATACTTAATTATTTTTAATATACTAGCTGACCCAGCCACGCGTTGCTGTGGCTAAAGTTTTTGTTATATTACATGAATTATACGGTATTTCGTCCACTACAAAAAAAAAATAATAATTAATTTTATAGCGTCAACAACACGTGGTAATTATAATAAAAACACAAATAATAACAGACAAATAATTAGCAATAAATTAAAATTGCGACTACAATTTGAGATTTAAACTATCCTATCTCTCAAGTTGGATCGAACTGCACATGGTGTGCGAATTTTATTATAATCGGTTAAGTGGTTTAGGAGTCCATTGAGGACAAACATTGTGACACGAGATTTATATATATTAAGATAACGCAACAAAATTTTCCTTTATGAAACTTTAGAAAAAGATTTCAAAATTGCGACATGAAGAAAGAGTAAAGAGCACATATATTTTTTAATTATTTTTAGGGATTTTTATTTTGTACCTACTTTTATCGTCTGTATTAAATTATATATCGGTATTAATTTATTTCTCTATAATACTTGTAATTCATGTGTTTCTTTTTAATACAGTATGAACAAATATTTAGTTTTACAATTCAATACGCAAATTAAACTTCTTTCGTAGTTTTTTATATCTTTAAATAATCAAAAGAAATATTTAGTTTTATAGTTTAGCGCCATTTTTTATTTGATAATTTTCGGCGTTTAATTTAAATTAAATTAAAAAAAAAAACGCGGACACATCTACGAATTGACGCTTGTTATGAAATCAGTAAACAAACAAACGTTGCGCCGCGTGGTCTGCGCATCACTCGCGCTCGTCTGCGCATGCGCACCTGTCCTCTACGCGCTGTAAGCTTGTGTCTTATGAGGAATTATTAAATTAGTGTGTGTTTGTGTTGACTCTGAGGTATGTCATTTTTATTATTAATAATTGTTTGAATGTTTATTGTTATTGAGTGTTATGAAATTAGAAATAATAGTAAAAACGATTGTATATTGTTATTATACTGACAAAGAGATTATTAAAAATAATATAAAGAAGGAAAAAAATTTGATTTCGAAAACCTTCTTTATAACAAAAATGTTGCAAATTTAAATTTCTCTCTCAAAACTTATTGTTAATTAATTGTTTATTTAGTAATGTATTATTATAAATTAGTATACTAGGTAATCGTTTAAGTATTTAATTATTTCGGTTTTTGTCGATAAAAAAATTCTAAGCTACTTAAAATAAAATATTTTAATTGCAACGAACATACTTAGAAAATATCAACGTTAATACTTGAATAATTTACTTTTTTTATTTCTTTTAAAAAATTACGGAGCCTAAGGAAATAAAATCAGAATTTTCTTAAAAGATATTTTTCACGTCTGTCTTAAATTAATATAAGCTACAAACCGAAAGCAAACGATATCAACGTATATTTTCATTCATTTTTTTTAAAACAGGCTTTTCAGTAGTCATCCTAGGCCTAATAATTACTACTTCCGTTGTAGAATAAAAAAACCTCTCTTCCGGTTTCTGACGTAGCAATACCGTCACGGACAATAAAGGCAGATTAATCACGATTGCAAACTAATTGGTAATTTTTTGCTAATTGCTACTCAATTTACATATCGCTCCACTTCGACGCGTTTTTGATAGAAAATTGTGAAAACGATTTTTAGTACACTCGCAGTAAATAAATATTTTATTTAAGTTTGGTTGTTCTGTCTGTTTTGATCATTTTTTGTGTTTTATACTTTTTACTATTTCTGTCCGAAAGTATTTTTTCTGTTTTTAATCAGAACCCTGAAACAAGCCTAGTCTATTAAAATCAGTTTCCTAGCTGAAATTAGCTATGTTTACATTAAAGTACAAATTTTTCTAGTAATGTTGTAGTTTCTAATCAGCCTTTTTAACTAACACCAACTTTTCTTAAAAAATATAAAATTATAGAGTTATCCATAGCATTGTGTGCCTACAGAGGAAAAATTCCTCAGAAAAAAACTTAAAAACAAAGTTCTATTACAGTAAAGTCATAAAAAAAATTAACGTTGTTTTAATTTTAATAAGCATTGCATCTCTTCACGAAGAAATTTTGTCAAAAAAGTATATTTTCTCATCTAATATTTTTGGTGATATTTCACCTGAATAACGCAAACAACGCAGATATTAAAAGAAAAAAGTGTGCGTATGTATGTGTGTACGTAAGAAGTTATACTTCATTCTCCAGCTCACTTGACGTTGCTAACTTCTTTTTTTTTATGTCACTAACTAGGTCGGCAAACAAGCGTATGACGGCTCACCTGATGGTAAGCGATTACCGTAGCTTATAGACGTCTGCAACATCAGAAGCATCGCAAGTGCGTTGCCGACCCAATCCCCTCCCCCCAGGAGCTCTGGTCACCTTACTCACCAACAGGAACACAATATTGCTTGAAACAGTATTATTTAGCTGTGATCTTCTGTAAGGTCGAGGTACTACCCCAGTCGGGCTGCTCCATATTTTGAGCAAAAAATTCCTGTTGTGGCCTACCTCAGTTAATTGTCTCAGTTCTTTGTTGACTAACTTCAGGGTGTCGGTTTTTTGTGGCGGTGTGCGCGCGCATCGTAAAAATTTACATTCAATATTTTTCCCTAACGCGCCATAAGAAGTATAACTTCAAAAAAAGATAATAAAAAAAAAAAACTTAATTTACTTGCGATTCATCAATAAATACATCAATACCTGTCATCAACGATCTTGTCACAGTTTTTATGCGCTAACAACTGTGACACCGGCCTTCGACCGTGACGTCATCTGTCACGGCTCGCCGCTGACCGACTGATCCGCTGATTAGTTAATATTATTAATACATACGATTACAGCGGATTAGTTACTATTATTAATAGTATAATGTTCAGACACGATCCTTGTCAATATTTGTGTTTTTATATAGACTTTTTAACTAAGAGAGATGTTATGGATATTTTATTATGGTTCTATTTTAAACTAGCTGTTTAAATTTAAGGTTATACCAGATGATATTCTATGAGCTAACATAACAATCTGCTAGGCTCTTGATATCTTTCCGGTAGTAAAAGAACCTATGTCATTTTCTACACCACATAAGCTACACGTATACAAAAAGTCATATTAATTCCAAGCTTTGTGAAACAGAAAACCGTGTCAATTTATCTGACGGGACGTAGTTTCATTCATCAAAATATGAATCGATACTGTTTGATTAGCCAGCATAAATACAATTATTTTTATTTATTTATTTAAAATACAAAGAGTCTTAACTAAAAACATTAGCATTCAACGGTGTGGCAATCTGTTAATCTCGCGACGTCCAATACGAGTGTTAATTTAGTTTTAAATACATTATAAACTGACTCAATAAATGACACATCTCTATAGAAATAATTGTGTTTGCTCGCAAACGAAAAAAAAACCGACTTCAATTACATGACGAGTAATACAACGTAGATCGACGAAAAAATAGTCAAGCAACTACGCGTTATCAAAGATTACTCAAAAAAGTAGTTATCAGATCTCGATAAAATTTATATGTGACCACATGATAAACATCAGCTTTCGATTAAATTAAAAATTATCATAATCGGTACACACATTAAAAAGTTATTGCGGATTTTCGAGAGTCTCCCTCGATTTCTCTGGGATCCCTTCATCAGATCCTGGTTTCCTTATCATGGTACATCCAGTAGAAAGTTATGCGGTATAATACAACGTAGGTCGACGAAAAAAGCGTCAAGTAAAAACGCATTATTAGATATAACTCGAAAAGTAGTCGTTAAATCTCAAATAAATTTAAATGGAACCAAATGACACACATCGCCTTTCGATTAAATGAAAATTTGTCGAAATCGGTCCACCCGCTCAAAAGTTCTGAAGCAACATACATTAAAAAAAAACAGTCGAATTGAGAACCTCCTCCTTTTGTGGAAGTCGGTTAAAAATATTAGCATTCAACGGTGTGACAATCAGTTAATTTCGCAGCGTCCAATACGAGTGTTAATTTAGTTTTAAATACATTATAAACTGACTCAATAAATGACACATTTCTATAGAGAAAATAGGCTATAGATAATACTGCGGCTGAAAGACATACTAAATCATTGATGTACTATATTCTACAGCTTTCAAGTCACACAACACACATATCTTGCAAATTTGATACACTAAAATACCACGATATATTTTAATTTTTTTTTTTTATAATTATACCACAATAACCGACATAGCACACAGAATTAGCAAGTTGAAGTGGCAGTGGGCTGGTCATCTGTGTCGCAGGACCGATGGCCGTTGGAGTAGACGGGTCCTAGAGTGGAGACCGCTTCTTGGAAAACGCAGTGTGGGACGTCCTCCGGCCCGTTGGATCGACGATCTACGTAAGATTGCCGGTGTAGGCTGGATGAGGATTGCGGAAGACCGGGATGTCTGGCGCGAACTTGGGGAGGCCTATGTCCAGCAGTGGACTGCGATAGGCTGAAGTGTGTGTTATACCACAATAGATTAATTGCGTTCAGAAATAAAATAAATCATCAACTATCGTCCTTGATGTTAACTATTCTCTATTCGTGTGATTTCTTCCTGTAGTGTACATCTCTGTTATTTATATGTCGTTCGATCTTTAATGATTTTCGTTTGTTTATTTTATTGCGATTTAATGTTAATAGTTAAAAGGTTAGCAGTAAAGGTGAATTGGTTAAGGATGACTTCTTCTGTACTGCTTATAATTCTACGTTTTTATTGACTGGTTACACGATATCCTTACTTGTTTAATAAAAGAGTGAAAAACCATTTAATCTAATAATCCTTATCTGCCAGATTTTTCATCAGTTTTAACAGTCATTTGAGCACTTGACGCCATGTTACAATTTGCTGCGCGTGTATCCACAAACGAGTTATGAATTTCAATTATTCTGTTTACTTTGTAATTTAACCGACTTCCAAAAACGAAGAGGTTTTCAATTCGATTGTATTTATTTATGCATTTAATTTTAATTGAGATCTAAATCATTTTTTAAAGATATCTAATAATGCGTATTTACTTGATTATTTTTTCGACGATCTATATTATATTACGAGTATACCGCATAACTTTTTATTGGATATACCGATTTTAATAATTCTTGTTGTAATTGAAATCTAATGCTTGTCATGTAGTACCATTTAATTTGATCGATATCTGATGACTACTTTTTGAGTAATCTCTGTAATGCGTATTTACTTGACTATTTTTTCGTCTACTTACGTTGTATTACTTGTCGATGTAATTGAAGTCGGTTTTTTTCGTTTGCAAGCAAACACAATTATTTCGATGATTGCTTAGCTCTTACACAAATATTATTTTGAACTAATATAGGTTATTACTAAAGGTTCACACACCAAAATATCAACCGAATGAAGTCGCGGTCGAAAGCTAGTCTTTTATATTTTTTTCGTGTTTCGAGTGTACCATGCTTGACCGGCCCCATGCAGGTCATCTTAACTGATGTCATACCTCGATTTAGTTAAATAAAATTATATGATCATAAATAAGACGTGTATCGACACGCCTTTAACCTTTTCTAATAAAACCGCGACAAACAAAAAATAAAACAAGTTAAACTAAATTTATGTGATCAGTTATGAGGCTACGGACTGTTATAGATTTTAAGTAAGTTTTACTTTATAAGGTTCAACTAGCTAATCCTTCAGATAATAGGTTGAGCCCTAGATACTATAGTTTATTATATTTCTTCTGTTAGGAAGAATGATTGAAGTCGGTTGTGTGACTATATTATTTCTTTTATCTATTAGATTACCATTTTAAGTAGATGCTATAAACTCAGCGCTAGCTCTTGGTTTGTAATCGCTAACATCAGTCTCCAGTATCACTTGGCTTATTTGATTCCTTAAATAATTTTTAACTATTGTTAGTCTCATTTTTTGAAGTTATACTTCTATTGGCGCGTTAGGGTCGGTTCGTTTTAATGATGAGAGTAAATTTTTACGATGCGCGCGCACACCGTCACAAAGAACTGACACCCTGAAGTTAGTCAACGAAGAAGTTAGCAATGTGAAGTTAGCTATCCAATAAAGTATATAACATCTTACGTGCGTACATAATACATACTTTTTTTTTCTCATACAGCGTGGTCAACAACAATCATCTTATATTTTATCGTTTCTTTATTAAATATTACAAAGACGAAGCTTTCGTTTTGTAATCGATAAATTCCGAAACTGCGTCTGTCTAGAAATAATATGGGCGATATAAAACAGGGTGGCTCAATAGAAGGCATAAAATTTAATAACTAACTTAATAAATTTTTTAACTGAGTTAGGGCACAGCAGGAATTTCCTGCTCAAAACATGGAGCAGCCCGACTGGGGTAGTACCTCGACCTTACAGAAGATCACAGCAAAATAATACTGTTTTCAAGCAGTATTATGTTCCTGTTGGTGAGTAAGGTGACTAGAGCTCCTGGGGGGATTGGGGATTGGGTCGGTAACGCGCTTGCGTTGCTTCTGGTGTTGCAGGCGTCTATAAGCTACGGTAATCGCTTACCATCAGGTGAGCCGTACGCTTGTTTGCCGACCTAGTGACATAAATAAAAATAAATAATAATCTCAGTTCAAAGCGAAACTTGAAGGGAAGTCAAAGCGATTTAAATTTCAACACGTTTTTATAGAAATATGCTCATTTCTTTTATTCAGCGGTTGAGCCCTCGATGCTTAACGAGCGCTCCGTTATAACGCGGTTGTCGTCTCCGAGATACCATCTCGCCTAACTGTCGACAGATTAACGCGTTTACCGCCTATTCCTTAATTGCTCATAATTCGATACAGTTCATATGCGTATTTGACTGCACAGTTTGGCCGTTACATCTTTTAGAACGTTTCGAACTTTCGTTCATCAATTCGGATTGGAATCCGTTACTATAGAGCCCGGTTACGCACGATTTGGCCAATGACACGTAGAGTAATGTATGGTTAATACATGGATAAGACGCGAAGAATAATGTATGGGACGGTCAAGATTACAATCTTAATAAAATTTTAAAGCTCCAAGAATTATTCCTATTAAGTAGGTATGTGAGCTACTTTTTTTCTCAATAATTTCAGAGCGTAACAGTTCTGGACAATTCAATTACTGGTAATCCAAATAAATGAATGAAAAGTATCAGGATGAACGCATCTATTTTACACTTCAGCCTGTAATATCCCACTGCTGGGCATAGGCCTCTTTCCCCATGTAGGAGAAGGATCAGAGCTTAATCCACCACGCTGCTAACGATCGCTATCAGGTGTACATGATAACCGGGACCGACGGCTTAACGTGCTCTCCGAGGCACGGTGGGGAGACCCACAAGGACTGCACAAAAACCCAGACCACGACAAACACCTGTATGGCCAATACAAATGTTTGTCATGTGCGGGGATCGAACCCGCAACCGCCAACGCAACAGATACAATCCATGGCTGTAACCGTTGGGCCAACGCGGCGTCTATTTTAAAAAAAGTTAATCTTATTACGAAAGTACAAATATATTAAAATCAATTTCACATATAAAATATTAACGCCATAAGAAGATAGGTAAATCATTGAAATCAGTATAGGTTTACTATTCACACAAATTATGTCACCTAGTACGATTTTACTGGGCTGTCGACACTAGTACACTAATACAGCTGAGTAAGCGTGTCTGTTTGTTCGTCGCTCCAAATATCACTGACACGGACGCCTTTAGTACCGCCTGTTTGAATAACAACCAACGGTACACATGGCATACTAATTGATTTCAACGTTTTAATGATTTTTAATACGTTCTATGTTTGAATATAAATAAATAAAATAAATAAACGGCTCACGCTTACTCAACGGCCCCCGCTAGGATACACATTACATTGCGGAGTTCGAAAACATACAATAGTCAAGCACAAACGCCCAGACCACGGCAAACATCTGTAGGTCAATGCAAATGTATGCCATGTGTGGGGATCGAAGCCGCGACAACCAGAGCATCAGTCGCAATTCAGTGCTGTTAAAATATAACAAAAATGATTACCTTTACCTTTTTCTTATGTACAAAGTTATTACGGCTATAAAACCTCACGCTATGATGCTTCAATCAACAGAATAATAATCTTTATCGTCAATTCATTAGAGTTCTAATTAATACCCTCTGAATCTTAAATAAAATAATCATAAATTTTTTGATATACTTGGCGACGAGTACCATCCACCTCGGGTTTGATTGACCATACAGATAATTGTAATCTGGGCGTTTGTGAATGTGTTGCGTGTTTCCAGACTCCCAACACAAGATATTCGCCATATTGGGAAAATGCGACCTTACGAATGTGTTTTTTTTTTGCAGTCATTTATGAATTAACATACGTTTTAAAAACTTTAAAAGTTTAAGTGTTTGTGCTGTGTGGCTACGGCACTAAAGAATTTAGCCACCCCCTCTCTTCCCGTGGGTGTCGTAAGAGGCGACTAAGGGATAACAAGGTTCCACAACCACCTTGGAACTTAAGAAGCCGACCGATGGCGGGATAACCATCCAACTGCTGGCTTTGAAATACACAGGCCGAAGACGGGCAGCAGCGTCTTCGGTGCGACAAAGCCAGTACTGCGGTCACCAACCCGCCTGCCCAGCGTGGTGACTATGGGCAAAACACATGAGTTCACGTTATTTTTGGCGTAAACTTGTGGAGGTCTATGTCCAGCAGTGGACTGTATAGGCTGTAATGATGATACGTTTTAAAATTTTGCGCAATCATACAATTTGTTCAACTTACATAAAGTACCTTTTGTCGCTTTACGTACCAACTGTTAATGAAAGACAAATGTTTGTGAACGGAGAACAACGACGCCGGTGTTTGTCAATGTTTGTTCGTTTTGCGACGAGTTTGTCTGTTGCGAAAGTATATTGTTAAAACGTTCGTTTGAAATATTTAAATGTACCGAGGCGGCATATTTTATAGGTATTTCGCGAAACAATTATTAACTTCTAATTTGAAGTAAAACTTCTTTACGTACGCTTGACTCCCCAGCTGGTGAATGCGTGACGGGAGCGCTACGAAAAGTGTAATCGGGCGAGGTAAGCTGGGCTGGCTTTGTCGCACCGAAGACGCTGCTACCCGTCCTCGACCTGTGTATTTCAAAGCCAGCAGTTGAATGGTTATCCCGCCATCGGTCTGTTTTAAATAAAAACTTACCAAATACGTAATAATATTTCTCGACTTATTTTTCCTCATCACCAAATATTTTCATCAATAAACAATACGTCGATACTCAATTACAATTCCGTACTTCGTAATCATGAACTCAATTGTTCACTTCCATATAAAGTCAGGTATTTCTATTGTTAACTAAGCCATTCGTCATTACTCAGTCGGTTTCATCAAAATGATCACATGTGGACATGTCCTTATTGGATTATCTTATATAGTTCATTGAAAGTATTAAGGACTTAAATTTTTTTAGTCCATACGCTTCAGCCTGTAATATCCCACTGTTGGGCATAGGCCTCTTTTTGCCCATGTAGGAGAAGGATCAGAGCTTAATCCTCCACGCTGCTCCAATGCGGGTTGGCGGATATATTCCCTACTATGAGTAACGACCGCTATCAGGTGTACATGATAACAACCGGGACTGACGGCTTAACGTGCTCTAACGTCTGGAAACACACAGTACACAAGCACAAACGTCCATACCACGGAAAATATCTGTATGGCCAATACATGCTTTCAACCCGTATCATCCCACTGCGGGTTGGCGGACATGTTCCCTAAGTAACAATCGCTGACAGGTATTTATAATAACAACCGTGATCGACAGCTTTAAACCGGAAAAGAATAGTTATACAAATACAAATATCCACCCCGAGCGGGATTCGAACCCGCAAACCGTCCGTGTTTCAGGCAACTATTCGTACCACTACACCAGGGCGGTTGTTGACCAATACACACATATATCATATGCCAGGATCAAACTCGCCACCACTAGCGCAACAGACACAAGCTAATGCTGTAACCGTTTCGCTAACGCGTCGTCAAATTGGATGAACCTCCTTTTGTAACCCCTGAATAACAGAATCAAATCTTTATTCAAATGCCTTCGCTTCAAAGGGAGTTAGTGTTGCCGTTGTACAAAATAATTTTATTCAAAACTTAATTTGTTATGATAAAAGTGAATGTACCACCGAAGGTTCTGTTAAGAAGATAAGGCAAGAAACTTAACAGATATACGTTTAAAAGTTTTCAATACATTATACAATAAATTCAGTCATACGACGTCCACGAAAACGTAACCAAACTGTAATCTGTCTATGTAATATTTTACCGAATTGTATAATTGGGTCATTAAATAGTAGTTGTAATTTGAGACTCGATGAAACGAAAATACGTCACGATAAAGTAACAAACACATAAATGTACAGGAGAGAATGAGATAGAATACATTACACAGGAAGTTTTCTGTTTCCATCTGTGAATTCTACACATTTTTTTGTTATTAGGATTTAATCGTTTGTTCATTATAGCGTTACCAGGTGTTACAAAACACTACGCTTAAATATATTTGTAAAACCTCATAAGCATACGCAATGCCTAAAACGTAACAAATAGGAAGTTATTTGAGGAGTGGACTCGATTCGTAAATTAATTGTGTAACAATAGCTCTTAAAATATGAGTACCGTGAGATGATTGAAACAATAAAAATATTATAAATTCATAACATCTCTTTCGTCTTAAAGAATATCGTATTACGTATTAGCTTACGTAAGTGACAGAGATCTCACTTTTAATTATGATTTTTAATTATTTATTTAAATACTTGCTGACCTGGCGAACTTTGTATCTCCTTTTTTTTCTTAAATATAATAATTAAACATATAAAATAAAATATAGTCTTTCTTTCAAGTTGAATCAAACTGCGCACGGTATGCAAATTTGATTAAAATCGGTTAAATACTTTAGGAGTCCATCGCGGACAAACAACGTGACGCGTAATTTATATAATAAGATATATGTCTATATTTTATACTATTATACATTATTTTTATTTTAATAATAATTTAAAATACGAAATAATATAATTATCTTACTGGTGCTAGGAATATCTACAAAGTTAAATTGTAATGAAATAATTGTGTTTGCTCGCAAACGAAAAAAAAACCGACTTCAATTACATCGACAAGTAATACAACGTAGATCGACGAAAAAATAGTCAAGCAACTACGCGTTATCAAAGATTACTCAAAAAGTAGTTATCAGATCTCAATAAAATTTATATGTGACCACATGATAAACATCAGCTTTCGATTAAATTAAAAATTATTAAAGTCGGTACACCCAGATCAAAAGTTATTGCGGATTTTTAAGAGTTTCCCTCGATTTCTCTGGGATCCCATGATCAGATCCTGGTTTCCTTATCACGGTACTAAGCTAGAGATATCCCCTTTCCAACAAAAAAAGAATTATCAAAATCGGTACATCCAGTAGAAAGTTATGCGGTATAATACAACGTAGGTCGACGAAAAAGGCGTCAAGTAAAAACGCATTATTAGATATAACTCGAAAAGTAGTTGTTAGATCTCAAATAAATATAAATGGGACCAATTGGCACACACCATCTTTCGATTAAAACAAAATTTGTCGAAATCGGTCTACCCGGTCAAAAGTTCTGATGTAACATACATAAAAAAAAAAAAAAAAAAAAAAACAGTCGAATTGAGAACCTCCTCCTTTTTTGGAAGTCGGTTAAAAAACCGAGTGAAACGTCAAAAAAAAATCTAATTTATTTATTTTTTTACTAGTTTAATAATGTTTATTTTTATTAATCCTTAGTAATTTGAATTGTCATTGTTGTTTTTGTTGGTTTTCTTTTGCAACTACAAAGACGTACCAAGTTTGACTTTGAATGCTGTGTTGCTTATATGTAAATAAAGCAGCATTTACTAATGAAACAAATTTAGATTTTTAATTTTTTGATAGTTTACACATTATTGATAGTTTTATAGTATGCTCTATTAGTAACCGTTATTTAAATAAATAAATAAACTGCGAAGCACGTCGATATCTGTTTTTTATGTAAATTTTAAAATAAATTTATTATAATTATATTATTTCGTAATTCAAAACTTGTAATAAATTACGTAAATCGAATAAAAGTTTCGTAAAGTAAGCGCAGCGCACCTGTAATACTGTTGAGACACAATGTATTGTAAATATATCTATGATAACATTGTTTTAAAAACAGTAACCTAAATAAATATAAATATATAGTCTGTATCTTTATATAGCACTTTAGGTGAATAGTTATATTATATTCTTATTTTATTTTTATATTTTCGCGTGTCGTTCCTACTTTTTCTGACAGTATTATTCCTTTTGCGAAAGTAGTAAAAGAAAGCTCTTATAACAACTATATATTCAGACATAAGCATTACCGTCTTAACTGACATACTGTAACAGAAAAAAAAATTAATCGTTCCAATAGTAACAATCTTGTTTTCAAAATTAAGATTTAAAACTTCTCAAGTATTAGTAGACTAGTAGCCAAGGGCTTGTGAGGCATCAATTGCAGCCCGAGATATTTAGGCGCACGAGCGCAGTGAGGGAGGAGGGAGGAGTTTTCCCGCCTTTTTTCATTAAAAAGAATCAAGTAAAGAACTTTATAATTTTTTTTTCAAGATCGAAAATGAGCTTCGCCGTTCGATATTTAAAATTGATGACTATTATACTCACATGAAGACAAGGCTGAATAGCAAAGCGATCTCTTTGGTCATTGGGCCGAATGCATGATGTCTATTGCCAGTATGATGGTTAGATGTACGCGAACTTTTTGAAAGAAAGAAGTGTTTTTTTTAATTACTTACCAGCCTAGGGCTTTTCTAGCTACATTATTACTCTAGAGCGCTAATTAGTCACCTACAAGCCCGATTTGGAGGTAATAAGAACCTACTTACCGAACATGAGAGATGTAAAATATGATTTATGTACAATCGCATCCGTCAAAACGTTTATAATTATGTTAAAGCCCACGATAGAACTATTAGGAAGAATTTATGTAGCGCCGGGTCTTTAGGCGGGACGTGGGATGATCTGTACGCAGGCGGCAGTGTCAGGGACTGTAGACATGGCAATCTTAGGTGTTAAACACTATTAATACACATAATTATTATTGAATTATGATTACTCCTTATTTTGGAATATTAAATTATTTCTGTAGTAAAGCTTTTTTACGCACGCTTGACTTGAGGAGTAAGCTGGTGAATGCGTGACGAGATAGTTACGAAAAGTGTGATTGGACGAGACGAACGGAAGTTGAGAGGGAGATATAAGTTAGATGGAGCTAAAGAAGTTTTACTTCAGTCGTGTGGTCTAAATCACACTCTTTTTTTTTACACTAAAATTAGGTAAACATAATTCCTTGTTGCCATAGTTAAGTTAAGAAGGTGTATAATGTAAACATAACTCACGTAGAAAAGCTGAATATGGACAATTATCATTTGGTCTTTAGATGTATCTTTCATTGTCAACATCGAACCTAAAGTCGTTGATGTGACAGCCAATTTATCGTCATACACATATGTATAAATATTTTTTTTTTTTTTTTTTTGTAACAGCTACTAACGAATGTACAATTTTTTTATATAGGTCGGCAAACAAGCATGCGGCTCGCCTGATAGTAAGCGATCATCGTAGGGTATAAACGCCTGCAACACCAAGCGCATCGCGTTGCTGACCCTATCCTCAGTCCCCTCGAGGAGTTCTGGTCACCTTACTCACCACAGGAACACAACACTGCTTGAAAGCAGTCTAATTATTTGGCCATGATCTTCCGTAAGATCGAGGTAACACAGACGGGTTGCTCCAGATTTTGGGCAGGAAATTTCCAGCTGTGCCCAGCCTCAGTCAAGCATGTTTGTATATTTTTCGTGTTGTTTTCGTAGCACAATACTCGAAACATGATGTCATTTCTTTTGTTAGAAGTATTTAATTGTGTGACGTTTGTTATTTACGCCCTAACTCATACATACACGTACAATGTATTTAACTGTTATATACTCGTAATAATGAATCAATCTTTTAATTTTAATATCTGTCACATCAACGAATTATTTAAATTACAAGTTATAATTATATCACCATTAAAAAATTTCAACAATCAATTAAATTATAGAAGTTGTAAATCTCGAAACAGAATCTAATTATGTAATAAAAATTTGAAATTAAAAAGATTTAAAATTAACCTCGCAAATGAATAAAAACTATTTCCAAATTATTTTATAACTGTTGTGTTATTGTGTTGTAATGTTATATTCTCCAATTTCCCAATTTATTTGATACATGAAGGTTTTATATTACCATTTTTTGATTACCTCAATCACGTTATTCCATTGAATTAACAACTCAAACAAATCAATCTAAATACATCAATAATTGAAGTGTCCATGGATTTTATATTGAAATTAAAATAATATTTGTTTATCCTTCATATTGTTTACACATTAATGCAAAAAATACGAGATGTTTGCTTACGAAATACTTTAAATGTATTGACGTCGTGTTGTATCTACCATGAGAAAACAAAGTATAAGACCATGGGGCTAATTTATCATATAAAAATTAAAAATGTACTTAATTAAAAAAAGTATTCTTAGATAGATTAATATTTAAAAAAACTATTATTTCATACATTTATTAAATATATAAATTAATTTGCGTGTGGTACCTACAAAATACAACCGGGTGAACTACTCTCTAACAGGATGATGATGACCGAGAACTAACACGTTAAACGCCGGCATGAATTTTTTTAGTTTTTCTGTTTGGGCCATGGGGGACACACTGTAGTCGACAGACAATTTTCCCGTTGGTGCCGCAGGGGACACCACATGAACGCGAGCCAAAGTCAACTTAAAAAATTTAAGAATGTGTATGGTAATGCAATAAAAGCTTATCATAATTTTTTTGTAAATGAGGACTAAACAAGTGAGGCCCAACTGGTGTCCCCCATGGCGTTCACCGTGTTAAGTCTAGTAGGCTTTGTGACTGACGAACAATCCTAGCCGAAATCAAGCTCTAAGTATTCTTGTAACAATGGACAATCGTAGCCAATCAAAGCAGTGTTATTATTTTTTTTTAAAGGTCAGTACGAGTAAAACCGCGCAAATAATTTTGTTTTATATAAAAATCGTGTTCCAAGTACGTACGTACACGGTCGCTTAAACAATTCGTCGAGTCGCGACACGCAGCTTCGTCACGGCATCCGATGGAGCATTGACTGCGTGACAGGTGATATCTGATGCTGAGAACAGAGACGATTGGAAATGATACGAGGCAGGAAATATTATTCAATAATTTCATTGTTATATTTTTTACGATTTGACCTTGCATTGTACAAGACAAAGTCGATAATTTCACCAAAAAACGGCGGTACGAAGTACTTTTTTGAAGTAGGGAACAGCAGGGAATATCCTGCTCAAAATCCGAAGCAGACCGACTTGGAAAGTCCCTCAACCTTACAAAAGATTACAACTAGGTAATACTGCTCCCAACTACTGTTCTGAGTAAAGTGGCCACAGCTATCGATTACGAGCTAGAACCCGCATGTAACAAATATTTATATGGTTCATACAAATGTCTACTGTTGCTGGGCATTTGTGCTTGTATGTTGTGTGTGTTTCTGGATATGAGTCAGAAGACAGGGGGAGGGGAGGGCCGTTCATGGCTAGGCGTTTTATTTGATAATTTGCATTTTTATTTTCTGCTAAAACTTAAATAATCAACAAACGAATTCAAAGAAATATTTATTATTTATTTTACACCCGATACGCAATTTGACATGAATGAACAAACCTTGAAATACCGAGTTGAAAGGTCACTGTACCACTGATACTATTTCCACCGTGCTCTAATCTATGATCTCGCGCACGTGACTGTAATTGACGTGTAATCATGGACCAGAGATTAAGATCCGTCGGTTAAGGCTTTATTAACAGCAGTTAGTATAAACGACTCGTTTTGTACCTATTCAATTTGTCTTTCAAGTATTTTCGCTATGTATTACTTGCTTGAGAACTAAAGTTACATCGAAGTTAATTTTTAGTTTTATTACTTTTTATGTATTGAATTCCGTACACCATGGAGTTATTTTATTTTAATACTGTGGCTTCGACATTGCTCGAAGGATCGCACAGTTGAAACGGCAATGGGCAGGGCACACAGCTCGAAGAAGAGATGGCCGATGGGGCGGAAAGTTTCTCGAGTGGCGACCGCGTACCGGACGTCGCCGCCGCAGCGTTGGCAGGCCCTCTACGAGGTGGACCGACGATCTAGTCAGGGTCGCGGGAGCCGCTGGATGCGTGCTGCGCAGGACCGATCGTCGTGGAAAGCTTTAGGGGTGGCTTAGGCTCAGCAGTGGGCGTCCGTGAGCTGATATGATGATGATGATGACTGTAGCTGAAGAATTTAACTGACCTGCAGACGTTATCATTACTAGTATTTCTTGTTACGCTTTCTAAAATTCTACAGTTTTCAATGCAAGTTTCAATCCCTAAGAACGTTTACAAAGTATTAAAAACTTAATTAAAAAAAATTAAATCGCGGAGTGTTTGATAAATGGATACAATACATTAAAACTTATATAACAAAACACAAATAAATAATTAAACAAAATAGAGAACTTCATTGTTATTAACAAAAAAAAAAAAAAAAAAAACTGGCGGACAAATAAAAAATTATAACCAGCCACATTATTCTAAAATATTTAATTCATTAAGTAGTTTTTTTTTTCATCTAAAAATACAAAATAAATAACAAATCGATTAACAAATGTTAATCGAATAGGATATAATTACGCTATCGAGGTTTATCAAATTAAACATATTCTTTAATATTAGACAATTTAATGTAACGATTTAAAAATATATAATCACGCAACAGTTACCGCGAGTGAGGCCGTTTTACGTAAAGAGGATGTTCTAGATAAGAATCACTGTCTTATAAGTTATTATGGTACGTTTGTTACGTGGAACCGCGACTTTAATTAAAAATGAAATTATAGTGTTTGCTGGCAAACGATAAAAACCGACCATCGACAAGTAACGTGGGTAGTCAAAAAAATATTTTATTAAATACTCATTATTCAAAAAGCAAATTTAAATGGGAGCACATGACAAGCACCAGCTTTTGAATAAAATGAGAATCATCAAAATCAGTACACCTAAAGGTATAAGGACAAATAAAACATACAGTCAAATCGAAAACCTCGTCCTTTTTTGAAGTTGGGTAAAAACTATAATTGTTTAAAATGCAAGTTATTTAATCAATTAATATTTTTGTTCCCGTGGGAATGTCAGGATAAAAAGACGTCTAGTTGTTATTCTAGATGTCCAGCTATCTACGTACCATACTTCAGTGCAATTAGTTCAGTAGTTTTTATGGGAAAGAGCTACGAACATCCATCATCACAAACTTTTACATGTATTATATTTGTAGGTCACGATGTTAATAAATTATGGATATTTAACTAAACAACCGCTCTGGTGTAGCGGTGTGTGTAGGCGCCTAAAAACACCGTTGGTATGCGGGTTCGAATCCCGCTCGGGATGGATATTTGTATCTGTACAAATATTCTTTTCCGGTTTGAAGCGGTCGATCCCGGTTGTTATCATAAATACTTAATAGCGATCGTCGCTCATAGTAGGTATTATATCCGCCAACCCACAATGAAACAGCGTGGTGGATTAACAGGGATATTTGTATTGTTGTTCCAGTCCTTGTGGGTCTCCCCACCGTAAATCGGAGAGTACGTTATGTGTCCCGGTCGTTATCATAAATATCTGAAAGCGATAGTTACTCATAGCTCCAATCCTTCTCCTACATATAGAAAGATGCAAAGCGGCTGAATGCAAGTGCGAAAATTCAATCAGAGAAACTAATTTTATAATTAAATAGAAAATAAGACATTAGATAAATAAATTAACATCAAACCATCTATTTCCTTTAAATTAACATAAGTGCTTTACACTTTCTGAATCTAGTGTAATATGAATTTCGTAATAGCATTCACTTTTAACCTTATCTTCATTAATATTGCTCGTTCTATACGCTTGCTTAATTATATTTACTTAACATTCCGTTACTAAATTATTTTAATGAATCCAACCTTTCCTTTCTTTGAAAAGTGAAAATATTAGTTTAAACTATAATAAAAGTGAAAAAAATGAAAACGAAATCGTCAAAAAAATTTAACTGTTTTTTTTTTATTGGTTACAATTTTGACGTTACAAATATGACATGGTGAACTAACTAGCTTTTTTTTTTTTTTTTTATATCACTAGTTCGGCAAACAAGCGTACGGCTCACCTGATGGTAAGCGATTACCGTAGCTTATAGACGCCTGCAACACCAGAAGTATCGCAAGCGCGTTGCCGACCCAATCCCCAATCCCCCCAGGAGCTCTGGTCACCCTACTCACCAACAGGAACACAATACTGCTTGAAAACAGCATTATTTTGCTGTGATCTTCTGTAAGGTCGAGGTACTGCCCCAGTCGGGCTGCTCCATATTTTGAGCAGGAAATTCCTGCTGTGCCCTACCTCAGTTAGCTTTGTGTTGGTAATATCACTAGTATAAAACAAAGTTTCTTCCCACTGTCTGCATACTTAGATCTTTAAAACTTCGCAACGGATTTTGATGTGGTTTTTTTTTAGTAAATAGATTGATTCCAGGGGAAGATTTATGTGTATAATAAATGCATAATATAATAGAGGAACACTGATAGTTTTTGCCACCGTGCGAAGCCGAGGCGGGTCGCTAGTTGTTACTAGATTTATAATTATTATCAAATTTTGTATTGAAAATATTTAATACTGTATTTACTCGTTTAATGAGGTTACGGACTTTTCTTCTGATTATAACTATTTTGTACTTTACTATTATAGTATACATATTATGTTTTATTTGTTTGTGATAACTTATAAGTCTTTTATACTATTTTTTCGCTATTAACCATAAAATAGAATAAGTATCATATGGCCATATTATATATTATTGATAATACATATATCAAGGTCCGGATAGAAAAGGCAGTGTTACTTGAGACGAAACGCATTGTGGTGAGATTCCTTAGCCTGGAACCTTAACCAGTCCCGTGACACAAAGTATTTAAAAATATATACATAGATACCTATATTAAAATAAAAAAATTTAAAATGTTATAAATGTACAAGTAAAGAAACAATAATAAGTTCTCATCGTGAAAAACTATACACAAAATTACAAGTAAAAGACAAGTCGTCATTAATAATGCCGTAAATATAATAAAAACAAACCTTGAATGAGATGTTATTCTTTTTAAAACGGTTCATAGAAATTATGCGAGTGAACATTGATTTTTATGGCGTTTGTTTTGATTTTTCTCATATAAGATTGTTCGGTTTCGCATATTTATTTATTCAAACGGTTTTTATTTATTATTTGAACAGAAGATGAAGCAGAAAGTATATAAATGTTATTTTCAGCCTGCTTATATAAGCATCAGCTTATATACGTGCAATCCGACTTCATCAAAAATGAACTACGATAGTTTATAGAGTAATAACTTCACTCCTTAACCTGTGTATCAGAATCTAATCAACACTTGATTTTAAGTTACACGTCCAGAAACTAAATCGTTTTAACCTGATCGTTATCACTCTGAGATAGGGCACAGCAGGAAACATCCTGCGCAAAATCTGGAGCAGCCTGATTGGGGAAATACCTCGACCTTACAGGAGATCACTGCTACATACTGCTTTCAAGCAATATTGTGTTCCTGTGGTGAGTAAGGTGACCAGAGCTCATGGGGGGATTTGAGGGTAGGGTCGGCAACGTGCTTGTGATACTTCTGATGTTGCAGACGTCCATAAGCTACGGTAATTGCATATATACGATTTCGTACAGCAGATATAAACATATATATTTAGTTACTATAAATTTTTATCTGTACATGCATTTGCTATAAAAAACTATCGTGTGTTTAATTTGTAGTACAATTATTAAAGCGTTGAAGGTTGAAGGAAAACTATTGATAATAAATATACGTGTAGCTTTAATTGTCTCGACTTTACAATATTTTTATCTTGTTTTACTTATAAATGAGTTATTTTTAGATTTTACTAACTAAAGATGCTATACTCCTTTTATATTATCAATAATAGGTTATCCAATTAGAAATAACATCTAACTAGATACCATTATTCGTTTTAATTGCGATTAATTTAGATCGTGAATACTTATATAATAAGGGGTAAATTTGTCACCCACATGACTAGACTTAGACTTTATAAGCAAACTAGAGTTAGCCCTTATCACCCACCCCAACTAATAAAATTTTTGGATAGACAGATTAGAAAAAGATATATTTAAAAATAAATTAAAGTTTGATACTGAAATAAGAATATGTATATAACTGAGGTAGGGCACAGCAGGAATTTCCTGCTCAAAATATGGAGCCCAACTGGGGTAGTACCTCGACCTTACAGAAGATCACAGCTAAATAATATTGTTTTCAAGCAGTATTGTGTTCCTGTTGGTGACTAAGGTGACCAGAGCTCCTGGGGTGGATTGGGGATTGGGTCGGCAACGCGCTTGCGATGCTTCTGGTGTTGCAGGCGTCTATAAGTTACGGTAATCTCTTACCATCAGGTGAGCCGTACGCTTGTTTGCCGAACTAGTGATATAAAAAAAAGAGTCAGGAGCCGATATCACAGAATAATAAAATGAAACCGCTATATTACAAAGTCCTTATACAATTAATATTCACTTACAATTCTTATGAGATTTAACATTTGATTCGACCGTTTGTGAAAAATATACGATTACACGGCAACCATCTACATATTCTCGTCTGCGTACTAAATCCTCATCTTGCAAATATTTCTTATTATATCATTCGATGGCCAGTTCCTTGATGACGCCAGGTCCGTTGCACTCGTTGTTCCCTAATATTGATCACGCCGTCATGTACATATATTATAAACTTATATTACTATGGCTGGTGTCGGATATCTTAATCAGCATCCGGCAGCTTAAGTAAGGATCCGAATAGCTTAAGTAAGGACTCCGATCCCCATGTCGGAGGTGTAGTATTAAAAAAAAAAATCAGCATCCGGTATAACATTCGCTTCAGCCTGTAACATTGCACTGCTGAGCTTAGGCCTATTTCCCCATGTAAGAGAAGGATCAGAGCTTAATCTATCACGCTGCTCCAATGCGGGCGGCATAGCATGTCCTATAAATATTACAGGTGACCCATTATCTATATAATTAAGTGCAGTAGTCGAATAGTAATTCATAATTATAATTGTGCTTAGTATAGTAATAGATAATTACAAAAGCTTAAATACAGCTCACGTTGACACTGTCCTTTTACAAACATAATTATGTTTGCAGGCCAATGAAGAAAAATCGACTTCAATTATATCGACAAGTAATACAACGTAGGTAGGCGAAAAAATAGTGAAGTAAATACGCATTATCAAAGATTGCTCCAAAAGTTGTAATCAGATCTCGATGAAATTTAAATGTGACCACATGATAAACATCGGCTTTCGATTAAATTAAAAAACATCAAAATCGTTATACCCAGTAAAAAGTTATGCGGATTTTCGAGAGTTTTCCTCTATTTCTCTGGGATCCCATCATCAGATCCTGGTTTCCTTATCATGCTACTAAACTAGGGATATCTCCTTTCCAACAAAAAAAAGAATCATTGGAATCGGTTCATAAACGACGGAGTTATCCGCGAACATACATAAAATTGATCATTGATAGAAGAATAGGTTTTATCGAGTGCGAAATAAAATGTTTGAAAAGTTATCAAGATATAATAATAATTATTTATCATGAAAATCGATTTTTATCTAAAGAGGAAATTATCGTTCATTTTTATAAAATTTAATAGTATTAAATGAAATAAAATAATAAATTATGCTGATAATGCAAATCGGTATTTTAGCAGTTTATTGGAACTGCTTAGAACTCGTACTTACATTTTTTAGTTTTATTTTTTGTTTCGTCATTGTCGTTTGAAAAAACGTCATTGACGTCATTTGAAAAAACGAAAAATAAATACATAATTATTTTTCTTTGCAGCCAAAATCGTTCCTCAATACAAAGTACCTTCAAGTTATAATCTCATTCACTCAAACCAGCATAATTACCTAACATCCAGAATCACACGCTCTAGAAACTCAACAAAACCGAATGTGCGGTTTCTGACAGAACAACAAAATCCTTTACTTTCGCTACATCATCTAGGTCTTGCCATTAACAGTAACTGTATCATAAAAAAATAATCGTTTTCTTTCAATACAACGTTATTTTTTAAGAAAAACCTTAAAACCTTTATTCGAATTTTTTTTTGGATGGTCCGAGACGTAAATTCTGCGGAGTAGAATCGACCAAGAATTCAATGGTATTTTCAGAACCGTCAATCAATATCTGTGCATGATATATTATCCTTTATCAGTCGCGTAATTTAAAATGCAGCGCCCCGGGCAAATAAAGTTGGCCGCCTCCGAATAATTCGGCTGACCTTTTGTCTTTTAGGGCACCCATTCCATAAATTCATCATTTTTTACATATGCTTGGCTTGCCCCTCACAGAATGCCGCCCCATGGCTTTTGGGTCTAGGATAAATATGGCTATGTCCTTTATATAATCCGCTGTTAATCCTATAATACACCTTTGTCATTAATATTACATCATAACAACGACTAATAAAATGTGTTAAATATTCTACGTTACGAGATCGTCGATAAAACTTACAAGACATTCGGATAAGCCTTAATTGTTATTGATAAACAAGCAAACAGTATACAGCAATGAGGTTTACGCTGAGGTTACGTTTTTATTCTTTTTTTACTTAAATTTTATTTATTTTTTATACATTTGCTTCAAGTTTAGCACCGATAAAAAATATATATTCAATTAATTACAGTTTTCTTCCTTAATTTTGCATAAATATTTCTTTATATAATTAAATGTTTTAATTGGAGTTAACTTGTATTTAGTATTACTATTCACTTGAATAATTCAACGAACTTAACGCAGTTGAACCATATCTTTCATATTTTTAAACTAAGTAGATGTATTATTTAAAGTAACAGTTAAAATTACATGAAATCAAATAAACTGAACCAAGGTAAAATTTTATTTTATTAAATTATACTAAACTAAAATATATATTTTATAATCTTTTAGATTATAAAATATATATTTCAGTTAGGAAACATAACTTAAAAAAAAATATTGATAATTATTTTGGATAGCGGTATAATATAAAACATACCTTACGGCATTCATGACCATCCATTGACAATCAATAAATTTCGAAAGACAAACTATTAAAAAAAAAAAACTAAATCGATTAACTTAATGCTTAAGCATTGTGGCTAAAGCCTACTGTTTTATTCGTTCTAATAATAACAGATAATTAAATCGTTAAACTTAATAAGCTATAAGAAAAATCATCATCCTGCCAAACATTAATGATAATTAAATGAATAATGAAAAAGCACACATTGAAAAAATGTTACATTTTAATAAAAATACGAATACCCGTGAGTCACAACATTACCTAAAGTGCACTAAGCACTATAAACGACCTCTTTGTTACAGTCTGCTGTTGCATGCTTCAACGATATACTATTCTAGGTCAACCTTGTAATGGTCATAGTTATTCGGGCTCATGTGTATATTACTGCAATTTAGCCATCGTTTGTCACGCTCTTAAAATATAAATGGATGTGTAATTTGTTATTGTTAACTTATTCGATTGTGTTCAAGTTATTGTGGTAACATTTAAGATTTCTGAACTAGATTCAATTGTAAGAAAAAATAATGGTTTATCTACATGTTTCTTTCTCATTGGTGGTCGATAGAACTATGTGTGAATCCCTAGTATTTATTCAACTGTATCTATATATAACACAACATTGCTTGTTTGAAGTAGAAAAACAAAGCCAAAATTTAAAACTGTCTTTATATCTATATTTAAAACATCTAATTTCAAAAAGACTATTTATAAAAAGGTTACACTTAGGCTATATTATAGCACGCTATGAGTAACGAGACCTAACCAATTACTTGAAATGCAAATACAATCTTCCCATCATATATCAAACTGTCAACAACGTGGCTATAACAAACAAAATCAAATGTATCTTTCACTCTTTCCAGCGAAACACAAACCCGGGTCGCGGAAAACGGTTCACATTCCAGTCGACAGTGAGACAATTGGAGAGGCGGCGACTGGCTGAGAAGCTGTCCCGAGAGGCGGATCTCAAGGAGCAACAGAGGCGGACCGAACTGGAGGCCATGAGGAGGTGAGGCTTCGTGGATATAGCGCAGCTACACTCTCGCGATCTTGTCTGTGACATGCCACTGCTGGGCATATGCCTCTTTCTCCACGTAGGACGTCCTGCTCCAATGCGGGTTGGCGGGTATATTCCCTACTATGAGTAACGATCGCTATCTGGTGTACATGATACCAACCGAGTCCGACGGCTTAACATGCTCTCCGAGGTACCGTGGGGAGACCCACAAGGACTGCACAAACACCCAGACCACGGCAAACATCTGTATGGCTAAATGTTTGTCATGTGGCGGGGATCGAACCCGCAACCGCTAGTGCAACAGCCACAAACCAGTGCTGTGACTGTTACGCCAACGCGTCGTCTACTATAATAGCTTGTAATTATCAAAATGTCGCTATGTAGATAATAAAAGCTTGATATTATTTCACTAAGCTGCTCCAAGCTACTTCAAACTGCTTTAAGTTCATCATCATCATTACAGCCTATTATACAGCCCACTGCTGGACATAGGCCTCCACAAGTTTACGCCAAAAATAACGTGAACTCATGTGTTTGTGTCATTGTGTTGTGAATTTAAAGCTCATGAACACACACACATGAGCTTTAAATTGGATCTTGATAAATAACGATAATTGTCTCAGATTTCTTATTAAGCACTCAGGTGTGTTATTTTTTTACCGCCGAATGTAAGATATAGGCCAATTTAGGACTTGAATACTCAACATTGTCACCTGGATTTGAATTAACCGTAGGTAGGTAAAATATATTAAGTAGCGAGTGAATAGGCTACTTATAGGTAAGCGTGCTCCATCCTAGACCGCATTTGCATTTAACATCAGGTGAAATAGTCGCAAGCCTATTTTAATATAAAAGGAAGGTTTAATAGAAATTATACAAAAATACATTAATTTATGCTTGTTATTGGTATTTGCTTCAGCTTTTAATATCCCACTGTTGGGCATAGGCCTCTTTCCCCATGTATGAAAAAGATCCTATTGATATTATTGCCAGAATGATAGTAAATATGAAAGTATTTATTATAACAATCGGCTTTTTGAATTAATCACACAGAATTACGAAGCAGATTTATAACGCAAAGTCGATAAAATTTTCGACTGTATTTGCCTTTACATTTAGCTGTAGATGTTAACAATAAAGTAACGCTACTTCATTCGGTTACAATTGGTTTAAAAATTATTACAAGTATAAATGTTTATCACGTGAAAGCTATCAATACGTACAATTAATCGATAATAATTATATGTATTTTGTTAGCAGTTGTTGTTTTCAATTTATAATAATAGTTATTGTATATATATAAGTGTATCACCTACGCTAATGTTGATACAGCTGAAAACCTTTAGAATTAGACTGGTATGTCGAATCTATGTTACTTTATACAGATGTATATTGAATATTCAGTGTTATGAAAAGCAAAAAGAATATATTTTAAAAATATTTCTTTATTGAATTCCAAAATGAATTATTATATTACTTTGATTAGAGGCTCTTTATTTTTATATTGGTTAAATATATGAGTCTATATCGTTTTCAGAACAATTCTATAATATAAAAATGAGTCGCTGAATGTGTTGCTAAGCGCAAAACTCGAAAACGGTTGGACCGATTTCGCTAATTCTTTTTTTTAAATATTCCTTGAAGTACGAGGATGGTTTTTACGGAGAGAAAAATTCTACAAAAAAAAAATTTTAAATTTCCTGAAAAAGTCTAAAAACAACACTTTTCTATACTCCCATACAAAAGATTTGTGATAATACTTAAAAGTCACTGTTAGGCGATACGAAGTTCGCCGGGTCAGCTAGTAATCTTATATTTTCAATAGCAACCACTGACAGACGTCTTATGGGAGTGATAAATACGTTTGCGCTAGAGTCTGTGATGCAAAAACACTCGTATCACTCTAAAACACTCATAAACTATGCGTCACTCTTTCTAAAATAAATGAAAGGGCTATTAGGTGCAATGCAGTTTTATAATTAATATGTAGCATTAAATCTCAAAGTTTACAACCAATTATTGTCTAATATTCATATTCACAAATTATTTAGGTTTCCTAATTAATATCTACATCTTTTTCAGAGTTGAAGAAGAATTTCAGAGGAAGAGAGCGAGAGAAAAGGCGAACATTCGCCAGCAATTGAGGCTGGTCAGCAGCGGAGCTAACAGCATGCCACCTACCTCCCACCAGAATAAGGTAAACTCACATTCAACCATTTTCTTTATTTCTATTAAGAATTGCATTAAGGTTCTCCCGATGAAGCAAGTTGTGACGATATTCTTTTAACATTAGCTGCACCGTCTCCTTGGTTGCTGAATATCTTAAATAGGATGTCAATATAGATTCATTTCATTGCAAGAACTGCGACTTATTAAATATATTATTAATGCGGAAAATTAAATTTGGACAACGCTCAGTCACTACCTTCATTCTTTGGAACAGAACATTACCCATTTGCTAATAATCCTAAATTTAATACATAGCATACATTTTTTACTGTAAAATACTTTAAACTTTTTAATACTCGTATAACATGAGGGTTGTAAAGCGTACGGTCCACCTGATGGTAAGAATATATCGCAACCTATGGACGCTTACAGCTAGGAGCATTGCACGTTGCCAACCCTATTGCTGACTCCTCTGTTGCTCTGATATCTATATAACGTATTATCTAGCTGTAATCTTTTGAAAGGTTGATGTTCTTCCCCAGTCGGGCTGCTCCAGATTTTGAGCAGGATATATCCTACTGACCCCACCCCAGTAACAATAATGATTAATGAGTAAAGCGTACTGTGTGGCTACGGTACTAAAGAATATAGCCACCCCCTCTCTTCCCGTGGGTGTCGTAAGAGGCGACTAAGGGATGACTTAGTTCCGCTACCACCTTGGAACTTAAAAAGCAGACCGGTGGCGGCATAACCATCCAACTGCTGGTTTTGAAATACACAGGTCGAAGACGGGCAGCAGCGTCTTCGGTGCGACAAAGCCAACCCTGCGGTCACCAACCCGCCTGCCCAGCGTGGTGACTATGGGCACAACACATGAGTTCACGTTATTTTTGGCGTAAGCCTGTGGAGGCCTATGTCCAGCAGTGGACTGTATAGGCTGTAATGATGGTGATGATGATGAGTAAAGCGTTGTATATCTTAAAGACACGGGACGAGCCAGACGGGTCGTGCCGCGCGTCCCCTGCAGCAGAGCGCGCGAGGGATGGCCGACAGAGGAACAGCACCGCGTCCTCCGAGGGCAGCGGCAGGAGCAAGAGCTCCACACCGGTGAGCTCGTTTATAGAGAACATCATTTGAACTTGACTTCCAAAAAAAGAGCAGGTTCTCAATTCGATTGTAGGTCTTTTAAGTTTCTAGGTTATCTCTACTACTACTTACGTCCTATTATTTATTTCTCGACGTTATTGTAGTCATTTTTGAGTAAACACAGTTATCTTTAATTTTTCTTTGACCGATATCCAAATAGAAAAGAAATGTTTGTACTAATAAAAATATCCATCCCGAGCGGTAATCGAACCCGCAAACCGTCTGTGATTTAGGCGCCTTCACACACCACTACACCAAAGCGGTGGTAGTAATAGTTGTATCATAGTACTTGCTATGGCCACGACTCGAACTAATCGCGTGAGCCATTCCTCCCAGATCCGCAGCGTGGAGCTGTCCGAGTGGCGCACCGAGAGCGGCGCGCGAGTGTACCGCGACTGGGCGGCGCAGGCGGCGCTCGCGCATGCGCACCCGCCCGCTTGTGCGCGCATGCCTTCCGCGCACTACGGTACGTACACACTCACACACACGCACACACACACACACACACACACACACACACACACACACATACATACGCACCCGCATGCTCTACACGCACTAGAGTACGTACACACAGACACATATACAAACAACTGCACGTAATAGGCACCCGATTGCGCGTTTGCGCGCTTTCTCGTACACCTATAATGTTTACGTTTTACTAGCTGCGTGACGCGGTTTCACCCACGTGATTTCCGATCCCGTGGAGACGTTAAGTAAAAAGTAACCTATGTGTTATTCTAGGTCTCCAACTATCTGCGTACCACGTTTCATTAAAATCGGTCTAGTGGTTTTTGCGTGAAAGTGTAACAAACATCACAAACAAACACACATACATACATTCTATATACATATGTGAATACATGGAAAACATAACACATAGATTATACTCGTATATTTTGTGATAATACAGAATTTGTTGTTTCAAAATGTAACTAACCGTAATCCAAATATTTAACAGAATAAATACTAAAAATGGTTGTTTTTTTGCTTGTGCAAACCGATGCAAGCAAAACCGCGTGAATCGGCCAGTTTATTATAGAATTCTAGTCACCCTAAGTAGATTACATGAGGTGAATGCTAACGATGTGCGCCGGATGTGCGCCGCTCCTATACCGTCCTTGCCACCGTGACACACTTACACGATTCCTATAGATAGTGACTAAAGGTCACCATTGAAAAGGGAACTTAATGACGCTTCTGTAGGTTTTGATGGTAATATAATATCAGTTATGAATGCATGATTGATTGACGTCTATGGGTCATACTAATCTATAACTATCGAAACAAAATCAATATATTTGAAGTGTTTCTTAGCTTATCGTTAGGTTGATTTTAAGATGCGTTTCATGATTCTGTTGATGGTTTTACACTTTTTAGACCATATAGGGGATAAACAAGCTCATGGTTTTCTTGATGGTAAGCGGGTACCGTAGCATATCGACGCCTGTAATACTAGGAGCATTGCAAGAGCATTGGCAACCCTATTCTCTGTAAAATTGCGGGACTTCCCCAGTCGAGCTCCAAATTTTGAGTAAGCCAATTCCTGCCTTACCTTATACCTAAATACGAAGGCATGTTTTTATATGTGCGTTTTGAAGTGAAACTTCTTTACGCACAGTTGACTTGGGGCGTAAGCTGGTGAATGCGTGACGAGTTAGGAAAAGTGTGATCGGTCGAGGCGAACGAAAGTTAGTGAAGGTAGAAAGAGAGAGAGGCACGTTTCGTAAGTTGAGTTCTGTCGTGTGGTTTAAGGATTTTGAGTAAGCCAATTCCTGCCCTACATCAATACAAAGGAGATGTGTTAATACGTGCCTTTTGAAGTAGAACTTCTGTACGCACACTTGACTTGGAGCGTAAGCTGGTGAATGCGTGACGAGAGCGTTACGAAAAGTGTGATCGGTCGAGGCGAACTAAAGTTAGTGAAGGTAGAAAGAGAAGTGTTTCGTAAGTTGAGTTCTGTCGTGTGGTCTAATGCGCAAGCAGCGAGTGCGTGCGCGTGGACCCGAAAGGTCTGTAGAGGCCTGTAGTGTAGCTGGCGTGTCCCGCAGCGGGCGAGGGCTCGTTCAGCGGCAGCCCGCGCTCCGACAACTACCGGCGCGAGTTCGCCCGCGGCCGCTCGCCGCGCACGCCGCGCGCGCCGCGCCTGCTGGCCGCGCACTCGCCCGCGCCCTCCTCCGCCTCCGAGCGCTCGCTGCGCGCGCCGCTCGCCGTCAGGTGACACACACCGCACACCGCATCACTAGGTCGGCAAACAAGCGTACGGCTCACCTGATGGTAAGCGATTACCGTAGCCTATAGACGCCTGCGACACCAGAAGCATCGCAAGCGCGTACCCGACCAAATCCTCAATCAAGAGCTCTGGTCACCTTACTCACCAACAGGAACACAATACTGCTCGAAAACAGTATTATTTAGCTGTGATCTTCTGTAAGGTCGACGTACTACCCCAGTCGGGCTCGTCCAGGTTTTGAGCAGGAAATTCCTGCTGTGCCCTACCTTTATCAAACTATAGGTCTACTAAGCGGCTGTTAGATTTAACACGGCCGTCAAATTAGTTTAACCGTGCTTTTAGCGACTCATTTCATGCTTAACAAGAGATTTGACAGATGATTTGTTAATTTCTGCTTTGATCAGCCTTTCGGAAACCGGGCGTAACTACGCCTTATTAAGCCGAACTAGGGCTGCGCATACCGAATACGAATCAATAAATCGATATTTTTAAAGTGAAAATTTTATTCTATCGCCCCAAATTTTTTCGTTTATCTATCGCATGTCGCACGACACGACTGTATGATGACCGCGAAGTAGGGATAAAGTGAAAAGCGCATGGCAGAGCAGCCAAGGCCAACATGGCAGCGCCCATAACTCGCATAAGCTGACCGTGTAGCATTTATATTCTCACTCATTCGTACAAGTTTTCCACAATATTTGTGTGTTTTGATCTGTGTATTAATGTGAATGTTTTTATTCACTAAACTCTCACTTGCACCGTGGTTTCATAACGCCACACTTTTTTTTTCTAAAATTCAAATTTTTGATTCAATAATAATTATATCAAATGTGATGTCGAAAATTTGGTAGTGATATGGTTTTTATTTAACTTCAATTTATTTGAAATTCATATCAATTTTTTGTGTGTTTGCAATACGCATAATAAAAATTTATTAAATAAAATAAAATCGTAAAAATCACTCAAGATTACAATTTGTGATTTTAAATAAACGTTATGTAATAAGTGCTATAGTATTTTTACTAATCAAAGAATAGAGGTCAATTCCTTATATTACATTAAATCGCCTTATGTAAATTAAATTTTTTATATAAAATCTAAAATAATTGTAAAATTAATTATAATTTATTTTACCCCAATATTTAGAAATAAACTAATTGCACGAAATAAACTGCTTGCACTAATTTAAGCCGTTATAAGTAGTTATTGAAACAACAAAATTTATTTTTATTGAAGATAAAGTGAAATTTACAGTATTTTTTTTTTGGTAATTTTGAACACATCCATATAGGCAAGAGATAAATAAATAAATTTTGTTGTGATAAAAGTAGTAATTAGTTAGTTAATAGTTGATTTTTTTAAGGTGGTGATGCCAGTAGCATGTCCTAAATATATTTGCGTCATGAAACCGGTGAGTGCTTACTAAAGCTTGTTGTATATACATTTAATATATTATGCTTTAGGTAATATAACAGATACGTAATCAGATATATGAGCAAAGTTTCAAAATATTTGTTTTAAAATACTGTAACTGGAAAAAAATTAATATTAAAAAAAAGTTTTTTGAACCTATAATTTATTATTCAATGAATAAAAAGTAACATGTCTGTAGTAACAGATAATGTATAAATAATTATTTAAAAAAAAAACAAATGTCAAAATTGTTAAACTGTTTTTATTGTCTGTATGTTTTATATTTATATTGCATGATAAAATAAGCAGGAAATTAATTCCGAATAATGGATTTGCATGAAAATAAAGTATAAAATAGTAAATCAATCTACTAAAGTACTAGTAAACGCTTTTAACAGCGCCATTGATCGTCAAAAGCTTATTGAAACTAACAAACGAAATATCATTTCTTAAACGCTTTGCAATTACTTAATGGAAATAAATACGTTTGATTGCATGAAATTATAGAAATTATTACATTATTTAAATTATTAATCAAAATAAAAAAAAAAACTACTTTATTTAAGCTTCAAAAGTTTTAATAATTTAAGCATAGTTCAAAGTGAATTCCAATTCGGAACGTAGATTCTGCAGAGAATCGGAAAGAAACTCCGCAGTTACTCTTAAAAAAAAACTATTTTAAATAAATAATTACTTGTTTTTTAATTGTGCCTTTTTTAATATTAATATTTTATTATTATATAAATATTAATAGGGAAACAACAAAAGAAGAGGATGCAGTTGAACCTGTCATAGTACCAACATTACGGCCTTCCGGTCCCGCGCGATCAACTTTAGCCATTCGTTAATCAACCGTCGAGCGGAGCGGATGCGTCCTTTATATGAACAAAAACACTCAAAAAAATAACTGAATCTCCACATCACCATTTAGTTATTTACGAATTTCTTTTATAGTATTTTAATTATAAGACTTGTAGGTAATCTCGTTGCAATAGTCTTCCGTTCGTAAGCGTAATATCGAAGCTTTAATCTAGGGTTAACTGTATTCTTACTAACTTCTAGACCTAAGGAAGGTGCTAGTATATTTAAATTATTCGTTAAGTAACTTTATACCGTTTGATATGTTACACCATATGAAAAATTATATATTAAATATGCATGAAAAAACTATTTCAGCAATACTGTGTCTGCACCAATACCTTAATTTGAAAACCAACTGACTACGTGTTTTTAAATAACGCAAAATATATAAAAAATTACAGTTTTATAACTTTCTAATAACAGTGAAAATTATGTCATAAAGTGTTTGGATAACACTTATATATAACAACAGAGTAAAAATCAATAATCGTTTATCCATTGCAATAATTCACGAAATTCAAATTTCGCTAACAATAAGTGTAATACTGTGTATAATAATATCATAAAACTGTTATTTTCAGCGTCTTCTGAATACTACTATTGAGTTGGTTTTAAAATGAAGGTATTGTTATATGTGATTAATAAAATGGATATTAAAAACTAGTTGCCCCGCGCGGTTTTGCCTAACTTACATCCAATCCCATGAAATATCGGGATAAAATAGGATTCATATGTTGTTCTAAATCTCCAGTTATCTACATACCAAGTTTCAATTTAAATGTATTTTATTATGTGAAAGAGTAACAAAAATCAATCCAAACTTTCACATTTATAATATAAATGGATGGACGGGGTCCGGGGACGGGGTATGGGGTCCCCATAAGGGCGAGGTCGTAAGTAGGTTAACGGCTCTGTGCCTAATGGTCATACATCGATTACTTCTATGTACACGCCTTTACAAATATAAAAGAAATGTTTACACAAAGCAAAATCAATGAAGAACTACGATTACTTACTACTAACCTGTTTCACTTACTGGTAAAGTTTATCTCGTACATAAGTTTCTGGTAAGGCTTTATCGACAGGATGTGTAAAAGGCTCTCAGGGCCTGTTTTGTTTCAACAAAGATTTTTTTTTGGATTTACAAAGTATTAACGTAACGCACCTGCTAATCCTCTGATGTTGCGGGTGTCTATGGATGTTGTTTTCACTTACCACCAGGTGACTCAACTGTCCGTTTGCCCCCTCTTCTATAAAAAAATGAAAATATGTTATAGGAATTTCATTGTGAAAAAGAAAAATAATAAAATTCATAATTAACTTTTATCTGTTGGATACCGTTATAAGTCAGATAACTTTATCAGCAATTGAAAAACAGACCTTTGAGGTATTTAATATATTAATAACTTTTAATGTCCGTAAATACTCATAACGTGGTTCTATATAGTTTCATAGTGACTAGCATAAAATAATCTGTACAATAAAAATGTCTACACCATGTATATTTGCAATTTGTAACATCACTGGCCATATTCAGCGTTGTCTTTATATTTATTAATAAAAAAAGTAAAATAATTGTATAATGCTCAATTTAAATAATGTATTTTTAAATGTAACAAAAATATAAAAAATAATTTTAAACATTATATAGTGAAGATTTTTTTTAAATGTATTTTTTGACATTTAACATTGAATTTCACACAAGGAATCCTAGTGTGGTAATCACTAATTAATTTTATTTTACTATTGAAGAAATAAATAGTGCTGGTAACATAGACTTCATTAAAAAACATTATCCTTGCTAGTGACAGAAAGAAATCATGGTCTAACGTGCTCGTATTAACAGAATATAATATAAATTTAAGTATTATTCTAATATATTAATGATTACTGTAAAATTAATGGAACGCTATATTCATTAATATTAAGTACTGTAAATACACATCGAATGGTGCATGTAAATTTGTTTAGATGTCGATTATTTTATTGTAATAAACATTGGTATTTTATTTTGTTTGTTTAATTTTTACCAACTTATCCTATAATTTGATATAAGTTATCTTCTTCTAATATATAGAATTCTCGTGTCATGGTGTTAAACATTGAACTCCTCCGAAACGATTCGACCGATTTTAATAAAATTTTGTGGGCATATCGGGTAGGTCTGAGAATCGGCCAACATTTATTTTTCATACCCCTAAGTTATAAGGGGGGATTAAGCGATTTAGTATCATATATGGCAAAGAAACGTTTGCGGGGTCAGCTAGTATATTTATAAATATATATATTTATAATTCTTGAAAGCGCCTCTATAGATTTGGATGAAATTTGCAATGTAGGAATCCGCATACATGTATGAAAAATCAGTTTAGCTGCAGCATGAAACGTCGTGTCTGGAGAAAATTGTACTAATTTTTATTTTAATAAAGCGATTAAAGCAATCTTTGCGCTTGTTAATCATTCTTTCTTTATACTTGTTTACGATTTTTTTTTAGTGAAATTATTTAATTAAAGTTTATTATTCTTATAAATTATCAATTACTACTTATTAAAAAAAAAATATTATAATTTAAATTACGTATTGCTTGTTTAGGTAATATTTTATTTCTAATTATCTCTGAAATTTGTAACATATACTATTACCGTAAGTCTTGAAATTTATAAAGGATAAATTCTAGAAAGTACTCGACAAAAACATGAAAATATAAATTTTATTAACTTATAATTATATAATTTACAAAGCGCATAAAAACGTAATAACTATTTTATGCAAATATAGCAACCACGTGAACAAAGAAATAGCAGCCTTAAATTACTTCCCGACTATGAAATTATAAAAAGAAAATAAAAAACTAAACTTTTATTCACTTTCTTACAAAACATAATATGATTGAATATACTGCTTGAAGTGTATTCATTGCTGTTTATATTTGGACAATATTTTTAAAGTTATAAAGATTTTAGGCAATGCAAAGCATTTCAGGAATGTTTTACTAATTGTTTAATACAAGCATGCGCAAAGGAGTCATGAAAACTTGAAGGCTTTAGGCACTATTCAGTAGCTTCGGAAGCTTACACTGTGTATACGTTTCATTCAAAGCTCATACAATGTTACGAATTGTAATTTTGAAGGAGTAGTTTGCCAATAGGAATTATTCCTAACAACAATTGCATTTAAAAAGTACTACATAACTTTTAAATTGAATAAAAATATTAAAACAAATCAAAACTGAGACTTTATTTATTAATAAAATAATGTAAATAATATAGGGCAAGGACCAGTAGGTACTAAAAACTAATATTTTTAACAATCACGTCAAAAAACCGTCAAGCTGTTACCGGAAATACCGGAACCGAATTCCGCGCCGCCGGCTCTGACCCCGGTGTCCTTAGGGGATAAACACCGGGTCAGGGTGACACCTCCAGGGATGAAGCCAGACAGCGCAGTACGGGAGGATCTGGAGGATCGTGATCCTAATAACTTAAACCAGCATATACAGGTAAGCTGCCATATAATTGTGTTCGCTCGCAAATTAGTGGGGTAATACCTCGACCTTACAGAAGATCGCAGCTAAATAATACTGTTTTCAAGCAGTTTTGTGTTCCTGTTGGTGAGTAAGGTGACCAGAGCTCCTGGGGTGATTGGGGATTGGGTCGCCAACGAGCTTGCGATGCTTTTGGTGTTGCAGGCGTCTATAGGCTACGGTAATCAGGTGAGCCGTAAACTTGTTTACTGACCTAGTGATATGAAGAAAAAAAAATGAAGAAATAAAGCGAATTTAGTTACAACGATAAGTAATACAACGTAGGTAGATGAAAAAATTGTTAAGATCTGGATTAAAATTAGACTACATGACGACAAGCACCAGTTTTCGATAATTAAGAATGATCAATATCAGTACATCCAGTAAAAAGTACACATGAAAAATACAGTGGAATTGAGAAATTTCTCCTTTTTTTAAATCGGTTAAAAGAATCGGTAATTGATTACAGGCTACTTTAGTACTCTTTTTATACTTCTTTTACTTAAAATTGGGTTGTATTTAGCTTATAGACCTCTGCAAGACCAGAAGCATCGCAAGCGCGTTGCCGACTTATCCCCAATTCCCTTCAACTTCCCTTCACCTTCCTCACCACAGGACACAATACTGCTTAAAATTAGTCTTATTTAGCTGTGATCTTCTGTAAGGTCGAGTTACTATTCCAGTCGGGCTGCTCCATTATCCTGCTCTACCCTCAGTTAATTCGACGATCAGGATTTTTTGTAAAATGTAACGAAAATTACAATACCGTATATGAATGAACAATGATTTATGTGACCAACCAATTGTACTTTAGATCGTTTCCAATATTTAAAAAAAAAACGATTCGTTTTGATTACGAACAGTTAAATTATAAACGTGTCGGTGTAGGCTTTGCAGTTTGCAAGCTACCTTCTCCTATATGGAAGAAAGGCCAGTAGCGGAACATTAAGAGGCCGCTCTTACCTTAGTTCAGTGCAGTATGTGAGTAATGTATTAGATCCCTTAAGAATTGGGGGATCTGAACAATTACGATGTTCACTTTCCGTTTAATATTTTGAATTTTCTGATGTTTTTTTTTTTTCGAAATAAACATCAAAGTATTTACTAAAACCACATGTTAATTTGTGTTATGTTACATTTACTTCGTTTTGTATGTGTGTGTGTGTGACATGATATTTACATGCATTGTATTTCTTCTTACATTCTGTAATATTTTTTTCGAAAGAAATATAATTAAAAAATATAGTTAGATACGATTTTAATTCCGTTCGTCATGTAAGCGTCATAGATTTCCGATAGCGGGTTTTTTGCTCACAACATTAAAACGCCGCTGTATTCTGACATTTGCTGTAGCTAACCCGTCAGTATTGATGGGGAAATTACTGTACCAATATAACAAAGCACACATTCGACCTCTTGCTGCCCTAACACGTTAAAATGCCTTTGGGCGTAGTGAAGGTTACGATAACAGTTGGATGATAACAATTGATCTTGGAACAGAATTTTTTTCTTTTATATATTAGCATTAGAAAACTATTCTGAAGATATTTAAAAGTTATAATATCGAATTAGAAAGTTGCTTTTTCTGTTTGATAATTGCTGACCCATTCAAAATAATACATTTTTGTTCGTAATCTACTTCTGAGTTCTGACTCTTCTGATTACTTGTAATGGGTATGTAGTTATGGTAGATATTCCAGTTAAGACCGTACATATAGCAATCTACTAAATGAATTTACATAAAACCAAAGCTAAAAAATTAAATAAAATATTTCGAATATAAAATTCAACCTTGACCAGCATTCCATCGAAACAATATTTACACTAAGTAAAATAAAATCTTGAACTATATCAATGAACAAAAGGTCAATTAAAAGTGTAGTGAGGTCGTATCTTTGAATTCTATATTCTATATAATACCTACATGGCGCTTCCCTATGCGTTATCGCTTTAGGGTTAAATATTTAAAACATATTTACCGCATTTCGTATATACAAATGACACATTTTTGAAGTAAACCTTCTTTATGCACGGGAGCCAGCTGGTGAATGTGTGAATAAAGCGTTACGAGAAGTGTGATCAGCTGAGGCGGACGGAAGTTGAGAGGGAGATATAAGTTAGTGGAGATAGAAAGAGAGAGAGTTACGTTTCATAATTTTTACTTCAGTCGTGTGGTGTAAAGCACACGCGTTTTTTAAGGTTTGTAGAGACATTTAAACTTTTTACTCACATATCACTAACTGTAAATTAGGTATTGGGTTTGACGTTTATCTACGTTCTATGAGCCATTTCTTACATTACATACACATTACAGCCTATACAGTCCACTGCTGGACATAGGCCTCCACAAGTTTACGCCAAAAATAACGTGAACTCATGTGTTGTGCCCATAGTCACCACGCTGGGCAGGCGGGTTGGTGACCGCAGTACTGGCTTTGTCGCACCGAAGACGCTGCTGCCCGTCTTCGACCTGTGTATTTCAAAGCCAGCAGTTGGATGGTTATCCCGCCATCGGTCGGCTTCTTAAGTTCCAAGGTGGTAGTGGAACTGTGTTATCCCTTAGTCGCCTCTTACGACACCCACCATTTCCATTCTTTTCAGAGCTATTTCTTGGAGCATGAGTAATTTTAGACACCGCTAAGGTCGGATAGGTATATTTGAGCGTGTTTTCATACAAATCTTAGTAAGTTTTGCTAGGAAAAATCAAAAATATGTTAGTCCCATAGACCCATTTCGAGTTTGTTTTTATATAAAAAAAAAAAAAATCCTAACAATATTTAAGCATAAAATTTTAGAATAGTAAAAATTCACTCAGTTTAACAAACGATAGTGCAATTGCAAAATGCTGTGTCCACGGTTGTCCAACTGTTGGAGGTTGGCACCTCCAACCTCTTTGCTTTATGTTTTAAGTAAATAAGCATCGATAAAGCGTAATAGCGATCACAATAGCGTCATTTTTATATTAAATATCAAAGTAACAATATCGCCGTGACGTGTAAGCAATCAACCCGGCTTCCCGCATAAATCAGACTGTCACACCTGACAGCGCTACTGCGTAAACAATACGAATGGGTAGTGTGACTTGACATTTCCATTATGGTTCTGTACACAATAGATGAGAATACACATACATACAGTAAACTGCTGATGTGCTTGTAGTTATGGGTTTCTGGTTATGACAGATATGGTCATATATTTGCTGTCTGGGTGTTTGTATTTGTTTATGTTTCCGGATGCCTGAAATAGGATTCGGTGCAAGATTCTCATCTAAATAGCGGCCGTTGGTCGTGACGGTGTGCGCGCGCATCGTATAAATTTACTCTAATAACTTATCTCTAACGCACCCAAAGAACTATAACTTCAAAAAATAATAAAGTATTTAATTTTTAAACTGACTCAGTTTTCGCACGGTATCCAAAAATGTAAAAGCGAGCTAATAAAGAAAGGAAAATTAAATAAAACGTCATCGCGTGACCGCTGACCGGCGCCTTGTGTTTCTATACCTTGTATTATTAGAGGGTGTGGCGATAAAGAACTTGTTTCAGAATTCAGACGAATTTTATCAGATTTAACCTTTTGTAAGTTACTAAAATATAAATTTATTAATACAATTTTATGTAAATAGCTTTGGTATAAGAAATTCTATAATTGTAATGTCAGCTAAAAATATATTAATTAATAGCAGTAAAAAATTGTCTTGAACATGACGTATGAGTATGAGCCGCGATGAATTGTTAATTTAATCAATTAACAAAATTGTTATCAACTTAAAAGTATTTTGGTGCCTTTTTGAAGTAAAACTTCTTGACGCACGCTTGACTTAGGAAGTAAGCTGGTGAATGCGTGACGAGAGCGTAACGGAAAGTGTGATCGGCGAACGGAATTTGAGAAAAAGGTATAATTTAGATGGAGCCAGGGGCCTAGCTACCACCGTATTAGCCATATCAGCTACATACAGCTAGGCTAGGCTAGGGCTACAGAGGCCCCTAACGCGTGTAAGCAAAAACTAGTAAAATATTATCCGCTATGTCACTTAATCTCGTGCTTCACGGGAAAAAACTTTTCAAAAAACTATCATACGTGCCTATAGAATTTTCACTTCAGAAATGACAAAAGTAAAAAAAAAGCAATCCCTTTTTCTTTTGTGAGAAATCTTTGCCCTTCATTTGGATTCCCCAGCTAATTTTGATCACTGGATGAAGCTTAAGAAGTTTTACTTCAGTCCTGTGGTCTAAAGCACACTTTTTTTTATTTATGAATCGAAACTTTAAGTGGGTCATATAATACACTATTTTTTTTTATTTTATTTAAATTCCCCATTATATTTCGCACTTCAATCTTAATCTATTATGAATTTCTAAATTTTGAAAATATCTAAACTATGAATTTCACAACAAACACTCTGGTGTGTAGGCGCCTAAAAACGGTGGTTGCGGATTCGATTCCCGCTCGGGATGGATATTTGTATTTATACAAATATTTGTTACCGGTTTGAATGTCTGTCCTTGTGGGTCTTCCCACTATGCATCGGAGAGCACGTTAAGCGTTAAGTCCTGGTTGTTATTATAAATACCTACCTGACCTACACTCATAGTAGGGAATATATCCGACAACCCGCAGTGGAGCAGAGTAGTGGATCAAGCTCCAATCCTTCTCCTACATTGAGAAGAAGACCTATGTCCAGCAGTGGGATATTACAGGCATTTGACGATATCAGTCATTTTAACAAGAAATTTTTAGTTCCATAAACTTTTACCTTTTACCTGGTGAACGGATAACTTTTAGGATAATTTTACCGTTTTTTTTTCAAAAATCCAACAGTCACTTGACTTTATTACTCTTAATATCAATTTTATTTCTAAATACATGTTTTTCTTATATCCCTTGTAATAACAGATAGTATGGGATGACATCGTAGGCGAACCAGAAGGCGCCAGAAGTCCGGAGTGCGCGTGGCGTCTCAGCCACATTTGTTTCAAGTACGCTAGGAATTGGTGCTACACTTTGCTAGCTGTGTTAGCCGCTCCTCCTTGTGCCTTGCTGTTGGGCTGTGGCTTTGCTTGTCTGGCTTTTGAGGTACGTAACTATGTTTTATATATTGTAATTATAAAATATATTGTATACTAGCTGTACCCGATACTTCGTTTGCGCTGGAGATTCGATCTGGATATACATTTTTTTTACGGCGTGATGAACAAGTATTTGATGTGACCTCCTTTAACTTATTTAAGCCGTTCCAGAGACAGGTGAACAGACAGATATTTACAAACGTTTTTTAACTATTATGTAAATAAAAAAATAACTATAATGACTTGACAACACATTTTTGCTAAACAGAAAGTAGTATTATATTACAGTATAGTTTATTTATTATTTTTATATTTTTAATTATTATTTAAAGCTTTTGTAATTCTAGTTTGATTTTGCCCGCAAAAATGGTCGTATTTGATAGAAAAATGTTTAGTTATTGTTTATTAGTTATTTACTTATTATTAATTATAATTATATAATATTAAGAATTAAAATGACTCGTGTTTATGTTTATGTGAACTAAGGGGTAATAGGTAGGGGACATATTCGATGTATGAATAAAGCTTCTATTAAAAAATAATAATCTAAAAAGGGCTGGATAAAAAACCATTAATTTCCAAGATGAACATCAAGTACTTAATAATATAATAATCGTGTTTGCTAGCAAACGAAAAAAACCGACTTCACCGATTCAAGTAGACGAAAAAATTAACAAACGCAGTATTCGTCACTACGATTTTCGAGGTTCCCCTCATTATCTATGAGATTCCATCATCAGATCCTGGTTTTCTTATCATTTTACCACCGTTGGGATATCTCCTTTCCACCAAAAAAAGAATTATCAAAATCGGTTCATAAACGACAAAAATATCCAAATATATATAAAGGTATTTACGATCGAATTGAGTAACCTCCTCCTTTTTTGAAGTCGGTAAAAAAATGTCTAATATAGTATTTATAGATTTTAAAATATTTTGCAAATTATATCTCGAAATATAGTTTTTATCTAAAAGAATAATTCATTACTTAAAATAATTTTTCTAGCAAATCTGGTGCACGACTCCATGCCTGAGATGCTTCAAGATTTACTGGGCGTCTTTACGGACACTAGTACAGTCTTTTATGGCGGCCACATTGGCGCCAATCATGGAGGCATGTGGCCATGTTTGCCGCCACATTCGTGTTAATGTACGAAGAGACGCACAGGAGGATCGAGATCTTTTGATTGTGTAACTTTATTTTAAAAAATGTAAAAAAAAAACTAATTCTAATCTAGAATAATAATATCTTTCTATGCTTATCCGTTAGATTCTTATAAAAATTTATTGTTGAATTAAAATCTTATGTTTTACAGTACACGCAATAAATACCAATTGGGTATAAGAATATTTTTTATACACCACATAAACCAACTACGGTTATTACCTTTTTTTCCAATTACATAGTAATGTATCATAAATGTTAATTCGTTATGACATAACTATTTAATAAGATAAATTAAGATTTTTGTTTTCAAATACGCTAGAAATAATATTATACATTGGCGTGAAAAATGACACCAGTCGGCCATTTTTTTCGCCATATTGTTTATTCAACACTATAATATTATGTCCAGTATTATCATTTTTTATGATAAATGTTTATTAGTGTTATACTTACTCTCAAATTTCTATTACAAAGTCATCACATTAACTGTATAAAATATATATTATAAATTATTTAAAATTATTTATATATAGATATTATTTATATAAATTTAAGTGACGGTTTTGTACATCCATAAGTGCCTTTATGAGATCTTCGTAAAATATTATGGAATTAGAAGTAGGTAATTTAAGACAGTCAATATCCGTATTTTTTGTCTTAAATCAAATAATATTTTAACATTAAGTAAGTGGTTTAATGTTTTCTCATAACAACTTTTGTTATATCCTTTTAATGTTTACAACGTTCTATGTTTTTAACAATCTGTGTTAAAATAGTTTAAAATTTTAAATACCTACCTATATTATTAAAATATCTGTGGCTATATAAAAATAAAATGTACTAATATCGTAAAACAATATTCTTGATATAATCAACATAAAATAATTTAGTAGTATTATTAATATAATCTGAAAATTTCAGATTTCGTATAATTAATATGTAATAATAATAATATACTATTAGTTTATTTTAATAACCGTCATGACGTTTTTTTAAAGATTGGCTGAATAGGCATTCACCTTTACTGTTCTCTAATAAAAAAAAATGAAATAGCTTATATGGCGCGAAAAGTGAAAAATTAAATTAAAAACTGATTAACTTATTTAATATATGAAAAAAATGAGTGAAAATGTTGAAACCCCTTTAGGGCCGTTTACCGACGCAGGCACTTCGAGTACAACAAGAAATTCGAAAGAACATCATTTTGTTATTTCTAAATGTAAAAGGTATGTTGTAACTATTTCTTAAAGCTATCTCTCATGAAACTTTGGGTTTTTTGAAGTGAAACTTATAAGCCGTCAAATTTATATCACAAGTACTTATGTAAAAGTAGTAATTTAAGAAAAAATTAAGGACACTTTTTTTTAAACAAATTCAATATATTAAATATATCATGTGACAGAGAGACGGAAGGTCGATCTTAGTTATAAGTGGTGGTGGTATTGGACTAAAAAGGTTCTTTACACAGTACCATACAAATGAATAAACAAATATAAGAGTAACGTCCTATTTTATTTCAGTAGTAAATAAGAATTATCCTAACACGCAATATCGTAATTAGTCCTACATTTTAAGTCCTTATTTTACATTTTTAATTATTATGTATGTTAATTAACTTTAAATAGTTATACAGTAGTTTTAGAAAAATGAGTGTGGCCGTCGACAATGCGGTAAATTAACTAGTAGAGTTACACATGTCATGTACAAAAGCATGTAGTGTGTTGCATAGAGCATGTAGCATGAAAAAAAAAACCATAGTCGTAAATAATTATCTTGCAACCTACATAAAAATATATGCATATATAGGTATATATATCTATCACCGTCAATTTTGGACTCACCATCGAATTAGAGAAAATAAGCTTTAGTTTGCAATTTGAAGCATGCACTGTTGAAAATAATACGCCTCAACGTTTTCAAAATAAAAAAGTAAATAAAAAAGGCATGGGCATTTAAGAGCCCAAGGATGTTAAAACTTAAAAATATATATACTTATAGTTATTTGTTCAGTGTTTTCTTAAAGAACATAAGACGCAATAGGTACTTTTTTTCGTTTTTATTTAGTAAATAGATAAAAATATAAACTACTAATTTTATTTATTGTTTTCTAATGTTTACGCGATTTTCACTCATTATAAATAAACAACTTTTTCAAATTTTATCGCGGTTTATTATGTTTTTTATATGCCCGACGATTCGGATACTTGACGTCCTTCCGTGACCATGGTTGCTGTAAAATTGATCCGTTAAAACTCAACCGAAAAAGTTGTTTTATTATAATATTACTTTCATTCCCAGTCAAAGGTGAAATTAGAATTTTTTATAAAAAATTATTTCGAGCCTTCAGTTCTGCTATCATAAACACTTGGTGACAATTGTTAATCTTAATAGTGAAATTGTCTACGTTCCGAGGAAAATAGTCTTCTACCCAACACTGGAAGGTGTAAAAACTTGAGTAGCTCAGTATCTCACCCGTCATTTTTTTTGAACAAAGACGACGTACAAGCGTCGCCTCATGCAAAGCGGATACCGTAGCTTATGGACGCTCGCAATGCTCGAACGCGTTGGTGCAACGGTCACAGCACTGGTTTGTGGCTGTTGCGCTGGCGGTTGCGGGTTCGATCCCAACACATGACAAATATTTGTATTAACCATACAGATGTTTGCCGTGGTCTGGGTGTTTGTGCAGTCCTTGTGGGTCTCCCCACAGTGCCTCGGAGAACACGTTAAGCCGTAGATCCCGGTTGTTATCGTGTATACCTAATAGCGATCGCTACTCATAGTAAGGTAGTATCCGCCAATCGCATTGGAGCAGCGTGGTGGATTAAGCTCTGATCCTTCTCCTACATGGGGAAAGAAGCCTATGCCCAGCAGTGGGATATTACAGGCTGAAGCATATTTTTAGGGGTTATACTTAACAAAGCATTTTTCCAACATCTCAATAGAAACACAGCAGTAACGCCGTTGAAAAATGACGATCAAGAAACCGCCGAGGAATCTGATGTCGAAGAGGTGATAACTTAACAATATGTAGTATAGAGATACGATTACATAGACCTTATATAAGTTTTAAAACTTTCACGGTCATTATTAAAACTCTTAGTTACTAGAGGTTTACCGCGATTGATATTTTGAATCCCGCAATATTTCGGCGACGTAACCCTATGGAAAAAATTTATCTATCAGATCTCATAGAGTCTCATAACCATGTATGACAATTTGGTCTGCATTTGTCCATGTTTTATGAGATATTTTCCATAGAGAACAGACGCCAGACTTTGATAAGATAGTGAAAACTTAAAAAGTATTATAATAATTATCATGATTTCATTAAATGCCTTATGTAAGTATACTTTTGATTCCACGGCACTTAATGCGATTATTATAATATCCCGAAATCGATTGTTATAAAAGTACCGATATTTCGATGCCATTGCAGGCGCCGTGGTCACAGGTGGCAGGTACCTTAGTACCGTAGAATCAAAAGTGTACATAGTATTTTGTCTGAATCTCGCTTTTATACACTCAAAATCATATTTATTAAAATAGCCCTTAGTTTCCCACCAATATTTTAATCTTAACGTTCGTTTATTGTGTCACGAGATTGGCAATTCCATCAGCGACTATTTTGTGTAGTTACAATATAGCGTTTTTTCTTGTTAATTATTCAAGTTATCTGATTTCATATAAAAAAAGCCTCAAATGACCCGCTTCAAACATCACGCACTGTAATAATAACATGCCCTTTATTTGGATTGTATTTTTACCGACTTCAAAAAAAGGAAGATGTCCTCATTCGAATGGGTTTTTTATAGGGTGTTCCAATTTTGATAATTCTTTTTTTTTTTTTAATAGACAGTTGACGCGTGTTTGTCATGTGGTCTTATTAAAATTGATCAAGATGTGACGAATACTTTGAATAAATAAAATAAAATAACGCGTTAGCGCAGTGGTCACAGCAACTAGCTGTGCTACGGGTCACTTCTTCCTCATATCATTATCGTGGTCTGGGCGTTTGTATTGGTATGTTATATGTTGACCCCTACACAGATTTTACATCCTATTGTGGGCGGTTGAATTAAATTTAAACAAATAACATAGCGTATTAAATTTTAATGAATTTAATTTAATTTCGTAGCAAAAAGCATTATTGTTCAGTTTGCGTGAGCTGTAACATGCAACAAAATAAAAATACATTTAGCACAACACTGACTAAGTCAAAAATTTACATTAATAATGATTCATAAAACAGAATAATTTTAAAGTTGCTAAATTTTATACAACACTTCTTCTAATAACCATAACATAAACACAGGCACATGTTCGTATGAGTAACTTCTAGCGCAATTTCTGAAATAGTGACTTACCTAAGATTAAAAAACAACTACAGTAAGGCTTTTATAGATTAGAACAGGTAGGCTACAGTAGGTTTCGTTGTTTTCCCTTAAAAAGCCGTACACAAAGTATCGTGCAAATTACATCGTCAGAGTGAAATACTCATAAAATGAAAAACTACTGAGTCAAACTGAATTAAATATTTATGGAACCAAATGGAAACTACTCATTTGATCGGGAATCTTGGCGTAATCGATGTACATACATAAAAATGTATCTACCGAATTGATCACATTGATTGATGATTGATCCGATTGAATCGGTCACAGCTATGGATTGTGCCTGTTTCGCTGGCGGTTGAGGGTTCGATCCCCGCACATGACAAATATTTGTGTTGACTATACAAGTGTTTGCCGTGGTCTAGGTGATTGTGCAGTCCTTCTGGGTCTCCCCACCGGGCCTCGGAGAGCACATTAAGCCGTTGGTCTCGGTTGTTATCATGTGCACCTGATAGCGATCGTTACTCATAGTAGGGAATATATCCGCCAACCCGCATTGGAACAGTGTGGTGGATTAAGCTCTGATCCTTCTCCTACATGGGAAAAGAGGCCTATGCCCAGTAGTGGGATATTACAGGCTGAAGCGAACCGAATTGATAACCTCCTCCTTTTTTAAGGTCGGAATACGAGGCATTAAATTAAACCACTTATACTACAAAACAATTCTTAGCTACATACAAAACAATCATTCAAAATTCTTATGATATTTATATTCAATTAAGGAACAAACTCTACCTAGACAAGTTTACGGGAGCACGAAAGGGCTTTTTTAAAAATTATCATACTAATTAAACGTTAAAACTATTTAATTATAATGATTTAAAATGACAAATGGACATAACTCCACAGAATTACATGCTCTGTTATGGTTGATTCCTCTATATAATTCTAAAAAGCCTTTCTCATGACATACGATTCCAAAGCGTGAAACAATGCGAGTTCTCCTATTCTGCTGATCAAGTATTTATCTCTATTGTTCTCATGCTTTGGCCTAACAACTACCTTCATTTTAGATTATACCTATATTTTGAAATAATATTCAAATTTTTTGCAAAGCGTCTTCTGACAGTCTGCTGTAGATCGGGCAAACTCGGAGCAGCCTGTTACACTCTACAAACGGGCGAGGTGAATTGTATATTATGACATTTTTCATATTAATTAATAATAATTACGTCCATATATATTTAGTTGGACTTGATTTCTTCTCAGCACCATCGACAATTTACCAAATTTAAATACAACTTAAACTTATATCAGAGGAAGTAATTATAATATCTATTTATATCGAATATTAAAACTATTCAATTAATCGAGACATTTTGTATTAATGTTTCCTGTGCTGTGTGGCTACGGCACTAAAGAATTTAGCCACACCATCTCTTCCCGTGGGTGTCGTAAGAGGCGACTAAGGGATAACAAGGTTCCACAACAATCATGGAACTTAAGAAGCCGACCGGTGGCGGGATAACCATCCAACTGCTGGCTTTGAAATACACAGGCCGAAGACGGGCAGCAGCGTCTTCGGTGCGACAAAGCCAGTACTGCGGTCACCAACCCGCCTGCCCAGCGTGGTGACTATGGCAAAACACATGAGTTCACGTTCTTTTTGGCGTAAACTTGTGGAGGCCTATGTCCAGCAGTGGACTGTATAGGCTGTAATGACGAATACAACAATATCCCATATTTTTGATACAATTTTTCACAAAAGAATGTTCCATAAGTCAGAAACATGGTCTTATAGCTACTTATCTTAGAAGAGATAATGGACCGAGCCCCAGAACACCAGATATTCGAATTTCTGTACAATCAAATAGAGCCGGTGAAGATAATAATGGACGGTAAATCTCAAAATACCCTCATAAGCGCTGTGAAGAAAATCGTTTATGACGATAGTAATGAGGGGAAATGTAAACTTTTATTTGTATCTGCTAAGGAATACAGTACGTATTAGTTATATTTATAAATCTTTGATATAATTATACTAATTAGTTTTATTACTTTGATGATATCAAAGAAAAACTTAATATACAAAAGTCTAAAACATAATCCATCATAAAATCATTATTAATTATATAAAATCATTATCAATTATATAAGCCTGTTGTAATTCCGTAATAACCTTTTTAACAGACAATAATGACTATTAACATTTCCAAATCACACTTGCTTAAACTCACTTAAAGTTTTTCATTAAATAACAAAATAAAAAATATTTCTTTAATCTACCGTTCTATTATAATATCAACCACATGTAAAAAGACTTAAGTAAAAATAACACTATTTAAGATTACGAGGCATGTAAGCGTCGTACCCACTCCCTCTCACTCCCTCACGAGCCTTCCAACTGCACGGACGAGGAACGTCTCGTGTTCCTCCGAACAGTCGTAGACTTCGCCCAGATCCAAACAGTGCACGCTTTAGGAGCTATGCTTAGATATCTAGACCTCAATTGGTCTAATTTGAGCTTAAATATACACGGAAAACCTGAATTTTTAAGCTTGAAGAGAATATCACTGTAAGTTGCCTTTGAGCTGTTTGTTAATTATTACATACATTTATAGACATTTTGCCAATTTTTTTATGTCCTAGAAAAGATAGCACGAGTATGTCGATTGCAGACAAACAACGCTCCAAATCTACTTCATTGAGAAGAAGGCTTCTTTCTGCCCAGCAATGGGATAGTGACAGATCACTACCATATTGTGTAGTTACTGTCCAACAAATAATATTAAACACTTTTCGCGAATGATTCATCCGCTTAAAAATGACATGTATTTTTTCACAATGCGGAAACGTCCGTGGCGATGTGTTTAAGCACTACATTACAAAAGTATAATTTTTATTTAATATAGAAATAACCAACAGCAAATAAAAAAGCGATTATATTTTATTTAATAACATATATCGAACTAAATCCTCAAATACGGCTACTTACGATTGTAAATATCTGTTTATTAGACCACATTTTATCAGGCTGTTTAGCAGCAGAAAATTTAGAATATTCACACAAAAAAAAATATTATTCACATTTTTTATGAGTAACGTTTCTTGTAATTTTAATCATTAAATTTGGTGAATATCGCTTAATTCAGACATGATATAGTATCAATGGACGAAGACACATACCGAGGCTTACAAATCTTCAGCGCTCTCTCTCACCCGAGTGGGTTTAAAAAGGGTGTGCAGGGGAGCAATAAGGAAGGCCTTAGCATCTTCCAAATTTTTGGCAGATGTTCTTCTAAAGTTGGACATAGGCGTATGAGGTTAGGCTGATTAAAGTATATAGTATTCTAATGTATGCATGTTATTATAAACTTATATAAACCTGCAGGTAAATGCTAAATTATCTCTAACAATATAATGTTGTTATTCGTAAATCTTAAGACTTCCAAAATTAGTCAGTACATGTAAGGATTTTTCATTGGCAGATAATTTTGTTGGCTTTTTATATTAAGTTATGTCCTCGATTATCCTAGGATTTACTAGAGAATTAAACTTAGTATTTAACTGTAGGTACTTCTGATAGCCACTTCGTCGTGGCGGCCAAACTTAATATTTTACTAATTTGTATGCAAGTAATAAAACTTCTAGGAACACATGCAATAATTCTTCCAAATTTATTTCTGCTTTTTTACCAAACGAATAATTATATACATTACACCAGGATATTACTCCGACACCCAACTAAAAACATCGAAACGCTCAAATGTAGACAGGAAGTCATCGAATACTTCATGAGACCTCAAAACGAATCTATTACAAGGAACATTTGTGCATCTCTTAGATTTGTTAAAAACGTTAATGTGAGTATAAAACAACCTGTGTTACTAAAATATTAGTGAAATGTCAAAATCACTTAAATACTTTGGAAGTGTAAACTTCTTTTGGCACACCGCACACACATTTTTTCCTAGGTAGTAAGTTAGGCTGATCCGTCACGCTCTGAGGTGAAAGGCTTGATCGGGTGAACTCGGGACTTATTGTGTTATTGCTTGATTGTGATTGCCAATGAAGTTTTCACTTCTGCCGTGCGGTCTGAAGCACACGCTCTATTTTTTTATATGTTCCGATAAATAACTTTTTGTCTCTGATAACTTTTTTATTAAATTCTAGGGTATCCTCGCAAAAATAAAAGCTTTATCGGCAAAAGCCTACCAATGGAAATCACTTTACAGCGTTAGTACATAACAGCATTCATATAAATATAAAAATAATCTTCGTAATATTTTATGTAAATATTAAATAATAATTAATCTAGATAAAAATTTTGCCAGTTTTTCTTTCTTATAATCTTATTGTACCTATCTTAGTTTCTTGTGTTGTGTTTCTGAAATTCTTCTTTATTAGCCAAAAAAATATCAATATTGTCAACAATATCGTTAATTTTCTTTTACATATAACAGACTCTATACAACGTTGTTCTCATTTGTGAAATATGTGAAAATGCTGGACATATTTGCGAATATTTGAAGCAGTTAGCTAACTTCGATACTAACAAACTTTATGAGGTTAGTCTTATTCGTTTTATATAAAAAATTCTCTCATCGAGTCAATATCACAATACTTACATTCAGCCTGTAACATCCCACTGTTGGGCATAGACGTGTCTCCATTTAGGAGATGGATTGGAGCTTAATCCTCCACGCTTCTCCACTGCAGGTTAGCGGATATATTACTATGAATAACGATCACTATCAGGTATTTATGATAACAACCGAGACCGATGGCTTAACATGCTCTCCGAGGCACGTTGGAGAGACCCACATGGACAGACATCCAAACCGGAAAGGAATATTTGCACAATTACAAATATCTTTCCCGAGTGGGAATGGAACCCGCACCACTACACCAGACCGGTTGTTCAGAGAGGAGTATCACAATAATTAAAAACATATATTATCAAAGATGTACAATTTTAGGAATTTTGTATCTCTTAGAATTCTAGCTCATTAGAAAAGGTTGAAAATATTTTGTACTCGGTCTCAAAACATGAGCCCTAATAATAAAAAAATCTTAAAAAATTTACTGTATTATTTTTCACAACAGATGACACTGTACATGAACCGTATAATTGACTTCGATCTGTCGAAGTCTGAAGATAAATTCACCGTAAAATCAGGAGTAGACCCCGATTTAGACATAAGTGAGTGGCAGTAACTATGACGTACTAAATATGTGACAATTACACCCAGTACTTTCCACGTTCCTCGTTTTTGTTTTACTTATCGTCTAACCATTTTTTTTTATATATCAATTATACTCCAAAACATTTAGAAAAATGGTCTTTTGAGATCTTCAGCCACATTCATTACTCCTAAAGTCATTTTTAATGTTTGTATTCTATTTCGAAATATAGAAAAACAAACTATGGCCAGTCTTCACGGCCTTATGTCTGAAACAGCCAAGGTTGAGTTGGAACGTTTACCGACTTTCATTGAGGAGTGTACCATGTTATACATGCCACATTTGGGATACTTACTCGGAGTTAAAGCTTGGAAAGAAAATCTTACGATGGATGAGAAGGAATTGCCCAATATGAAATTTATGGTAAAGATTAAAACTCACTATCTGTCAATTTATTGACTACTTTATGTGTACGTTACCACAAACTTTAAAATTATGTGTTAAGACAAATTGCAGATCACAGCTAAATAATAGTGATTTCAAGCAGTATTGTGTTCCTGTTGTTGAGTAAGGTGACCGGAGCTCCTGGGGGGAGGGGATTGGGTCGGCAACGCGCTTGCATTGATTCTGGTGTTGCGGGCATAGGCGTATATATATATATATATATATAAGTATGTATAGCACATAATGAACTTTTAGGCGGTCTTTCGAATAATTTTAATTACGTTAAGATAATTTCAATTACTGATAAATTGCCATCATTGTACCATAGACACGTCATAAATTCCTACTTAATCAGTAGTTTGTACATAAACAAAAACTTACAAAAATATGTAATATTTTAGTTTCAAAATAATGACTACATACACTACAAAAGCAAAGGATGTGAAGGTAAGTGAAAACAAATATAATCTTATGTATAAAATTCTCCTGTCACAGTGTTAGGGGCCAAACTTATGAAAGTATTTGTGCATTTTTGGTAGGTCTGAGAATCGGTCGTAAAGTATTTTTTAAAACCCTAAATTATAAGGGTGGCCCTTTTTCATTTTTTTAGAAGATTTTTTAAAAATACGTACAACACTTCATTTTAATTTTCTACCGACAACCCCCATATTTTAATAGCTTAATTTAAGCGGCAAAACAACGTTTGCTGGGTCAGCTAGTTTTTTAGTTAATATTTTATTACAATTAATGTAATGACTTAGTAATTAATTCAGTTTTATGTAACTTTTACGAAACTTATAGAATTAGACGTAATGATAGGCGACACGTACCCAGAGATCGTGGCTCATGAGACGCGGATCATGATGCGGCTCACTTCCATACTACTGGAGAATTTACACACGCTCTCGACTGTGATAGATAAATGTGCCGAATTAGATTGGTAATATTAATTTTGTCAGCTGCTTTAATAATAATTTTAAAGTAAATTTTATGAAACATCGATGTACCTATAGGTACTGCAGTTACTTTTAATAAAGCGAGTGTGCTTTATACCACACGACTGAAGTAAAACTTCTGCACAATAGGCCCTGTGATATGTGTACAATAGGCACTGTGATATACGCCGCGATGGAATTAAGCTCTGATCCTTCTCCTACATGGGGAAAGAGGTATATGCCCAGCAGTGGGATAGTTACAGGCTGAAACGTAACTCAGAAAACGCATAAAAATGTTATTTTTTTCTTCTTTCGATACTTATCGAAAAACGTTAGTAGTGAATTTTCATAGCGTAGGCACTGTGATATGTGTGTGCTATGAGAGAAAAAGAGATAGAAAATGTGTCCTCGCACCTCTCTCTTACCAGCTTACTCCCCAAGTCAAGCGTACGTAAAGAAGTTTTACTTCAAACATTGTTTACATAGTCTTTAAGATTATCGGATTCCCTGTCAAAGCATTTATAATTTATATTGGCTTACAATAAGTACCTAAAATGCTTGGAACTATTATTTATACAGTGTATAAGGCGTTCGACTCCTAACTACTAGACTAGGTAGACTAGCCCGTTGGCGCAGTTTGTAGTGGCCCTGCTTTTTGTGCCGCGGGTTGCGGGTTCGATTCCCGCCTGAGTCTGGGTGTAATATAATATTCGTACTTATATATTTATATATGTATTATTTCTATGTATATTTATCAAAAAAAAATATATATATATATATATATGTAGTTATAACAGTCGGCTGTTACCTGTAACACAAGCATTAAGTTGCTTACCATAGGAACAGGCAACCGTGTGTATATGTTATATGATATGATATAAAAAAAAACTACGTTCCCTCAAACGGAGGGTTCAGTACCTTACTTAATAAGCTACTCCGGCAACGTATTTCTGCATAACCGTCCTATGAGCGCGTAACCATGTCTATAATTTACAATAAATAACATTCTACGAGGACAGGAATTGTTTCCAATAGGCAATTCTTTAGTTGTATACATCGGTTAGTAATAATTTTCCTTTTAAAGGCGTGTTTACGTACTCACAAAAGGTATCATGCAGAACGAGCCAAGTAGCTCTTCTATTAATAAAGTCAAATTTTAAAATCAGCTAGGCTTTTTTATGCGCGGAACGTGAACTTACAGAACCCCCTATTTGAAGGAACATAGTTAAAAGTCGAACACCCTGTGTATATAAGCTGCGTAAAATAATTTTAAAAATTATAAGTTTCTCCGATATTCCAGCTTAATAACAATGTCGAAAGTATGCAAAGAATACAATTATGTTCGACCAAATTTAACAACGAACAAAATTATAGACATAAAACAGGGCAAGCATCCGTTGTACATAGTGGCAAGTGATAACTTTGTGCCAAACGATGTCGAGTGCAGTCGGGAGGCCGGATATGTTAAGATTTTAACTGGACCTAATTCTAGCGGAAAATCTGTTTATATGAAGCAGATAGGTTTCTAAAAAAATTTATAATTTGTTATCGCCTTACTTAGTTCCCTTCTTATCTAAATAATAGACTCCTTACTCCTTTGCTTGGGCTCACACAACACTTTTTTTAACCAAGACAGTATATCTTATCGTTAAGATGAAATTCAAACATATCTTTATTCAAAACAACCTTCAAAAGTACCATCGAATTTTTGATAAATTTTACAAATTAAAATTTTCAAAAATTTATCAAAAACCATCAGAGATATATAAACATCAATAAAGTATATGTGTGAAATATCAATTCGTATTATGAAAACAGTTTTGGTCCTATTAATTTTCTTTCAAATATAAGCTAACAATAAGCTAAGTCTTTCGACGCTGATCTACTCATTTACATGTAGGGGTTATTTGATTGTGGGAGACAAAATAAAAATGAGTCCTTATTGTGAAAACAGTATATGTTTTCAATTACTGTATTATTGTATGTCTTTGATTTTATTAACAATACTCAATAGTCATGTACATTAAATTATGACTTTCGTAATCGTCACAATAATTAGAGCCATTTCTACGAACCTGTCTTCTTTACATTATATAACTTTAAATAGATAATATATATATATATATATATATATATATATATATATATATATATATATATATATATATATATATATATATCAAAAGAAACTAACTATACTTAAATATTTTAAAAAATTTCATCTAGGTTTAATAGTATATCTAGCGCATATAGGCTGCTTTGTACCCGCCGAGTCAGCCACTATCGGAATAGTTGGCAACATTTATTCCAGGATACAGTCCACTGAATGTATTGCGGCTCATATGTCCGCTTTCCTCATCGACTTGAGACAGGTGAGTTTCTTTTGTAGATAACAGAATTTTTCATTTTATCAATTTTATGGTCAAGACGCCGCGTTGGCGCAACGGTCACAGCTATGGATTGTGACGGTTGCGCTGGCGGTTGCGGGTTCGATCCCCGCACATGACATGCATTTGTATTGGCCATACAGGTGTTTGCCGTGGTCTGGGTGTTTGTGCAGTCCTTGTGGGTCTCCCCACCGTGCCTCGGAGAGCACGTTAAGCTGTCGGTCCCGGTTGTTATCATGTACACCTGATACCAAACCCGCATTGGAGCAGCGTGGTGGATTAAGTTCTGATCCTTCTCCTAGATGGGGAAAGAGGCCTATGCCCAACAGTGGGATATTACTGGTTGAAGTGAGTATGGTCAAAAACTTATAATTTAGTAAAAATCAGCCAAGACTTTTACTCCAAGTTTCTAAGCTATTGGTCAAAATTTATCCAACTAAACATTCTCCAAATTAAAGATGTCCCTCGCTCTCCAAGAAGCTACCAGCTCCTCTTTGATCATAATCGATGAGTTCGGCAAGGGAACCTCGGAGACAGATGGCCTCGCCCTTCTCGCTGCCTGTTTGAACACGTTACTGTTTAGGGGAGAAGATTGTCCGCATTTGTTACTGTCCACCCATTTCTTAAACATCAGGGAAATGATTGTAGACACGCCGATTGTCAAATTTTTGGTATGGCTTAAGTTGAAATCTATTTGGCAACATACATTATACATTTGATTAGCGTATTAAACAATGAAACATATGTTTTTAAGCTTAATATACATATTTTCTGAAATTCTGGCAATATTTTAACAAGATATAGGTAACAGTACAAAATTTTCCGCCATCCAAGCCAAGCCAAGTGTCATCGCGATTTGAATATAAATTTTAATGAGTTTCAATTTTATAGCAGAAGCAAAGCAATTCTACATTTTTTATAATTCTAAGGAAAATAATTTTTGAGACTTAAAACAATTTTACTAAGTTATTGATCATTCTGAGACCTCATTATTTAGGCACAATTGCAAGCAACACTTTCACATAATTACAATTATATCACAACATTCAAGTTAAGTTACATACACAGTTAAATATAAAACAAACACAGAGATTCGAGCATATCCTACAAGATGGTGAACCAATTTTCCTATTCCGTGTAACGGAAGGCACGTCTGAAGCTAGTTTCGCTCACCAAGTAGCTGAAGCGAGTGGAATTGACACAGACATTGTCGACCGTGCGAAGAAAGTATTAGATGCTATGAAGGTAGGTTTATTTTATGGGAAAATTAGAATTTAATACTGGTGTATACAATGAGGCGCATTCATTTAAATTACGTATACTAATACGTATGCCATTATAAACTGTTAAGGAAACGCTTATATATCAATCAATTAGAATCGGTAGCATAGATACTAGGAAGGTATACAAATCTACTTAACTTATTTAATACACAAGGCTTTCAGGTTCTACCACCACTACCTTGTGTTTTTTTTTTTGGATCGTTTGTGTTGTTTTTTTGTGATCATTGTTATGTTAGAGGTAATATGTAATTTCCTTATTTTCGATTGGCCTATACGTCTGAGATGTTTTGTTATGACGTTGTCAAGTTAAACTATCGTCCGTAAACCAACTTTACAGACAACGAATGTCACTTGACTCAAGGGAGATCCGTTACGAATGCCTTCAGCCCCAGGGGAGCTGAAGGGATGGGAGCCGAACTCACATATTAGTACCAATCCTAAATCCCAATATCTAAATAATATGTATATACTAAATTTCAGCAAAATACCCTGCCACCTGCTAACAAGAAAATTATAAATAAAATAAAAAATGCCATCGAAATGATAAAGACAGAAATTTTCGCCGAAGAAATTTATTAATATATAAAAAATCATAAACAAGATGATATCGTTGGCTTAGCACTAACAAAAATATATTAAATATGCTATAAAATTTAAAACATGTAAAAATATAATTACATCTTAACTATCGTTCTCATAAACTAAATAATAAGAGACAATGGAATGTTATGTCATTTTTTTTTTTTACTTCATTCGTCATAATACGTTTTCTTACTTTTTTCAATAAATGTTTGTATTGTGACATTCTTTTATTTACGAGTCCATACATCTGAATGAAGGGGTGATTATGGATTATGGATAGTGTTAAAAATAAATATTAAAATTTCGACAACATGTCACACATTTTTTAAAAATATTTATTAGTACCTAGTTTAAAATTTTTAAATTATAATTTAAAACATTTTTGTGACTACATTCTCTTTTTCTTTTTACATCATCTTTTATTAACGAATTTTATGTTCAACCCCCAAGTAATGCTTACATTTAGCTAGCACAATTACAAAATAATTTAAAAAAATAAAATTGGAACAAAAACAATTCATTAATTATATTTTTTTATCTACTCGTTTTTGATTTTTCCTTTTTTTTTTGTCTAAGCATAGCTTTAATTTGGTTTATATTTTCTAAACTTAATCAATGTATCATTAGCACCATTGCTTGATGTCAATATACCATCAAAACAGAACAAATACACTTATATCAGGTTTAGCGTGAGCAATGTACTTTTTTGCATTAATAATTAAATAATATTCAAATATCTAATGGAGTAATCAATGCAGTAATATGTAACTAAAATGCATGTACACTATAAATATTTACTTATGTTATATACGTTTACATTAATCTTTCCATAGACATTTAAATTTGCACACATAGCTAAGCCACGAAGCTTAGTTGGACAAAGCCACTAGATTATGTAACATTTATGATTCATATTAAGATTTAAATGCATATAATTATGTAGCAATTTCAAACATAAAAATTAAGTAACGACACATTTATGGCCTGTACTAAAATTTGTCATGAGCGGAACTGACCGTGGCCTACAGCCCGACAGACAGTTGTTGTGACTATCGCACCGAGCCCTAAATATTTTTTTCTTCAAAGATCATATTAAAGTCAAATAAATTATGATATCAATTGTTGAAAAACAATTTATTTTTATTATGATATTCTATTTTTTAATAAATACACCAATCTAATGAGATTGTAAACGGTGACAAAATAATTAAATCTTTATTGCGTTGCTTTGCATACAAGCATTCGATGTTACAAATTTTAGCAACTTCAATGACGCAAATTGCGAAACGTCAAGTACTTAATATAGTTTTTCATTTAAAAGTACCTACGATAAATAAAACAAGTTTCCAAAATGGTGGCTCTAAATAAGACCATGTTTTACATAATCAATTTAAAAATTATGACAAATGAAATTGACAGTTTAAAATCTCACTAGATATGTCTCAAATAATAACTACAATTATACAGTAATAACATACATATATGTCGATATGATTATTCTATGCAACACACAAGCCACAACACTATTACGACACATTCACATTCACATGGACTTCATCTGCTGCATCAGCTCCTCGAGGGACAGCTCGGAGGCAGCCACGGCTCCTCCGGAGCTGGTCTCCGGAGTGTTGTTATCAACTGGTATGCTGTAAGCCATCTGGAAGGAAATTTAGATCATCAAATTTATTTGATTTTACATTTTTTCCCACTAGTAAGTAAAATGATGTATTCTTTTTAAAAAATATGATGTGTTCTTGTTGTTTTTTTTTTTTTTTTTTGTAATAATAAAGTAATTTTCAACTATAATAATAATTCTCACACTAAACGGCCTTTACTAGGATTTACTCATATGTGGGGGGGGGGTCTAGAAATACACACAATACTCAAGCACAAATTCCCAGACCACAGCAAGATGTATGGCCAATACAAATGTCATGAGCGGGGATCGAACCCGACTGCAAGTGTAACCAGTGCAACTGCACCAAAACGTTATTTAAAGGATTAAATTATTATTAGTAATTAAATATTATATACAATTTAATTACCTGGACACCTTCTGCTAGATTTAGATTAGGCATCTCCTCGTCTGGAGAGTTCTCATCAACCAAAATTATACCTGTACAATAAAATCAGAGTTAGATTATAATTTTTTTTACAGATATTTTTTACACATACAAAAGAGTTTACATAATATTTTAATATATTACTATAGAAAAACTACATCATATATATTAATACGCTATATAAGATGTTTGCCTCGATTTTTGGAAAAAACCTAACAATTACTCCACATAAATTATATATCATTTTATAGATAATAGCTTTGCTCTACCGGCATCAACAACTAAAAAATTATTATTCCTTTTGTTTTTGTAAATTAATTAATTAATAAAATTATATAAATGACGGCTTTAATTTTGAAACAGCGTCAACATGATTGACGGTCGGTACATGTTTTGTTCAATTTCAAATCAACTCACATATCACTTTTTATAATTTTGTAAAGTTATAATTAATGTACTTATTTAGTGCGAATTATTCGCACGGGTGTAGCTAGTAGGTTTTAATAATAAGTTGCAAAGCATAACTAAGATGTCCATTTAGTAACATTTCACTTTTTTTTTTGTATACAACATATATCTTAAAAGACGTTACTTAAACCAATAACAAAGTAAATCTTGTTGTCTGTAAATGTAATCCTTCAATTAATCTTTAAAAAAATTTGTACTAAAATTTGTGACTCCAATAGACAAATGATTTATATAACAGCATTTTTGTCATATAAGTATTTAAAAAGATAATCAAATTTTGTTATGGTTACTCTAATTCACCCGACATATTTCTATATTTCTTATTGGAACGAAGTTCCTTACGGCAGGCTTGACATTTGGCTAGGCGACCGAAGTGAAAAAAAATATGATACTAAAACCGTAAGAAAAATATATAACGGAAGTGACGTAATATCAGTCACACGACTGTATAATATGACGTTTGTAAAACTAAAATATTACTATTAAACTTTTTTTAAAGTTATTTATGTAATTTTATACTGTCGACAAAAATAAATAAAGACATATGTTTTTTTTATTTCACTTAATAGTTTGAATTATTATTATTATTATTTTGTTTGATTTATTTTATTTTACGGTATTTGTTATTTTCTAAAATACTAAATTTCCTAAATACTTTTATGTACTAAATTAAAAACCAATCAACAAAATTAAAAAAAATCAAGAACTAGAAAATATATATAAAATTCAACGTTTTTTTTTTTTTCAAATTGTCTTGCTTCTATACTATCCGAATGAACTTCGCTCCTACCTGGTGTCCCAGGACACCACATATTTATGTTAATTTTTTTTAAAATTAACCTCACCCCATTCATTATCTTCATGGATAGGACTGTCGTCCTCTGTGACTTCAGTAGCCAGTTCTACGGCTGGTCTAGAATTGAATTGTACTTGGCGTTTACGACAGAATAATTCCTCGCATTGTGGGTTCGGCTAAAAATATTTAAAACATATAAATACACAAAACAAAAATCATGTATTTTGAACAGAAATTATTAGAAACTAAAATTTTCATATTAACTATTCTATGATTGATTGATTGATTGATTGATATTGTTAATGATTAAATTATTGAAGTAATTTTTTTTAGAATAATTGTGATTTAAAAAAGAAATACACATACATATATAGGAGAGCATGAGATACAATACATTACACAGTATTTTATAGTCTTGGTGAAAAAATCTTCCGTAGACTACTTATCAGTAGTTTCACTTCTGCCGTGTGTGATAGCACACACACAATTTTTTCTTTTATTTAATTTAACAAGAAAATTCATATTTTGATATATCTATTATTCAATAAAAAAAATCGTTACATTATAAAACAAATAAGAAATTCAAGTATATTGTAGTTGATTGTTTAATCTCACCTTTAAACTCATAGTAGGGAAGAAATCATTCAGTGCATTGTAGCCTAAATAGTGGCTAACATTTCCAAATTTAAGTAAATATTTCAATGCGTTTTGAACTAAAAAAGAATAATATTAATTATTACTATAATACTGAGAGGATTTGTTTTACTACACGTAAATTAAGTTTATCTCGGACATAAGCTACTGATAAGCTTAAGGAATAGATAGCTTTTGGATTCATAGTTTGGATGTTTTTTTTTAGGCAACTAGGTCGGCAAACAAGCGTACGGCTCACCTGATGGTAAGCGATTACCGTAGCTTATAGACGCCTGCAACACCAGAAACATCGCAAAGCGGTTTGTTGACCCTGCCCCCAATTCCCCCCAGGAGCTCTGGTCACCTTACTCACCAACATGAACACAACACTGCTTGAAAACAGTAGTATTTAGTTGTGTCTGATTAGTTGATTTTCTGTAAGGTCGAGGTACTATCCCAGTCGGGCTAAAATAGTTGTTTAGTTTTGAACAAAAAATATCATTTACTTTATATTATGTAGGACACCGTCTTTATTGTGATTTTTTTTTTTTTTTTTTGTTTACATATAACATAGCCACATGGTCGTCTGTTCCTATGTTAAGGGACTTAATGCTTATGTTGTAGGTAACAGCCAACTGATATAGCTACATTTTTTTGATAAATATACATAGTAATAATACATATATAAATAAATACAAATATTACACCCAGACACAGGCGAGAATCACAACTGCTGGAGCAGAAAGCACTACAAACTGCACCAATGGACTAGTCCATTCTGAATGTCATATATCAAATAGCTTTATTAGAAAACGTTGAAACATTTCTTTCATTTTAAAAATCGATTAAATAATTTCATATTTCAGAATTTTCAGCCTTTATTTTCAAAATGTAATATACTACACGCTATCTGCACTTTTATGCTAAAACTATAAGAAATGAAACTTATTGTAAGTAAATAGTTATAATAATTTTTTCAAACAGGTTCTGAAATCTACATGGTATTGAAATTTTCTAGTTTAAAACCATAAATATGTTATTTCATACCTAAAAATCCAGCAATAATTCCCATAGTGGTAGGCAGACTGGCTGCACACACACCTTCCTTCTTCAGAGTTTTTTCGTCAATTTTTGAAGCCACAACCAGCGGGGGAGCACACTGAAATTATTAAACAGATTATAATAACAATAATAATATATTCTTTATTGTACACCAAAATATAAACAAACAGTATTGATTACAAAAAAAAGATGTACAAAGGCGATCTTATCGCTGAAGAGCGATTTCTTCCAGATAACCTTTGGGCACAGGACATGATATAGTAGTGACGGATAGGAAGTGTACAATATTCTTAAGGATGAATAAAAAAAAAAATAGTGTATAATAGATTCCTTAATTCATACACATACACATACAAGTACAAATATCTTTTTACTTACAGCATAAATCAACTGAACTTAGTAGAAAGATATTTGTGGCAGCAGTTGTATTGTTAAATACTACAGGTGGTATAAGTGACCAGTCTATACAACTAATCAACTTTGGACTACCCTGATTATATTATACTACTCGTATTTAATGCGTGATGATGAATGATCTTTGACATTTTTTTGCTGCTATTTATAAAGAAAATAATATTCATCTTTTACTTATATACTTATAGATATTGAACAAATTATAGAAAAACATAATATATTAAATACATGTTAAAATTTATAAACATAAATAAGATTGACTATAACTGACTAAACTGAGAAAAATGCTCTGTTGTCTAATGTTTATGCGCATTTCACTTATTATAATGAAACAACATTTGCGAAAATTTATGTAACATGTAATTGTTTATAGGCTTCAAAAGCACTTTCGAATTGTCATTTAACAAAATAAAACTTTTTAAATATGAAGCTACCACCGGTTCGGAATGTAGATTCTGTAGAGAAGAATAGACAAGAAACTCCGCAGTTAGTTTCCTTAAGAAAAAAGTATAAACCGTTTTTATACAAGTTTGTTAATATCTTGCATTAAATACAGCATCACTAAGTCCACATATCTATATTATTTATGTAATCCTGGACCAAATGACAAGCTTTTGCTATTAAAACAAACTTTAAATGATTAATTCTCAGACAAAAAATATTGAAATGAAATAAAATAAATAAAATAAAATGAAAACATTTGTTTCGTCATAAGGTGATATACACACTTAACGAAAGTCAAAATAATGTCTTTTACAAAAATAATAATACAAATTAACTCGACAATTATAAAAGGAAGTTAAAGTAGCAAAAAAATCAACGTACATTACAAACTTAGATAATATACCCAGTGTTATGAGCAAACTTAACTTAGTCAAAATAATTGTTAACTAACCGCAAAGCAAGCAGTCTCCCCAGGTATTATAAACTGTACATGTCCTGACACAGCGTTCTCACTGACTCCGGACTCAAACCAGCGTATGTCTAATTCATTGCATGCAGTATTGATTGCCATACGCGCTTCGAAATTGTCAACGCAGCTTAGTACTAGGTTTACCCGGCCACCGAAATGACTTCCTGTGCTGAAATAAAATAAATAAAATTGTAATGATAAAATTTACAAAAGAATGTAAGTTTCTTTCGAAATACTTTTTTATATTATGAAAGGTATTTTGAATCTACCATCTAGTCTCTATAATAAATTTAAATCAAAATTTAACCAAACCGACATTGGCAATCGACATTGGAATCCATAAAAATAAAAAGATATTTCGAAAATAAACTTATAAATAAAAAGGATATGTAGTAAAAAAAGACTCAACGAAATCAATCAATCCCTAAAACTTATTATTTTTAACCGACTTCCAAAAAAAGAGGAGGTTCTCAATTCGACTGTATTTTTTTTTATGTATGTTACTTCAGAAATTTTGACTGGGTGGAGTGATTTCGACAAATTTTCTTTTGATCGAAAGGTGGTGTGCGTCATTTGGTCCCATTTTAATTTATTTGAGATCTAACAACTACTTTTCGAGTTATATCTAATAATGCGTTTTTACTTGACGCTTTTTTCGTCGACCTATGTTGTATTATACCGCATAACTTTCTACTGGATGTACCGATTTTGATAATTCTTTTTTTGTTGGAAAGCGGATATCCCTAAACCAGGATCTGATGATGGGATCCCAGAGAAATCGCGGAAAACTCTTAAAAATCCGCAATAACTTTTTACTGGGTGTACCGATTTTGATAATTTTTAATTTAATCGAAAGCTGATGATTGTCATGTGGTCACATATAAATTTTATTGAGATCTGATAACTACTTTTTGAGTAATCTTTGATAACGCGTAGTTACTTGACTATTTTTTCGTCGATCTACGTTGTATTACTCGTCGATGTAATTGAAGTCGGTTTTTTTTTCGTTTGCGAGCAAACACAATTATTATTTTTTATTATTATTTATTACAAATGTCAATTAAGAAGTCATTAGTCGTACAAAATCAGTCCATTGGTATAATCAATTTTTCTTATCTCATAATACAGCAGTTAAAGTAATAATAAAATGTCTTAAACTATAGCCCAGCCTTAAAATAACAAACCTTAGAGTCTTAAGGAATTTCCTGAAGTTTTCAATTGTAGTTATGTTATAGTTGTAAGCCTCGATTGTGACATCTGGATTTATAGATTGAAGAGTAGCAACAGCCGCATCCACTTTACTGAGTCCAGCTTGGTGCGGTTGAAAGAACAGTCTGTTCATGTTTGCTAACTCTACTTTGTCGTAGTCAAATAGTAAAAGCTGAAATTATGAAGAGTTTTATGTTTTGAGGCTTGATTTATTTAAATGACACGCATTGGCTCAACGGTTACAGCCATGGATTGCACCTGTTGCGCTGGCGGTTGCGGGTTCGATCACCGCACATGACAAACATTTGTATTGGCCATACAGGTGTTTGCCGTGGTCTGGGTGTTTGTGCAGTCCTTGTGGGTCTCCCCACTGTGCCTCGGAGAGCACGCTAAGCCGTCGGTCCCGGTTGTTATCATGTACACCTGATAGCGATCGTTACTCATAGTAGGGAATATATCCGCCAACCCGCATTGGAGCAGCGTGGTGGATTAAGCTCTGATCCTTCTCCTACATGGGGAAAGAGGCCTATGCCCAGTAGTGGGATATTACAGGCTGAAGCGTTATTTAAATACATTCAAGACAAAAATGAATATGATTTAATATTTAAGTCGAGCAATATCAACCAGAGAAAAAAACTAAATAAAGACAATCTACAGAAATTAATGAGATGACACAAAACAAACAATTATAAGTTTACATATATATATTATCGAATTTTTAAAGACTAGTCGAAATTTATGTTCGGCCTAGTTTCGGTTTCGGCCAAAAATGGGTTGTTGTGGAATTTACTAGACTTCAGTAAACACTGTAACGTTGTCCACGTGAGTTTTGTTTTCAGACGAAACTGAGACCAAGGGGGAAGTTTCAGTTTCGGCCAAAAAACCTGTTTAAATCGGACAATACTTATTTTTTTACTATGACTTGTAACAATCAAGGTAATCATATCACATAAATCATGTTTTAGAAAAATACACCCTTTTCTATAATATCCCAAACATATTAAAAAATATACAACTACAAAAGGATTATAAATTGTGCACCATACCCTGCCAATACCGCATCTAGTCAACATCTCAGCTGTGACGCTGCCCACTCCCCCCACCCCCACCACAGCGACTGAGAAGTCTCTGATCTTCTCGTAGTTATCGACTATCCCCATACGTTTGAGTGCCATCAGACGACTGTAAAGAATATTTAATTATTATTTTTAACATAGTATTTTTATGACACTTTTTATTAGAAAAGCTTAATAATGATGTTCTTTAAATAATATAGGATAAAAATGGGTAGTAGGGGTAATGATAATACAAATAATGTGATCACTTGCAGCTTCAAGGGTGGACTTATGGCCAGTTTCAATACTCTATCTATCTCTAAATTTGCTTACTAGAGATAGAATTTTGACGTTAACTCCATATAAATTGTGTCAAAAATCTATCGCTAGTAAGCAAATTTAGAGATAGATAGAGTATTGAAACTGGCCATTAATGATTGATTTCAAATTAACAAAATGGCTTTATTAATAATAAATGCATTACGAAATTGGCAGTGATCTGACTAAACACGTCATCTATTAATACAAGCATTTATTTTTTGTTAAAGCCAATTTTTGTCATACTGTGACCCAAAAAGCTTAATAATACCATGGTTATGAAAGGCCATATAAGTAGGCAAGAAATATTTACAAGCTAAAATCGCAAAGGATATCCAGTCAGTAAGGTGTTTAAAATCGCTTTTAATAATTTTAATTTTGCTTGATATTTTATTACTAATGTACAAGACAAGTACAGATATCCAAGTACAACGCCCATAATAGATTCAAGAACTTTACAATACTTTTAAATATATTTATAAAACATATGTTGAGATATAAACAATATACCTGTAAGGATTTGAGTCGACAACTTCTGATGACATTACATCGATTTTCTGCCGGACTGGACCCGCATTTCCTTGAGCAGCCGCTAATTTGGCCTCCAATTCACTGATTTTCTTCCTCAATTCCTCTACATTTGCCATTTTTAATACAAAATGTGTGTTTATTATTTCACCTATGTGAGAAAGTCGTCGATTTTCTGACCAAAGAGACGAGTATTGACTTTCAACATCACGTCACTGTAGCGTTTGACGTTGGACTGTAGTGCTGTCACTAGTGTTACCAGAAATTTTGCCCGTCTGATCGATACAGTGCCGTTTATTTTTTTTGTGCCATTAGAGCAAGAGAACACGATGGCTATACCTTCGTTAATTTATAAAGCTCTTTTTACATGTAATAATATTTTTTTTATATATATTTTTTAATTTATATAACATGGCTATGCACGTAATATTTTTTTTTTAATATTTTTAAAGATCGCAATCAACTAAGTATTCGCACTCGCACCTACAGCGAATTTCAATGTGTCTGGCAAGATGTAAAAACCATTAAAACTGTCCGGCTATTCAGGTAACATTTTTTAATAGGTCCCCAAATAACATATATAAAATTTTGCTTTTATAGTATAGTGAAAGTATAAAATAAAAAAAATAAATAAAAATAAAAAATAAAAATAAAAATAAAAACCTGCCCAAGTTACCACGACCCAATTCATTCTTGTCTGTCTGTCTGTCTGTCTGTCTATCTGTCTGTCTTTTTTTTTGATACCTCCGACATGGGGGTCGGAGCCTGTGCTAATCTACTCATCCATACCAGTTCTCGCGTCTATGCCTCTTGCACTTTCATTCCTCATACTAGTTCTTTCTTTCATTCTGTCCACATTCACACACTGGGTGGATTCCCATTTAGTCTATTGCTTACTTCTACTATATTACTTAAACTAATAAACGCTTGGGAAATGAGTTGGGTTTAGGTATAATAATTTTATTTACAGGGTTTGTTTTTTGTGCATACATGTTTACATACTTTCTTAATTCTATTTTACTTTTATTACAGGGGTTTAGGTATAATTATTTTATTTACAGGCTTTGTTTCTTATGCATACTTTCTTAATTCTATTTTACTTTTGTTTACAAGGGTTGTACATTATTAGATTCTCTTAAATGCTATTATTACTTCTAAGAAAATTTAACTAATTTTACATATAGAAGCTATTCTAATTTCTTACTTTTATTCCTACTTACATATCTTAATTGCTTATTTTATGCTTCTTCTTCTTTTTGTGCCTCTCCACTACTGGAGGTTGGCCGTCAGCTCAGCGAATTTTTCGCGATCTCGTGCCAAGCGAAACAGCTCTTCCACGCTGGCGATCTTCATCCATTCTCGGATGTTGCGCAACCAGGACTTTTTTCTTCTTCCAACGCGTCGCTTGCCCTCTACTTTGCCCATCATTATAATTTGGAGCAGCTGGTATCGCTCGTGTCTCAAGACGTGGCCCAAATACTCGGCTTTTCTCTTCTTGACAGTTTGCAGTAACATCCGGCTAGTGGCGACGCGCTGGAGTACTCTCGCATTCGAAACTTTCTGTGTCCAGCCAATACGGAGCATTCTGCGGTAACACCACATCTCAAAAGTTTCTAGACGCTTCTGGGTGTCAGCTCGCAAGGTCCATGCCTCGCAACCGTATAACACTACTGGCCAGACATAGCAGTGGAGTATTCTTAGTCTGAGCTTTATGGATAGTTTGCGGCTGCACAAAACCTTCTCCATCCTTTTAAGGCTTGCTCGGGCAATTTCAATCCGGGTCCGAATTTCTTGCCCACAGTCCCATTCTTCATTTACCCAAGCACCAAGGTATTTGTACATACGCACCCGCTCTAGGTATTTATCTTCTACTTGAATTTTCGGCTCTAAACCCTTATCGCCCGACACCACCAGAAACTTGGTCTTGCTAATATTCATGCTCAACCCCGCCTTCACACTGCACTCGTTAACTCTGTTCACCAATGTCTGTAAGTCGTTTTCTGAAGAGGCGATAAGCACGGTATCATCGGCGTATCGTAGGTTATTCACGACTTGACCGTTAATCTTGACGCCCACTTCCAACCCTTCCAGAGCTTCAGACATTACAGCTTCCGAGTATATGTTAAAAAGCAGGGGAGACAATATACACCCTTGACGGACACCACGGCAAATTTCAACCTGATCGGTCTCCGAATGCTCAACTCTCACAGCCGCTCTTTGGTTCCAATACAAGTTCTTAATAACCCGTAAGTCCTTGCCATCCAGACCTATATCCCTCAAACGTTCCATGAGTATGTCATGTCTTACGCTATCGAACGCCTTCTCATAATCAATGAAGCACAAGATAACATTGGTCTGCATGTCTTTGCATTTTTGTACTAGAACATTCAAGGCAAAGAGCGCCTCTCTAGTTCCCATGCCGGGTCTGAAACCAAATTGACACTCCCCAAGTTGTTCATCGCATCGAGGTCTTATCCTGTTTTGGATGATCGCCAGGAATATTTTAAGTACGTGGCTCATTAAGCTTATTGTGCGGTATTCTTCACATTTCTTTGCTTTTGCCTTTTTTGGTATAGTTATAAATGTGGATTTTAGCCAATCATCGGGTAAAGAGCCCGAGTTATACACCTGGTTGAAAAAGTTGGTTAGGGCGTTTAAGTGTTCTTCTTCCAACAGTTTGAGAATTTCTACTGGTATACCGTCAGGGCCCAAAGCTTTACCAGTTTTAGCAGATCTAAGTACTTGTTTCACCTCTGTTGTTAAAATTGGTGGTCCAGAGTCATCCGTGACGAAAACATTCGCGGAGCTCCTAGAAGCATCCTCAAACATTTTGACTATGTATTTATTTTTTTATTTTGACTATGTATTTATTGTTTTATGTTTAATATACTATTATATTGAGAAAACATAATTTTGCTAATTCTTATTCCTTATATTTACAGCTTTAACTACTTTTATACAATACTGTAGGTACAGTTCTCTGCTTAGCTTATTTTTGATTATTTCGCACAGGTTTCCTTCCGTTAAGTGTACGCCTGTTTGATTTTCTAGACGTAGCCTCTCGTAGGCAAATGTTGGACACTCCAGGAGGACGTGGAGGACGGACTCGGAGCATCCAGGGTCGCAGACGCACGACGGACTCCCCTTACACTTGAAGCGGTACAAGTATTCGGAGAATCCGCCATGCCCCGTCAACGCCTTGGTGACGAGCCCGTCCACCCTTATTTTGCTCGTGATTCTGTACGCGGCTATCGCGTCAGGGAAGAATACCCTGGTGACGCCAGACGTTTCACCGCCACGATACCGCTGGTTCCATTCATCAAGCGACTGCATGCGAATGCTCCGCTTGATGAACGAAACCGGGCAGCTGTCGTAGTCAAACGCGCGTTTGGACTTCAGCGCAGCCTCCTTGGCCAGATGGTCGGCACGCTCGTTCCCCTCTAGCCCTGCGTGGGCTTTTGGATTCTTGAGTGTGAGCAGTGCCGACAGGGAGTCAGAGTATATCCCGACTGATCCGGCCAAGTTGTCTGCGGCCATCCGCGCCGCCCGGCATATCGCCAAGAGTTCCGCCTGGTACACCGTGCAATAGGATAGCAAAGCAAGCTTGAGGGTTCTAGCTTCGGCGGCGCCAGTCCATACGGACAGTGCCGCCCCCACCTTGCCCTCAATCTTGCTGCCGTCCGTAAAGATGTTGACTTCGTTTTCGCTATTTGCGGTAAACTGTTCTTGGTCGACCAGGCACTTGAACTCGAGGTCGATATGAGAGGCGGAGTGCGGAGACCGCAGAGCCGAGGACATCCGCTCCACCTCTCGATCCCCTATCACCCGCTGGGGGACCCCCCGTCTCGCCTCGTACAGATTCGCGGCTTCGCGGACGCGGAGGTCGAGGGGGAGTATCCCAGCGAGCAACAATGCGGAGTTCAGAGACGTGGTTCGGTATGCCCTACAAAGCACGTTCAGCTGCTTGCGAATACCGAGCTTGTCCACGGCCGGCGCCCAGACGGCAGCCGCATACAAGATCACGGGCTCAACCACCTGTCTGCCTGCCTGCCTGCCTGCCTGCCTGCCTGCCTGCCTGCCTGCCTGCCTGCCTGCCTGCCTGCCTGCCTGCCTGCCTGCCTGCCTGCCTGCCTGCCTGCCTGCCTGCCTGCCTGCCTGCCTGCCTGCCTGCCTGCCTGCCTGCCTGCCTGCCTGCCTGCCTGCCTGCCTGCCTGCCTGCCTGCCTGCCTGCCTGCCTGCCTGCCTGCCTGCCTGCCTGCCTGCCTGCCTGCCTGCCTGCCTGCCTGCCTGCCTGCCTGCCTGCCTGCCTGCCTGCCTGCCTGCCTGCCTGCCTGCCTGCCTGCCTGCCTGCCTGCCTGCCTGCCTGCCTGCCTGCCTGCCTGCCTGCCTGCCTGCCTGCCTGCCTGCCTGCCTGCCTGCCTGCCTGCCTGCCTGCCTGCCTGCCTGCCTGCCTGCCTGCCTGCCTGCCTGCCTGCCTGCCTGCCTGCCTGCCTGCCTGCCTGCCTGCCTGCCTGCCTGCCTGCCTGCCTGCCTGCCTGCCTGCCTGCCTGCCTGCCTGCCTGCCTGCCTGCCTGCCTGCCTGCCTGCCTGCCTGCCTGCCTGCCTGCCTGCCTGCCTGCCTGCCTGCCTGCCTGCCTGCCTGCCTGCCTGCCTGCCTGCCTGCCTGCCTGCCTGCCTGCCTGCCTGCCTGCCTGCCTGCCTGCCTGCCTGCCTGCCTGCCTGCCTGCCTGCCTGCCTGCCTGCCTGCCTGCCTGCCTGCCTGCCTGCCTGCCTGCCTGCCTGCCTGCCTGCCTGCCTGCCTGCCTGCCTGCCTGCCTGCCTGCCTGCCTGCCTGCCTGCCTGCCTGCCTGCCTGCCTGCCTGCCTGCCTGCCTGCCTGCCTGCCTGCCTGCCTGCCTGCCTGCCTGCCTGCCTGCCTGCCTGCCTGCCTGCCTGCCTGCCTGCCTGCCTGCCTGCCTGCCTGCCTGCCTGCCTGCCTGCCTGCCTGCCTGCCTGCCTGCCTGCCTGCCTGCCTGCCTGCCTGCCTGCCTGCCTGCCTGCCTGCCTGCCTGCCTGCCTGCCTGCCTGCCTGCCTGCCTGCCTGCCTGCCTGCCTGCCTGCCTGCCTGCCTGCCTGCCTGCCTGCCTGCCTGCCTGCCTGCCTGCCTGCCTGCCTGCCTGCCTGCCTGCCTGCCTGCCTGCCTGCCTGCCTGCCTGCCTGCCTGCCTGCCTGCCTGCCTGCCTGCCTGCCTGCCTGCCTGCCTGCCTGCCTGCCTGCCTGCCTGCCTGCCTGCCTGCCTGCCTGCCTGCCTGCCTGCCTGCCTGCCTGCCTGCCTGCCTGCCTGCCTGCCTGCCTGCCTGCCTGCCTGCCTGCCTGCCTGCCTGCCTGCCTGCCTGCCTGCCTGCCTGCCTGCCTGCCTGCCTGCCTGCCTGCCTGCCTGCCTGCCTGCCTGCCTGCCTGCCTGCCTGCCTGCCTGCCTGCCTGCCTGCCTGCCTGCCTGCCTGCCTGCCTGCCTGCCTGCCTGCCTGCCTGCCTGCCTGCCTGCCTGCCTGCCTGCCTGCCTGCCTGCCTGCCTGCCTGCCTGCCTGCCTGCCTGCCTGCCTGCCTGCCTGCCTGCCTGCCTGCCTGCCTGCCTGCCTGCCTGCCTGCCTGCCTGCCTGCCTGCCTGCCTGCCTGCCTGCCTGCCTGCCTGCCTGCCTGCCTGCCTGCCTGCCTGCCTGCCTGCCTGCCTGCCTGCCTGCCTGCCTGCCTGCCTGCCTGCCTGCCTGCCTGCCTGCCTGCCTGCCTGCCTGCCTGCCTGCCTGCCTGCCTGCCTGCCTGCCTGCCTGCCTGCCTGCCTGCCTGCCTGCCTGCCTGCCTGCCTGCCTGCCTGCCTGCCTGCCTGCCTGCCTGCCTGCCTGCCTGCCTGCCTGCCTGCCTGCCTGCCTGCCTGCCTGCCTGCCTGCCTGCCTGCCTGCCTGCCTGCCTGCCTGCCTGCCTGCCTGCCTGCCTGCCTGCCTGCCTGCCTGCCTGCCTGCCTGCCTGCCTGCCTGCCTGCCTGCCTGCCTGCCTGCCTGCCTGCCTGCCTGCCTGCCTGCCTGCCTGCCTGCCTGCCTGCCTGCCTGCCTGCCTGCCTGCCTGCCTGCCTGCCTGCCTGCCTGCCTGCCTGCCTGCCTGCCTGCCTGCCTGCCTGCCTGCCTCAGTCGCCAGTCTCTCACATAGACTTTGCTTTGTTATTGTTGAAATTTGTATTTTGTGTCTATTTTGTGTGAGAGAAAACAAATAAATATTATTATTATTATTATTATTGTAGTATCAACGATCTTTCCCTGTAGAAAAACTCCGATTTAAAATGTTAAGTTCCATTGGGATCCTGATATATATCCGATATCCTGATCTGGATCGAAAAATACCCAGATAAAAATTGTATTTTAACATTTGGAAATCCCTGTTTCAAACACACAATAGTGTACAATAACTCTCCATCAATAAATAAATAAATAAATAAATATCAATAAATTAGAGATTTTCATTGCGCAATATTTTGAAATTATAATTTATTTATTACAATTGAATGATACAGTATAACAGGTAATTTCAAACTGTTTTAAAAATTCAAGTCAACGAATTATCTTTATAGAAGAATAATTAATGAATCGGTAAAAAAATAGCGTCATTATTAAAATCCAACGGATTTTCACTAACTCTACTAATTACGAGTAGTTATAAATAATTCTTGTAAATAAAACCTTGGGTGATAGAGACATGCTATCTAGATATAGCTAGGTAGTTAGTTGAATACTACAAACACTAAAAATGCAATCATATATCATAGGCTTTTAGCAAGTTGAACTTAGTACATATGTAGCTATATGTATACGTAAACCACATTTTTGTTTCTTGTAGACAAACTCGTACTAAAATAAAAAGCTTGTTGAGAAACAAACAAGGAAAAAGTGCGCATTTATTTTTGTATCTATTATTTTTGTATCTATATTAGAGGCCAGAATTTTGGAAATTCTTTAGATGTAAAAGAGCTTGTTTACATAGTGAGGTTTTATTTTAAACAGTAGCGATAAAATAAAAAATACGGTAACGGTAATAACAAACGTCGTTAACGGTCGTTTAAAATATTCTTTGACCTTTAATTTGACATTGTTAATTGGGATAAACATTAAGAAAATCGTTTATCCACGCCCTTGGGATGATTACAGGATCAATTCCTGGATCTCAGGGCCTTTGATGTTGTTTCATCGCCTACTATTGCTGGCTGTTGGCCGCACTGACTAAATTTGTAGTTAATGAATGGGTGTATTGACATGTTTTATAAGTAAATGTAGAATTTTTAGTGGATTATCCTCGGCAGAATCAACATTCCTGATCAAGTATTTTTATATAAATATTATTTCTAAATTACTGTACAATAACAATTCTAAGGTTCTTTTAAAACCTTTTTTTTTTTTTTTTTTTATATGTCACTAGGTCGGCAAACAAGCTTACGGCTCACCTGATGGTAAGCTATTACCGTAGCCTATAGACACCTGCAACACCAGAAGCATCGCAAGCGCGTTGCCGACCCAAACCCCAATCCCCCCAGGAGCTCTGGTCACCTTACTCACCAACAGGAACACAATACTGCTTGAAAACAGTATTATTTTGCTGTGATCTTCTGTAAGGTCGAGGTACTACCCCAGTCGGGCTGCTCCGTATTTTGAGCAGGAAATTCCTGCTGTGCCCTACCTCAGTTACCTACATGAATGAAGTAAATTTTATTCTAAAATTGTCAATCGTGTTTAGATGATACTATACCATTTACTGATACCTGAGAGACCTTAGCTAGTAGGTACTGAAATGTGAACAAAGTGAAAACCTACTATATAAATTACTCGTTAATAGTAACAGGATAAAATAAAGCTTGACAAAAGCAGGATATGCCGGTCGAGTGAGGAATTCGACCTCTTTGAGTTCACAAGTCTAGCTTTTTAGTCTTTGAAATGATTACAGGTTATACATTTATCATTATCATCATCATCATCATTTCAGCCTATTACACTGCTAGACATAGGCCTCCACAAGTTCGCGCCAAAAATGGACTGAACTCATGTGTTTTGCCCACATAGTCACCACGCTTGGCAGGCATACATTTATGAAAATAGTATTCTTAATCATTAATCACGAGTGTAAACGAGACTATAGTGCTTGAGATAGTGTCGAAAAATCGGAAACTCACAGTGATTATAATTTATTAATTCTGTAATTATCTCGTATTATATAAATTAATACGCTAATGTTAAGATGTTAGTCTTCTTTTTTAGAAAAAACCTCACAATTACTCCACATAGATTATATATCATTTTATAGATAACTAGCTGACCCGGCGAACTTCGTATCGCCTAACACAAACTTTATCGTATGGTATTAAAGTTCAAATTGTCTTTTAAGTATTATCACAAATCTTTTGTATGGGAGTATAGAAAAGTGTTGTTTTTAGACTTTTTCAGAAAATTTGAATTTTTTTTTTTAGAATTTTTCTCTCCGTAAGAACCATCCTCGTACTTCAAGGAACATTTTAAAAAAAGAATTAGCGAAATCGGTCCAACCGTTCTCGAGTTTTGCGCTTAGCAACACATTTTGCGATTCATTTTTATATATAAGATTGCTCTACCGGCATCATAATAAATATTAAAATTATTTAGTGCGAATTATTCGCACGGGTATTGCTAGTTAGAACTATTTCAATAGATATCGAATGCTTAAACAAATGAAAGCATATGCAATCATACGTGTTGATTCATTTTGAATACCATTTTAATTGCTGGACGTCAACAATATTTGAAAAAATAATTTTTAACAAAAAAAAAACCGACTTCAAAAAGGAAACTAAAAAGTGAAAAATAAATTTACTTAGTACAAAGTAATTCGTATTTTGATTTAGTTAATCAGAAATGATTAAATAAATATTTTATAATTTTGAAGTCGGTGCCAAGTAAAACCATAACTACTCTAGTATCTACTTATAAGTTGTATTCAGTTTTCTTTCATAATTTGTTTCATTGACTATTAGGTTGAATACTGTTGTTATTCTGTTATTGTTTTGACATATTAGATAATATTTTTTGTACTTGTTTGTTGTGTGTGTGTTGTTTGTATTTGTTATTGTAGCCAGGTTGTTGTAGTATTTACTTGGCACCAACTTCAAAATTATAAAATATTTATTTAATCATTTCTGATTAACTAAATCAAAATACGAATTACTTTGTACTAAGTAAATTTATTTTTCACTTTTTAGTTTCCTTTTTGAAGTCGGTTTTTTTTTTGTTAAAAATTATTTTATTTTACAATTTTTAGTGATGGGTATGGGTAACAAGTATGCTTTTTCTCTTATGTCGGGGGTTCGGAAACATACACAATACACAAGCACAAATACCCAGATCATGACAAACATCTATATGACCAATACAAATGTCTGTCGTGCGCGGGGATTGAACCCACTAACGCCAGCGCAACAGCCGGTGCTGTGACCGCTGCGCTAACGCGTCGACATACTATGAGTAAAGTTCGCTATCAGGTGTACGTAATAACAACCGGGACTGACAGCCTAGCATGTTCTCCGAGGCTAGGTTGGGGGAACCACAAGGATTAACAACTAGACCAAAAATAAATATTTATATAAACATAAATATCCACTCAGAGCTGGAATAGAACCCGCGACCGTCGGTGTTTAGGCGCCGCCGACACGGCACATGCACAATTATATCAAATCGGTCGTCAAACAGCAAAAGGTAACTGCTGTAAATTGTTGAGAAATTCCCTCGAGTGTTTATGGGCTCCATTATCAAACCTGGTCCTGTGACACAGAAGATCACACAGCAGGTAATTGCTATAAATCGTTGAAAAGTTCCCTCGACTATCTTTCGTATCCATCATCAGACTGAAATGGCACTTATAACTCATATATATGCAAAGTTCTCATCAATGGAAACGAATTAAGTTCAAACAGCAGGTAATTGCTATAAACCGTTAAAGAGTTCCCTCGACTAACTTTTGTCTCCATCATCAGACTGTAATGGCACTTATAACTCATACAGATGCAAAGTTCTCATCAATAGAAACGAATTAAGTTCAAAAAGCAGGTAATTGCTATAAATTGTTAAAGAGTTCCCTCGACTATCTTTCGTCTCCATCATCAGACTTTAATGACACTTGTAACTCATATAGGTGCAAAGCTCTCATCAATGGAAACGAATTAAGTTCAAACAGCAGGTAATTGCTATAAACCGTTAAAGAGTTCCCTCGACTAACTTTTGTCTCCATCATCAGACTGTAATGGCACTTATAACTCATACAGGTGCAAAGTTCTCATCAATAGAAACGAATTAAGTTCAAAAAGCAGGTAATTGCTATAAATTGTTAAAGAGTTCCCTCGACTATCTCTCTTCTCCATCATCAGATCGACTCCAGACCTTTATTAAATAGTAGTGTCACCCTTACGATTTTTGAAAGTTTCCCTCGATTTCTCTGGGATCCCATCATCAGATCCTGGTTTCCTTATCATGGTACCAAACTATGGATATCTCCTTTCCAACAAAAAAAGAATTATCAAAATCGGTTCATAAACGAAGAAGTTATCTCCGAACATACATAAAAAAAAAAAAAATATATATATATACGGTCGAATTGAGTAACCTCCTCCTTTTTTTGAAGTCGGTTAAAAAAGTAATTATAACATTGATATATATATAACCCAATTGTTGTCTTTATCATCTCCCAGAAACTTATCCGATTTACTTATTTCAAATAAAAAATTCATTGACACATAAAATAATGACTAAATGATTAACTAAGGAAACTTGAGAAAAGTTTAGTTAGGGTCTAAAGTAATTTAATTCCACGCGGAAATTGTGGTTGAAAACTCATAATGTATTTTATATCAATATACGCGGCTTTTGTTTTCGACGAATGGTACTGTTGTACGTACCGTAAAACACAATTTTAAGATCATACTTTAAATGAGTGTCCATCGGCTAAACGCTGTGGAGACAGTTTAACAAGAAAATATACGTAGGTATATCCTTCGATGGGTAGTGCGTAGCGACGAGCCGGCTCCTCAGTCGATGACCACGCGGTTCAGAGCAACAACTGCGTTTAAGGTTGCATTGTATTTTTGTGTTTGTGTTATGAAAAGTTTTTGAACTGTTAAATAATAAGGTAAGGATATTGTTTGTTTAAAGTTTTCTTTGTACTTTTTGTATATTATGTCTAGTTTTTTCAATATTTATTGGTTTTGAAAACGGGTTTAAATTATAATGAAAAAAAATTCAATAAACTTTTTGTGAATGTCTCTACAAATGTATTCTTGTTATAAACGTGTTTTAAACGTCATCGTTTTCGATGCAATTTAAAATAAATATAAAAGTAATTAAAAAAATTACAAATTTGGTTTTAAAAAGTAAGTGTTCAGATTCTTCCCGGAATCTTTCTGACATAGCCTTCGGAACCGACTCTACATAAGTGGGATAAGGGCAGGAAGATGATAGCCTTCGGAACCGGAGGTAGAGCTAATCGAAAATACTGGTTAAATAGCCTACATTAATAAAATACTCTTAAAATTTGAATTTGAATTTTACACATAAATTAAGAAGACGAAAAAACAGGCTTTGTTAAAAACAAAAATCAAATCAAAATCATTATAAATGCAAAAATTCAATAACGTGTTCGTAAAAATATTAAAACGTTCGTTTAATATCTACGACGAATCCGAGCTATCATACTCGTTTTATAAATAAAAAAAGTGCGTGCATACAAAGTACACATGTCAGAAGTGAAACTTCTCTGGCAAACTAATTTTTAAGTCTCGTTTATATTTATACAAATCTAAGGCTTTAGATTTCTGTTCCAGCGCCATCGACAAAAATGTTGCCGTTTCATCAAAACGTTGCCGTTTCATCCGTAAATATTTTACCCTCATGCGCACTAAATAAGTTTCACTTCAAAAAGTTTGTGTGTACATATGTACGCACGTAAGAAGCTCACATTTTCCTAACGCGGGAAAAGAAGTATAACTTCAAAAAATAACAACGGTGTATCACAAGTTGCTTCACAACAACAAAAAAGTCAAATACCTAATATTCGAAGATTACATTATACTTCTTAATAAAAATTCATAGTATTTCTTCGTTTAACATATAATATAACTTACTGTTTGCCTGCGACGCGATGTTTGATTGATATAATTTTGATTTTGTACCATACTCATAGTATTATAGTAATTTTTTTTTTTCACCGGAACGGGTAAAATGCAAAAAAAGTCCTCAAATTTTTATTTCTTTAATTGCATTGAAGTGAATACTAAATAAAAAAGTATAGTTAATTTCTTACTTTGAAAACTAAAACTGGATACTAAGTTTCAAATGACTTCAAAAAAAGTTGATATGACGCATTTGTTTTTACTGTTCTGTTTTTGTCTTGTCTATACATTTAAATTTTAAAAGAGTACCGAGTGTTTTTTCCTCCGGCTTTTTATTTCTCTCGGCCTACACTAAAGACGTTACTTTATTTTATTTATTGTAATATTTAGTCCCAGAAGGGGAATGATGAGCGGGTGAGAGAAGAGGCCGCCGACGAGGCCTCCCTCCGCAGGCGACGAACGGGGGTGCGTAGGAGGCGCTACTTAATGCGCCTCCAGTAAAGCCCCTGTGCCAGTGTCGGGCCGGGATGGGAACCCGGTCCTGCTAGACACGGCGTCGTCGGGATTGTTCAGAGGTGAGCTGGACAGTCCCCATGGAGGAGAAGTCTGGCCTTTTCGCCGAGGCCAGCCTAACGCTGGAGGGATCCTGTTGCCTGCAGATCTGGTGCCCTCCAATTAAAGCGGCTGAAGGCTCCCCGCGAAGGTTTGGTTATTGCACCCCCAAGTGCTAAAGCCGACATACGGTCTAGGACTGTCTACCCGGGCGTCCTGGATATCACCCGTAAATGGGTTCCTCTGCGACACCAAAACAAAGGTTGCTTGATAACACTAGGTACATTACCTAAGTTTGTTAATGTCAGTTCAACCTGTAATATCCCACTACTGGGCATAGGCCTCTTCCCCATGTAGGAGAAGGATCAGAGCTTAATCCACCACGCTGCTCCAATGCGGGTTGACGGGTATATTCCCTACTATGAGTAACGATCGCTATCAGGTGTACATAATAACAACCGGGACCGACGGCTTAACGTGCTCTCCGAGGCACGGTGGGGAGACCCACAAGGACTGCACAAACACCCAGACCACGGCAAACACCTGTATGGCCAATACAAATGTTTGTCAAGTGCGGGGATCGAACCTGCAACCGCCAGCGCAACAGGTACAATCCATGGCTGTAACCGTTGCGCCAACGCGCAACGTGGCGAAAGTTTTTAATGTACCTGATGTAAAATTTTATTTTATTGATCGATATTTTGCTACTTTAAGTTTCTTTTATTTTTGTTGAGTTTTGGAAGTTAATCTTCTTTAGGCGCTACGCTACAGCCTTTAATATACCACTACTGGGCATAGGCCTCTTTCCCCATGTAGGAGAGGGATCAGAGCTTAATCCACCACGCTGCTCCAATGCGGGTTAGCGGATTGGATTCTTTCGGCGCATGAGGGGAAAATTTTTCGTAATGAAATCGCAAGGCCTATTTAGTATAAAGTAGCTGTAAACATACAAAATTATTTATTACAAATAAAATTGAATCGCTAAATGTATGTGTAAGCGCTTATAAAGGGTTCTTAGACAAAACAAAATTAAAAAATACGTATTTTTTTTAAAACACCGACTTTTTTTTAAGATAGGATATCGCCTGCCAGTTCTGCTAAATATAAAACAAGTTGGCTTAATATTATAATTTAACTACACAAATAGTAGAACTATTACTCGCTTCGAACTCCGTCACTTTAGTTTTACGATTGGTCGAGGTTTAAGTTACCGTTTCACTTCTGTGATTTGCGGCTTGTTTTAATCTAGTAACAAATCGTGAATTCGCACGGGTGCGAATTACATCATAGAGTCATAGTCTATATATTAAAAAAAAATAATAGCTAAAGCTTATTATTCTCTGTATTTCATACATTATATTATTATTTTCAGATTTAAAAGCGTATCCGTAGGTCTTCACGAATACATAAATATTTATTTCCGCGTTTTTGACATATTTTTGCATAAATCTTTATTTTTGTAGTGATTTTGAAATAACAAATGTCCTATTATCTACTGTTGTGCTGTGTGGCTACGGCACTAAAGA